>NC_090261.1:16414243-16574243 GCF_037325665.1 Littorina saxatilis
TTCCAAAAACATATAGATATGATATGTTTGGATTAAAAACACGCTCAGAAAGTTCAAACGAAGAGAGGTACAGAAAAGCGTGCTATGCAGCACAGCGAAACCACTACCGCGCTGAACAGGCTCGTCAGTTTCACTCCGTTATGCACAAGCGGCGGACTACGGTCAATGTGAAAAAATGCAGTGCGTTCAGTTTCATTCTGTGAGTTCCACAGCTTGACTAAATGTAGTAATTTCGCCTTACGCGACTTTTTTAATTTTAACCTTGGAAATGTGGGGATAGGGGAGAGGGGGGAGCGCTTGACAGGATGGGGTAAAGGCATACAGAACATAGAACGGGGTGAGGGAGGGGGCGGGGTTATGCTTTGACGTACAACATGTACACCGAAGCAGCTGTCATTATCCACGCGGGAAGAGAGGGAATCAATATCAATAAAAACAGATTTATTCCTCCTGCCAGCCGGTTGGAATCTCACAGGTTTACAATCGACGGCCCTTAGTGATGATGGTGAGATAAGATGCATTGTATAATTTCTCTAGCTTATTCACGATGTTTTATCGTAATACCTATTTTTGAAGTGCGCCGTCAAACTGTTTTTGCGGTCCATTGCTAGAGTTCTCATTATAAGAACGAGAGCCACATCCTGAGTATCAGTCGATGTCCTCTGAACCTACGCCATTCACAGATTGTATCGTTCATCACACAGGAGCTTGGTTCATCACAACAGAGCTACCATGCACTCAGGGATCCCTGACTTGTGAGGTCGGATTCGTAGGCTTCTCTCCATCATCAGGGAATACATGAAGAAATAGTGGTTGAGCTACAAGTTCTGAGACTCCATAGAGATCGCGTTTACTGGAAATGTCCGGTCTTTTTCCAGTAACAAAATTAATATCAAACACCGAAAATGAAATTAGCAACCGCTCATGCATACCCGTTTGTATTTCGTTTGACTGTTGACTTCGCCTGGTATTCATAATGTAGGCTATTCATTGTTTTGTTACAGATAGTGTGACTGTTGTCCTAACAATAACAATACCAACGCTTTATTGTCCATTATAATGAATACTTTCAAATGAAAAATTGCTTTTGACACGTCTAACCTGCCTGTCAACGATTATAAAATACGCAACGAAATAATAATTACAAGGACATTCGAGAGAACCACATAAAACACATAGGTTATTGTATTAACAGGCGCACCTATTGCAACTAACCCTAACTCAGTGTGGCGTCAACAAATATATAATGAATAACATTACAGTACCGTATTAAATGAACTAGGCATTTATTATGTAAACGCAGCATTTTTGACTTAGTTTGAGTGGTTGGCAAAACAGAGTGACCGATTTTTTGCGAGAGCCAAGATCAGCACTAGAGAAATTCCTCTTTGGAGACTGGCCAGCACGATCACAATGGTAATGACTGCTCCAGCACCGGTGGTTCTGTTCCAAGTTTGGAAACACCACAATCAGTGGTGTCATTCCCATTTTGGATGCTCCAAATGGTAGCAAGGACCCCCCTCCTCCCCCCCCCATAGACCACCCACGCACACAAGGAAAGGTCGGTGTGCGTGAGTTTTCCTTTGCAAGTTTACATATTGCGCAGCTGTGACTGAGAGAAGTTAAGGTGCCGAAGGACGATTTGCATTGTTAACTTTGTTATGACAATATCTTTTGCACGTCCTATTTCATCATGCATGATATTGGAGATCATCATTCGATTGTTGGTACAGTTGGTAAGAATGGATAGATAATTCAATCTATGAATCAATGAATCTATGAATCAATTTATGTTTTTTTGACAATGAATGAGTGATATAACCAGTCAATTAATCAATCAATCAGTCAATCAATTGTGACCCCGGTTTATCAAGTAATCAAAAGAGTGAATGAATTCATAATTATTGACAACATTGCAGCAAAATAGGAGCTAGAGCTTGAGGAATCGTACGTTGAAAACCTTGCCCGTGTGGGTGTGACAGAAAAGTTACAAAAACGTGTACGTTGTAGACCCGTTCAGAAAGCCGGAGGGTTGATAGGACAGGAAGCGCGATTGTGTGATTGGCAATTGTCCGTGACAAAACGCCGGCGAGGCTGAGAGACTGAGAGAGATCCGAGACACGAAGATAGCAGGTCTCTGATGGCCACACCATCCCCCACAAAAGACCTCTAGCATCAGGATCGAAAAAGTAAGATTGCACGTACTGCCTGCAGCTAGGGTTTGTGTATTGGACTCTCTATGTCTCTCTTTTTACATTTAGTCAAGTTTTGACTAAATGATTTAACATAGAGTGGGAATCGAGACGAGGGTCGTGGTGTATGTGTGTGTGTGTGTGTGTGTATGTCTGTGCGTGTGTGTGTGTAGAGCGATTCAGACCAAACTACTGGCCTCCAAGCTGAAATGCAATACCAAAGTCCGGCCTTTGTCGAAGATTGCTGGGCCGAAATTTCAATCAATTTGATTGAAAAATGAGGGTGTGACAGTGCCGCCTCAACTTTTACAAAATGCCGGATATGACGTCATCAAAGACATTTATCGAAAAAATGAAAAAAACATCTGGGGATATCATACCCAGGAACTCTCATGAAAAAATTCATGAAGATCGGTTCAGTAGTTTACTCTGAATCGCTCTACACACACACACACACACACATACACCACGACCCTCGTCTCGATTCCCCCCTCTACGTTAAAATATTTAGTCAAAACTTGACTAAATATAAAAATGATCAACTCAGCTTATGCAGACAAACAGTTTGGTTTATTATTATTGGGTTTATTGACTCCAGCAAAACCGTATTATAGAAACTAATTCGTTTCGGCACATAAATCGTCTTCTATTATTCATTTTCAGAACATTGAGCTTTTGTGCTGATAAGATTAAAAGACTTTTTCGTTAAAAAAAAGAGGACAGAATAATTGTTTGGCTTTGATTATCATTCTACTATGTCCCTGATTATTGTGCGTGCCGTAAATGTAGAGCAGTCGCTCCTGGAGCTTACGCCATTAGATTGACTGCGTCGGTATTCTAAACCAAAGACGCTTTTTGCAACAAAATGAGGTCTCATTTTCAAGGCCAAGGTCACTGAATGACAGGAAATGTCCTGCAGCAAACTGGGGCAAGGGGTAGAGGGTATCAGGGACTTTTTATGCTGCTTGACAGTATTTTTGTGTACGTCAGACATACCCTGAATCGCTTTCTGTGGCATATTTTTTATTCTCTGTAATGCTGATTAATCCACGCCCTCCAGTCTCTTCTTGATCTGAGCTGCATGAAACCAACCTGTCAGAGATTGGTAGGTACATGACAGCCGTGTTATTCTTTCCCCTCGATCTCAAGCCCTGAACGTCTCTGTTGGTATTATTGTTATGCTGCCTGTCAGTTGTGTAAGTCACATTTATCATACGTTCCACAGTCTCTAACTCACCAGTCCGTGAGTAAGTTTCGCAATGCGGCTCGTCTAGACAAAAAGTTTTGCAACAGGCCTACGAGATCGCGTTTACTGGGCTTTCACTACGTTGGCTCTTGTAATTACACGCTGTTTGAATACGAATGACACGGGTGTGTTTGCGCACAGTGACCCTGCAAGGAGTATGATAAGGATGGTGCTGGATTTGTATGGTTGCCTGCTCTCTGTTTTCTGTGTGCACGTCTTCACACTTTGTCTTTACTATGAAGTAAATTGTGATGAGGAATAATTGAGAGAGTACATTTTTGCAGATAATGATTAGTCATTTGTGTTTGATTATATACTATGTAGAGCAAACAAATAAAGCCAGGAAAACAACAATAGAGTACAGTTACCGTATATCCTCTTCATGATATTAGTTCTGACTAGAAAGAAGTGGTCAAATATTTCGCAAAACCTTACCGTGACCTTGCTTTTAGTGACAATAACCTTACTCAGAACAGAATATTTTTGACGACGACTACGAAGACAATAACAAAACCAATGACAACGACAACGACAACAACAGCAGCAACAACAACAACAACTCCTGCACCTCCACCACCACCACCACCACCAACAGCAACACTGATTTGTAACATCTGCTGTAGATTATACATCGAGGGTTCATTATCAAACAATAATTGTGATATGACGCTTGCTTGAAATGTACTCATTATGTTACAAAACAAAATACAGCTAAACAGATATGTAAACCCGCAAAGATCAATGATAACACCAGTGGCAACAGTTGTTGTTCTGCATACCTGGATTGATGACTTTTCTCAGTGACCTGCATAGTCCTGTCATTTTTCTCTTTCGTCAAATGTGACAACGTCAAGGAAAACCCAGTATAAGTCGCGCAAGACAAATACACGTTTCGCGCTTAATAAAAACCTGTGAAAGGTGAAAAAGTTCTGATGTATGCATTTTGAGTTTTTTCACTTTCCAGTATCTAATCTGTGTGCGTTCACCAACAATTTGTAAAACTAAAAAAAACACACAGTCCAAACGTAAATAAATGAACCCCCCAAAAATATAACAAAATAGCTTATTCTGCTTGCACCATTTGCTTTAATTTCTGTAAATTCGGTACCCTCGAAGTTAAATGTTCACAGACCCATTAACTGCGTTTCTAATCATTCAGAAGATAGAAAATAATGTCCAAACTAAGCAAAAGAGAATGAATCTGTATTCTTGCATGTTGAGCAGTATCCTTTGCTCCAGCATATGCCATTTCAATCTCATTTTGTAAAACACAAATGAAATATATCGGGTTTTCTTGTGCACTTCACAAATAAAATGGTGCTGTACGCGTTGTTACCTTCAGATTCACATTGCCGCTATCTCTGCAATCTTGAGAATATGTCATTTCATATTACCAGAAATGTGCGCCCTCGGTCAGGCTTTGACGGGTTGGTGAATTCTCCCAGCTTCTGGCAAGTAATAGCTTCTGGATTTGGTTTAAACAAAATTTTATTCAGAATTTCTTCGCATGAACAGTTCGAAACACACAGCTTCTGGATTTGTATCTGGTTAGCGAGAGAGTCCCCTCCAGTACCCAATGTTTCTCTGTTATCGCGGGAAATGAGACGGAATTGCGCTTTGGCTTGGAAAAACTTATTCATGCAAACAAACAACAAGACAAAAAGGAAAATCCGAACAGATTAGACTACGGTGCGAAGACGGATGCTTTCTTTTCTGCAAACGAACAGGGAGTTGGAGACAAGGAAAATCTTTAAATGTATGTTTCTATCATGGTTAGTAGAAGTCACAGTGCTGCACACCTCAATGACTATGGGTTGAGGTGCACGAAGCAAAACTGGGTGCCACCCAACTGGGTAGAAACAAGCCGGCCGCGGGGTCTCATTGGTTGAAATCACAACAAATCTCAATTTCAACCAATCCGACCCCGTGGTTTCGTACCATCCATTTGGGTGGCACCCAGTTTCGCGTTGTGCACAGGCTCAGCCCAGTTGTCATTAGTACGATGGACAGAAGCTATCCGTTACATCCCTGTTATAAAAGCATGGTGTCCGGTTTGAACAAAGGAAAAAGGGATTTCGTCCATTGCAATCTGCATTTAGTACACACGCACAGATCACTTTATATTTCCATGACGGAAAGGGCGTGCGATGCGGGTTAAATTGCTCAATAAAACTACCATGAAAATGTTACTGTCAACAGAAAAAGGGGCTTTTTATCCATGATTGTTGTTTTGTCTCCGCAGGTCGCTCTTCTCATCTTCGGAATAAAGTTCCCCCGAGAAAAGCTCGATCGTAACAACACATGTTCGTTGCGTGATAGACAGACGGTACACATGGTGAATGCTGTCTTTAGTGTTTATTATGCATGTACTGCGCCTGCATTAATGTTTCGTGGATGCATTAAATGATCGGTAGAACTCCCATGTACCATCTGTGCATCTCACACGCAATGACCGTAATGACAGCGCGCGTGCGTGCGAGTGTGTGTGTGTGTGGTCACCTGGGGATTTCCCCAAAGGTTCTCACCAGAAATAAGACCAATCCAGCATAACTGCCGCCAGAGGGGGAAACGACAGTTCGTATCGCCATCATTACACTGGAACTACAGTGTTATATTAGTTTTCTGTCCCCATACACACCTCAGCTCATAGAGACGAACAAATACACTTGCTAAAGTTTATATAGGCCTACACGCCACACTCACGCACCCGCACACGGAAGCAAGCGCTTGTTCATGCCCCTTACCATCTCTGTGAGTTTGTCTGTCAAATTGACTGTCTGTCTGTCTGTCTGTCTGTCAAACTGACTGACTGTCTGTCTGTCTATCTCTCTGGCTCTCTATCTTGTTGTGTCTCTTGTGTATGTCCCCGTCTGTCTGTCTGTCTGTCTGTATGTCTCTCTCTCTCTTTCTCCCTCTCTCTCTCCGTTTCTCTCGCTCTCTTAATGTCTGAGTAGTTTAACGCGTTTTGATTTACCACACTTAGTATTACACCAAAGATATGCTGTGCATTGTATATTCTGAACATATTTTTGTTGTACTATTGCTACATGTTCGATTGCTACCAGCTTGTACTTATAATTACTTGCATTTATTTCGGCGGAAATTTATTTCAGAGTCAACTTTGTGTGCAGACTCTCTTCGGTGTCCGAACCCTCCCCCCGTGTACACTACATTGGGTGTGCACGTTAAAGATCCCACGATTGACAAAAGGGTCTTTCCTGGCAAAATTGCTTAGGCACAGTTAATAATTGTCTACCTATACCCGTGTGACTTGGAATAATAGGCCGTGAAAGGTAAATATGCGCCGAAATGGCTGCAATCTACTGGCCGTATAAAATTTCATCTCACACGGCATCACTGCAGAGCGCCTAGAACTGTACCCACGGAATATGCGCGATATAAGCGTCATTGATTGATTGATTGATAGTATGCATTTTATTTTATGAATAACCACATATGTATGCTCTTCATGCTTCATATTCATCATCATCATCATCCGTCGCGATATAACCTTCGTGGTTGAAAACGACGTTAAACACCAAATAAAGAAAGATCATCATCATCATCATCATCATCATCATCATCATCATCATCATCATCATCATCATCGTCATCTTTATCATCACGTGCTGAAGTTTTCTGACCTCCTTTTGTTGGTAAACTTTTTAATTTTTAATTTTTCAATGTTATCATTATGTGTCTGTGCGTCCCAAGGACAGATTGTAAGAAAAGGCGTAGCCTTAAATCTTAATCCTTGTTAAATAAAGTTCAATTCAATTCAATTCAATTCAATTCAATTCAATTCAATTCAATTCTCTCTCTCTCTCTCTCTCTCTCTCTCTCTCTCTCTCTCTCTCTCTTAAGGGGATGTATATACATCGTTTTAGGTTATCTATGTTAATTATATTAGTTATTTGTTAATAATGTTAATGTCTTAAAAATAATTTGTTTCCCTATTTTGGGCGAGGGCTTGATGCAAAAGAAGTACGATAATGCTTATTCTACTACCCTCGAAAAATACAGATTTATTTGATTGTATCCCTGAAGATTGTTTTTCCTTCTTAAGGGTTAGTTATCTATGTTTTTGCTGTTGTTTATATAGATTGTACTGGAAAGAATTCCCCTTTTACTTCAGTTTATTTTGATAGTCCTGCTGATTACTCGAGGAAAAGTGCAATAGTCGGTGTCAATTTTAAATGTGTCAAGCGCAAAAAGCATAATTGTAAAGTTATAAATGCTCATTTATTATTATTATCAAAAAGAGCGCCAGTCGGCAATGGTTAGAATGCTCTTATGAGAATGCGAACCAACATTTTCATGCGGCATTCAAAGCAATACAACTCAGCTTCAGAGAGAGGTAGTACCCAAATGAAGCAGTATGGATCAGTAGCTCCGGGAAGGCACATACAGTGGAACCCCCTATTAAGACTCCCTGATTAAAGACCCCCTCCCTTTTCAGACCGAATCATTGTTCAGACTTTCTGTTCATAACCTCTGTACATTTACTTTCATTTTACGACTCCTTCCTTTTAAAGACCTCATTTTCTCAGATTTTTGGAGGTCGTAAATAGGGGGTTCCACTGTACTACGTTCTCAAAACACTGCTGGTCCTTTGGAAACGACGCTTGGGTGCTGACCTAGCTCAGCAGCGATCTACTGGAAATGCGTTTTATCGCTGAGGAAAGGCCATGTTTGTTCAGCCCTTGACGACTCCGATGAAACGAAGCTTAGCGATGGTTCCCCAAGACTACTCTTGCTTTCGTTGCTTATTGACCTCAGTCTTATTTATGGCCTATGCGTTATAGCTCCAATCTCCTGTTTTCTGTCACAATTCCCCCGACAACTGTGCAAAGTCCTCATCCTTCTCAAAAGGCCTCATATTTGCACGACCCAGCAAAGTTGAACGAAAGTTGTTGCATAACATTGAGAGAGAACAATCTCTGGTCCACATGAAACGTTTATGCAGTTGTGCTCTGCTGGCTAATTGGTGCAGCAACACTATTGGAAGAGTTTGTCCATGTTCGCTTCCAGATAGAATGCAGCTCGATACGTGAACGACCCACAGTTACAGATTAAATACATTGAACTTTATATTATGCGATGTGCAGTTGCATGCATCCTTGCTGGGCATTGTAGCCGGGGTCTCAGCAAGAAGATGACAACGATGGCAACTGCTTACCGGCGAATGTGTCAGGCCAGAGACCAACTAGACCTGAGGTGGCCCATTTCTGAATTAAGGGGAGAAGACTTATTGAACTCTCAACACTTCATCGCGCTTTTCAAACGGCACCTCGGCGCGGACCTCAGGACGGCCGATCTAATGAAAGTGCCTTTCATAGCGTAGGAAAGGGCCATGTTCGGGCTTCTTAGAAGATTGCTGTGGAGAGCTTTGGTGAAACCTAGCTTGGCGATTGTTCCCAAGAGACTCTGTTTTCCTTGGTCATCGACCTTGGAGTGTACACACAGCGCAAACCCGCTCCTTTAGCTCACTCCGTCATGACGGCCTTGAGCACTTCCCTACTAACTCCCTCGACCCTTTCTAACTCCATCCCTTAAATCCAATGAAAGTTTTCAAGTGCAACGTTCGACGAACACTGAAACTTAATGACCGACCAACATGGTGAGTAAATCTGGGATAGGAGAACCCTTCCACTTACTTAGGCACATTGCAAATAATGATATCTGCAACCTGGCTTCTTTCTCTGCAAAGTGGGATTTTTTAAGGGGGAGGGGGGGGGGGTATTCAATGGTTTACACCTATGTTCATTTCGGAAAGTTATTCAGGAAAAATATTCTGCTTTGTGCAGATAGCATACTTATTTATTTCTATTTAGTGTAATTCTAATTGAACAATTGCTTTTAAATGACAAGTGACAGTCTGGACAGATCTGTGGTGGTGTAGAAGGACGGGAACACCAACAGGACAGTACCTTTAAGACACACCCACCTTCACCACCACATACTCGCCTCCCCCTCCACCCACCCACGCCAAAGAACCACACACAAATTTAATCATCTGCAAAACGTCCCTGGCTGCTACCAGACTATTCTGTGTCCTGAGTTCGGTGCTGTCACAAATGTTGGCTCCGAGACTCATAAGTTCTGATATCGATTAGTATTGTACGGCTAGCTGGCTAACCAATTCAATGGACAAATCGACCGACTATTGAAAAGAAGAATGACTTGCTAATTGCCTGAGATGGATAAATGGGCTGAGGTTATGGAAGTGGTGGTGGGGGCAGGGGAGAGAGAGAGAGAGAGAGAGAGAGAGAGAGAGAGAGAGAGAGAGAGAGAGACACTGACACTGACACAGTTTAATTGAATATGGGCCTACAGAGAGAGAGAGAGAGAGAGAGAGAGAGAGAGAGAGAGAGAGAGAGAGAGAGAGAGAGAGAGAGAGAGAGAGAGAGAGAGAGAATCAGACGGAGACAGAGAGAGGCAGCCCGAGAGACAAGAGAGCGAGACCAAGACAGAGAGACTGAGTCAAAAAAGGAGACAGGGCGACAGAGAGACGGACAGAGACAGACGTTAATAGACAATTAACAATACAATTAGATACGCCAACAAGCTGAATCAAAGCAGGGCTAAATGCAGTTACTGTGTCTGGCTTCTCGCCCCGCTTAAAACCTCTTTCCGTATCAACCAACCGTCTCGCATGCATTTCTTGAGGTTTTTACGTGGCGGAAGAGGCCTCTCAGTGGTAAGGAGTAACTAACTGCACGTTAAGAGGTTTGTATAACAGATGATACACTGGGAAAGCAGATCAAGGGATGTGCTGTCATTGTGGCAAATACAGAAAGAGAGCTTACTGTTCTGCTTTCCAGCGCCAACGATTTATAATACTTTTCAATGTTGAACATGTTCGCACATCTGTTCTTGCACCTGATGAAGGTGCAGGTAATTGCCGCACACAATATGGACACACACACAAACGCACTCAAATACATGCACATACACACATGGGCATACGCGTGCATACACGCCCATCCATCCATCAGCATCAACACACACACACACACACACACACACACACACACACACACACGTAGCAATCGATCTTCACAAGATAGCAGCCAAAGGCGGAGAGCTCTAAAAGAGAGCGGGAGGGGACGGGTATAGGGATGAGAAGAAAACCCTACAAACTAATCTTCTTGAGTTTCCAAAGACGACGTTAAGATATGTTTGGTGATTCACTGGACGAAAGAGTAGGGGAAAGGTTAAGCTGACCCAAACAAATCCTGATTGAAAGGCTAAAGTTGTGTAAAGGTTGTTTGAACAGATCCTTAATGTCCAATCCAATTCCGAGACATTCAAAATATTTTCGTGGAAAGCGTTTGGAAGCATTCTTGCAGGTTATACGTTTTTGTTTCAATATTCAAATTCACAGATATACGGACAGGCAAACGGACAGACATACGGCGATTCAGATGGTAGGCAGACAAACATACGCATGCATAATTATAGTGACGTACGCACGCACGTACGTAAACACAGACAGACAGACACACACAATCAGACATACAGACAAATGCAGACAGACAGACAGACATGCACACGCACTCACTCACGCACGCACTCACTCACGCACGCACTGCACGCACACACAATCCTCTTGGCGCATTAATTCATTTGGATACTTTCAGAAACATAGTCATATACGCATAAGACAGACAGACAGACAGACAGACAGACAGACAGACGAACAGTATTCCTGTTGTTAAAATAGCTTACATGTAGATCCAAGTCAAAATACCTCTCCCAGTTTGCTAGCGCGGAAACGGGATAAAGAAATACCATGTTTGTTTTACAAATATGACATGTTTTCATCTGTGTCGTGCCATTTTGTTTCCGTAAAATTTTCTTTTTACAAATAAAATATGTTTTTAGTTCTGTCGTGACATTAATCCAAGTGAACGACCACATTTGAAGCATTTGTAGTTTGTTGTTGTTGTATTATAAGGGTTGTTTCAACTCATGTCATTATTTTTATAAGCGCTATTAGACGTTGCATTGATCTAGAATGTCCCTGGAAGGATGTTGCAGAAAATGATGGTACTTTGGTGCTTGCTGCATGACAATGCTTCACAGCAAGACAGGAAGGGTACAATGAAAGCTGTGACAAAACCCCTGTCTTCAACCGCCTAGCAAGTCAAAACTGTCTGCGTGACTTTAGCTTTTGACACACCCATTATCCCAAAATATTGATCGTCTTACCATCGCATACTTCAGCTAACCCCCTCCCGCCCTCCACTTTCTACACCCTCCACCCCCCAACCCTCGCCCCGATATTTTGATAGGGAAGACACAGAACATAAGAGACGGAGAAAAAAAAAGGTTGCACGCAACTTTACAACGAGTTCAGAGCGACTTGTTGGCAATTGTTGGATGGTATCTGACCCAGAAAAAGTGCAGGCCTACTATACAGAAATAATAACGCTGCGGTTACACTGCCGACCGTACACTTCGGGAATTTGTAGTCCGCGGATAACCCAAAATCGATAGTTCCTGTTTATCTCACCGTCATCGGCTGGTAATTTATATTTCCTTCTTATTTTGGACCAGTAATACGGTTTGTTGAATTCCATGAGGTGCATTCATTAAATCAATTTTGGAAAAAACATGCGCGAACAGAACAAGGTGGTAGTTGTTCATAAGTACCATTCTTCTTGTGTTACCGATCACGTACGTACACAATCTCACATTTGTTTTGGAGAAACTGGTACATGTATGAGCTTTTCCGGAGCTTCTGATCCATTATACACAATTTGGGTTCGTATCTCTCTCTCTCTGAAGTCGAGTTGTTCAGCGTTGCTGAAACTGAAAGTGTTCGTTTGCACTCACTCACAGAAAAGCATCACACATAATTGCTAACTCTTTTTGTCACCGACCGCAGCCGTTTTTCCTCGAGTAATCATCAGGGAAAGTAACATTAAAAAATAATAAAGTGCTTTATACTAAAATCCATACGACAAAGTGGAACATAAACAAAAACTATCATTAAAAACACAATACCATCCATCCACTTTAACACAAATCTAAAATGAGCAGTTTCACTTCTTTCTGTGCAGAGTGGCAATATTTCGTTGAATTATCGAAAATCGATGGCCACTCGTTACAAAACTAAGATTTTAGACATGAATTATAGATTTAGGAAGGTTTCAATATTGTTTGACCTTGACCTGGCATTGCACAGATTGATCTCTCAAGAAACTTTGTCATTTATCATTCATGATATTGGAAGAGTTGTGTCCCCTAGTAACACAGCGTGAGGCAAACCGTTTTTGCCACGATCCGTTGAGGTGAGAGATCATGGGCGTCACCATGAAAAATAATTAACGTGAGCATTTTTTTCAGCAGTGTCTGATTGATGTGATAGTCTTTTCTTTCGAGAATATGCACATATGTGCTCTCTGTTCATCACTGAAATCATGATGACTTGCCTGCACAGGATGATCAGTAACCACGTGTGTTTTGTCTCAGCGTTTCTTAGCTGCGCATCTCTTCGACAGTTTATAAAACCCTGACTGAGGTATTTCCGGATAATACCTATTTGGAGCAGCGGACAAACCAAAACCTTTATAACGGGGCAACATTAGGAAAAGAAAATTTGTGCGTTAGTATTATATAAAAAAAACAAATTCGTTTTTACCGTTGGAAAGTATTTTTAATAGGCAGTTACAGATAAGAAGCATTTTTGTGTGAGTGTTCGAAGAACAAAACGTTAAAAAAGTTAGCTTGTTGTACTCGATAAGTTGTATTTAATTCATTGTATGAGATATTGTTAATTGTTGTTATTTATTTGAATACAAAATTTTGAATTAAAAAAAAAAAAAAAAAAAAAAAGGAAAAGAAAATTAAGATTAAAATTAAAATTAAGGCTGCTACAGATGGGACGGAGAACTGGTGTGGAAAATCAATAAAGAAGTACATGTAAATAAATGAAATCGGCGTCTTCTTTTTGTCACATGGTGTACATCTACATAAGTGCTTACATTGCAGATTTTCAATTCACTTGGAAAACTGAAAGTCTTGGTTGCAAGAAAGTCAAACCAATTCAACAGAACAAAAACATGTTCGCTTGTGTCTGCATTCCGGTTAAGATGACCTTTAAAGAAGAACGAAGTGGAAAAAACTGCATGCGAAGAATAAGGCTTCATTAAAATTCCGCTGGCATATGCAGCAAGTCACAAGCCGCCAAATGCTGAGGACAACCGTCTCCATTGCGGATCACACGACACACACTCTGGGATGGCTCTAACCTTCTGATCGAAATCGTGACCAAACATACGATTCTCTTGATCTTGTCTCCGCTTTACCAAATTAAAGAGGGATTTACGGCGCTTCCCTCTGAGCTTATGAAAGACAGCCAATTTGCTGTCAAATTTGTCCCACGTGATGCAGGCAAATCACTTTGTTTGTCCGTGCCTGCCGTTGCATCGTTGCTATTGACACGTTCTTTGATGTTTGTGCTTCGGATTAAACGTCTCCTCTCATTTCGCCATATTCATGTTTTTATGTGAATATATCAATGAAGTTAAAGGCCAACATCCGCCGGTATGTAGGCACGACAGATATGAGTCGAGTATGCATTGTATGCTGTGTCACCAAAGCTTCACTGTATCTCGATTCCCAGTCTACCGCAATAAATTTAGTCAAATACCGACTAAATGTAAACAAAACGAGAAAAGAAATAATGACGATAACAATAATTCTTAAAACGCAAGTTTACAGAGAAGGAAACAATATAAGATCAAAAGACGACCAGGAATTAATTAACCCGAAATATTCACTATCCGATAAATTGTCCTAGACTCGCACCTGTCGCGTAGATGAAACATATCGGCCATTTATAAGTGCAATTGCGGATATAATGGGGACACAGCTTGTGTTTTGATGCAGTGATCAACAGTACTATTTCATTTTACGCAAGGAGCTTTATTATTGCTTTTTACATATGCCGGAAGGACCGTGAAAACGACGCTGTGAGTCTCTATGGATCCTTCAGCCACTTGCACAAATTAAAAAAATAAACTACATTTTTTTACTTAAAAAAAAGGGCTGATCCCTGTACAGATCGGAATTTTTGAAGTTGAATTTCTTTCGCATGTTGACAATGGTGTTAGTTAATAAATAATGCCCCCCCCCCCCCAAGAAAAAAGAAAAAGAAAAAAAGAAAGAAAAAGAAGAAGAAGTACACACCAGGCTGTTGACTTTTTGGTATGTGTTCAAGTTAAAGGATGCTCTCTTCTCCAATCTAAAGACGGGACAGATAATTATGTGCCAACGCAATATTCTCATTAATTTGTTTTTCATTTGCACATTTAGTGCACTTCTTTGATCTAAGTATTACCTTATTCAATTTTAATATAGTGACATACAATGTATGACATTGGGGATCCGAATTCAAGCATAAAGATTATATTAACGAATCCAAGGGGAAACATAAAAGAAGTAAACACGTTGGCGGACAAAATCAAGATACTAATATGAGAATATTTACAAATGCAAACAGAAAAGCAAGATACCAAAATAAGAGGGGGGGGGGGGGGGGCTCTAGTACAGAAAGGGATGGGAAAAAGGACAAAAACATAACAAGTAGATAGGGAGAAGAAGAAGAAGACATGTCTTCTAGTGCACTTGTTTCTGTATTTTTCCGCTACAATCATGTTAATGCTTTGCCACAGTATGCTGATTGCTATTTACCAACATGGCAATTTGTAGTGTTTGACTTAACATCGACTCGCTAGAGTACTGCTTGCACGCGGCCTTGCCTGCTGATACTTTCAAGCAGCTTGTTGGCACCATGCTAAGAATCGTAACCATACATACAGTCAGCAGCTTGTTGGCACCATGCTAACAATCGTAACCATACATACAGTCAGTAGCTTGTTGGCACCATGCCAACAATCGTAACCATACATACAGTCAGTAGCTTGTTGGCACCATGCTAACAATCGTAACCATACATACAGTCAGCAGCTTGTTGGCACCATGCTAACAATCGTAACCATACATACAGTCAGCAGCTTGTTGGCACCATGCTAACAATCGTAACCATACATACAGTCAGCAGCTTGTTGGCACCATGCTAACATTCGTAACCATACATACAGTCAGCAGCTTGTTGGCACCATGCTAACAATCGTAACCATACATACAGTAAGATCAATACAAAAAAGTCTTGTCGAATAGCGAGAGATCCGGAATAACTGGTGCGAATCGTTTCCGAAACGACTTCCTTCGACTGACAAGCAGCACAGGGAGCATTACAGTACCGAGCTGGCACTCCAGGAAATTGTACCCCCTGAAAACGAGACCTTTCAGTGAAAATGAAGGAGAATTTGACTTTGGGTGAAGAGTAGCGTAAATGCTGGGAGCATTATCGTCGTTTGTGTGTTTGACCAGAAATCGTGCCCTGCTTGTATTGTGACTCATGATCTGAGAGCTGCTGTTTTATGTTTGCATCGGAATGCTTTTCTGATTTGTTTTGCAAGAAACATTCAACTGTTTTCGTGGCTTCATTGGCACATTGCTCACGGAGGCGAATTCTTATATTTTCATTCCTAAAATATGTATAGGGGCGGAACAAAGTAAAATGAAACAGACAAATGTCAGATTGTTTTTTCTTAAAAAATTGCGTTTGACGGGGGAGGGTTGAGGGGGAAGAAACTGACAGAACATTTTGCTCAGCGGAAAAGAATCAGAATTTGATGGAAAATTGTGTAGTGAGGCAGAAAATCTGGCTTTATCCCTGTGCAAATGTTTGCAAATACAAATCCGGCTGCACAAAAAGCTGCATATAGCAGCCGTTTTTCACGCCTGATCCTGTCACAGGCTTTGCACAGTTTATGACTAGTTGGCCCGCATGCATGCCGTGAGGAGGGGGAGTGTGACACTCTATATGGATCCATGGAAATATTAGTCTAATGTTTACGCCCTATTTCTCCTATGATGTTGGTGAATATGCTGATTCGGATGCTGCTTCTGCTGATGATGATAATGATGATGATGATATAATAAATTATGATCTAATCTTCTTCTTTTTTAATAACTAATAATAAAAAAGGAACAGCACACACACACAAACACACAAACACACAAACACACACACACACACACACACACACACACACACACACACACACACAACTATTACCCTTCTTTTCTTCTCAAAAAGTTATGAATTTATACAAGTACTGTTGGAATTGTAGTAAATTATTGACAATTGCAGACAATTGAACCTATCATTTGGGAAAATACCATCAACATTACAGCGGTGTGTACAAGGAACAACAAGTCGCGTAAGGCGAAATGACTATATTTAGTCAAGCTGTGGAACTCACAGAATGAAACTGAACGTAGTCCGCCGCTAGTGCAAAAGGCAGTGAAAGTGACGAGCCTGTTTGGCGCGGTAGCGGTTGCGCTGTGCTTCATAGCACGCTTTACTGTACCTCTCTTCGTTTTAACTTTCTGAGCGTGTTTTTAATCCAAACATATCATATCTATATGTTTTTGGAATCAGGAACCGACAAGGAATAAGATGAAATAGTTTTTAAAACGATTTCGGAAATTTAATTTTAATCATAATTTATATATTTTTAATTTTCAGAGCTTGTTTTTAATCCGAATAAAACATTTATATGTTTTTTTGAATCAGAACATGATGAAGAATAAAATAAAAGTAATTTTGGATCGTTTTATAAAAAATAATTTTAATCACAATTTTCAGATTTGTAATGACCAAAGTCATTAATTAATTTTTAAGCCTCAATGCTGAAATGCAATACCGAAGTCCGGCCTTCGTCGAAGATTGCTTGGCCAAAATTTCAATCAATTTGATTGAAAATTGAGGGTGTGACAGTGCCGCCTCAACTTTTACAAAAAGCCGGATATGACGTCATAAAAGACATTTATCGAAAAAATGAAAAATCTTCTGGGGATATCATACCCAGGAACTCTCATGTAAAATTTCATAAAGATCGGTCCAGTAGTTTACTCTGACCTACTCTGAATCGCTCTACACACACACACGCACAGACATACACACACATACACCACGAGTCCCCCTCTATGTTAAAACATTTAGTCAAAACTTGACTAAATGTAAAAACCGGTCGACGCGGTCGTTAACAGTACTTTTTCCTAGATTTTTTCTCAGTAAATGCCGCAGTTATATTGTACAAATATTAATTGTTGTGTCTTAGCACCTTGAACTTGTGTCCTGCCTTGAGTTAACAGAGTTGCATTTCAAAAGCACCAGTGAAATCCGATTATTTTTAACAAAATTCGTGAAGACGGTATTTAGCTTTAATTTGGAATTTCGAATTTGAGATATTTTTGTTTTGGTCACTAGGATTACAAAGTAAAAATATGCTGATTGTTTTTATCAGGTCCTTCAATAAAAAAAGACTTATCAACAATATATCAACAACTTATACGAACATAATATGAATTATACCACACATAATAATATTATCATAGTAACATTTTATTTTTATTTTTGGTAGAGGCAAATCGGTAGTGCATGAAAATTCTCTTCTTTACGAAGTGAAATAACACGGTTGGGGGGAAAAGTAGGTCAAACTGAAGTGGATGGAAAAGTAACAGCGAAAGAGCGCGGCAAAACTCTTAACCCCAGATTCGGTGTGCTTGTCCGTATAATGCGGTCGTTGAGGCTGGTTTCCCTACGAGACTCTATCATTCTCTCCATCCCCGTGGCCGTAAAACTCATTACTAAAGGATATAGCTCACTAAATCACACAGCAAAACGCTAATGACTAATGCCGACCCCAGAAGGCTGTCACATTAGCGGAGGAGTGTCTGTAAGTCGCACTGGCAATTGTCAGGGTCACTGTAGGTTGTCAAGTTGTATACATTACGATGTTTAAATTGGGACAAACAGGCAGACATATATACAGACAGGCAGACAGACAGACATACAGACTTACCAGCAAGCAGACAGATGGACAAACAGAGAGACATACAGACAGGCAAGGCAGCCTGGCAGGCTTGCATTCGACATGCAGACAGAAAGACAGATATACAGCCAGACAGACAAGCAGGCAGGCAGGCAGACCCAAATGGTAGCCTTCTGCGCGGAACACAATGATTCCAGCACATGCTGACCGTGCTCACTACGCCAACAACCATTACCATCTCACCCACCCCAAGTTCTCACTACACCATTGTTTGCAAAATGTTATGTTTTTTTAAATAAATGTATCTAAGAGTCACACAGTCCCCTCGGTTCATCCATTTGTACATGTCATTTACGCCGATACTGACAAACATTTTTAAGCGGTGAAGCTCCAACGAAATCCAACGTCTCGTAATTTATGCCAAAATGTCCAGTGACGAGCGTGGCAGCACATTGATTGATTAAACAAGAGTAGCAGGTAGCTACCTTGACACGACACACAGTGGCGAAACAACCATCACAGCTGGCGACGTCAATTACCAAGGGAGATAATCCGCTGACCTTGCCAACTGAAGAAATGTACATAGAGAATACTACATGGCTTGCTGTGTCGTACCAGATTTACACGAGTTGGTTTTTTTTAAATATTGAACTGCGAGCGAAAGCGAGCTGTTCACTATTTGAAAAAGCAACGAGTGTAAATCTGGTACGACACAGCAAGCCATGTAGTATTCTGTTTATCCTACATACTATACTTACGAATATTTTACTGAAAATGTCCTGCAGTCGAGGCAGCTAAATTGAAGACGCTTGTTTTGGAACCCCGATCTCTTCTAAAGCCTCGTGCAATCTATTACGTCAAAGCAAAGAAACGTCACTCTGAAAGTGTGGCGTGACGTGTTAGTTCTAAAGATTCATGGAGGGTAATTAGCGAGCGCAAATTTTGTTTCTATAATGACGTTTGTCTCGGTGACTTTGGCACCATAAACAGTGGAAAAACAGGTCCCTGTCAGACTTGCTTGACATGACCTCAATTACATGATATACACACGTGTGATTTGAACGATTATTATCTCACGGGTGTCTCTCTCACGTATGTAGGATAAATGGTCTTTTGGCACAAGATTGGAAAACGTTTTGGTGTGTGTGTGTGTGTGTGTGTGTGTGTGTGTGTGTGTGTGTGTGTGTGAGTGTGTGTGTGTGTGTGTGTGTGTGTGTGTGTGTGTGTGTGTGTGTGTGTGTGTGTGTGTGTGTGTGGCGACATACACGTCCTTTATTTTGCTAATATACGTTAATTGGATCTGTGATCCAAACATGGCTTTTGGTCAATCGAGATGGAAGTTTATTCCACAAGCCCGTAGGGCGAGTGGAATAAACTGCCATCGAGATTGACCAAAAGGCATGTTTGGATCACAGATCCAATTAACATATATATCTCGACATTCACTGGTCTTAGGGTTTTTGTTTTCAAAGAAGAAAGAAACTTGCTTGAACACGGACCACTTCTCCGAGCAAAATCAACAAACCTAATCACTCGCATTCCACTTCAAGGTCTCGGCCAACCAAGACTATGGCATACTCGTAGCAAAGCCGCCGAATGGTACCGTAAACCAAGAATAGTGACGTAAGAGAATAGAATGTCGTCTTTTGATTTGGAACGTGACGTGTTTCAGAACTTCTTCTGGACAACTCGGATGGTCTTCTGCGTAGTGGTTGGCACGAGATTCTTTTTCTTCTTCGACAGTTCATCCTCCGATACTGTAGCAAAACGTTTCATCTTTTTTTCACTTTCGAGTATGCGGACGACTGAACTTGACCGCTAAAAAGTCCTTTCGGTATTATTACGCCGAGTCTGAACATGAGGTCTGAACATTGTTTTTAGGCAGGATCTAGGTGAAAGCGAGGCTGTTCTTATCTCTGTGTACAGTCGAGAGAGAGAGAAATACATGTCGAGACATTATTTTTTGTTTGCAGTAGAAACTCAGGGTCAACACTGCTAAAATGTAATAAATACAGTCTTAGCTGTCATTTATAGCATGTGTGTGTGATGACAGCTTTGGCTGTGGACAGAAACGTGTTCGGTTTAGGCGTCAAATTTAGAGTGAACGCTGCCAAAAGTTCAAAAAAGAGAAAAAGCCTAACGGTTTTGAGATTTGTAATTCTGCAACTGTTTGACATGTGCAAGTTATCCAGAGAGGGTGAATAATGAACAAAATTGTTGAGCGCTCTAGCACCGTTAGTTTGTCAGAACAGGAGGTGGTCCATGTTAGGCAGTGGTTCATATTAGGCAACCTTCCCCTACAAAGATGAAATTGGGAACAACTTGTTTCTTTCAACTGTCAAAGACCGTTTGAAGTCAGTTTGATTCAAATTTGGGAGTGCATCACTTTCAACGGAGTGGGAATTTTAGTGCTTGTGGAGGGAAGCAAAAACTCTCAAAAGAACAGAGACATCATGGAAAAAAGTTTCTGGCCAGTTGTCGGATTTGTTTCTGTCTGCACCCTGGATGTTTCAGGACAAGAAAGCCCTGCTCTACGTTGGACAAGGAAAAATGCCATCCATGACCTAATGTGGCCATCCCAAAGCCCTAACGACCGACACGAAAAGGACACGCATTCATCGAAAGGATGACTTGATCAGCGTGGCGTGATGAGGAAATCTGGGCAACGCTCACTCAAGACCACATAGTTACGGTCGATTTACAGCACGTTTCTTCTTAGAATGCGGTCTCGAACAGCAGCTAGCATCTGCTGAAGGGACATTAAAACCCAAAAACCAACCAACCAACCTCTTAGAATGAGACATGTTCTGCGCTCAAATAGTTTTATCACCAATTGCTGTCATCTCCAGATGAACGAAGTATCATATTCCCAGAGAAACTAGCTTTCATCCTATGTTTACATTGCGAAGCGGAGCAAACATGGAAGCCACACATCGCACCCTAGTACGTTGGAGCCGAGTGTCACGATGAAACTCAAAGTCACTGGTGGGCAGCAGAATTGTATTTGCACGGTGGAGTCAGAGCTGACGTGAAAAGGGTATCGTTCAATAGCAGTGTCCCGTATTTTGTGGAAGCTGTTGCAAGGAACCAAACTTTGCAGACGCAGAGAACCGTGGCAGCGTATCCGAATTGTGGCAAAATCGTGGCGAAAAGCGATACTTTTGGCGTTACAACTCTACTCATTCTGTAAGCTTTATTTTCTTGTGCAAGGGACATAAGTACATGTTGGACTGTTGACGGAATGAGATAATCAGAAACACTGAGTTTTTACCCAGTTTTGTTTAGAGCGGAATTTGGGTCGTCAGTGAAAAGAAAATCTGTAAAAATGGTGGCCGGAACTATAATTACCTTGCGGATACAGGAACCGCTCTCAGAGGCGACACATCCCCCTCACCTTTTTGTGCAGTGGCCGTGAGCAACACGTGAAGTTTATTCACATCATCGACCCGGCTGGCCCATTGATTCACTGGCTCAGCGCAGGGAGAGAGCTCTTCCACACAACTATCTTTTGTCGTCTGCTTTCACAGTCAGTCAGCTTGATCAGAGTGTCTGACGCGCGGGATTACTGTGTGAGGAGCCGTGCAGCACGTGCGTGAGTGAACACAGACAATCTTTTTGCTCAGCTCAAGTTTGGGATAGCCTACTATTATCTGGATCTCCCAGTTTGTGAGTGGTCGTTCTTTGACACGTTGAGCTAAGTGGCTTGATTTTGTTATATTAAAGTTTGTTTGACTTATGCTACAGTATAACCTCCATGTAAAGTTATCTGTCTCTGGTATTTTAAAACGCATGAATATTCTTTACACTGTATATGCACCGCCTTTTGGTCAGTTTCGTAATTACACGGACGCAAAGCTGCAATTGATATGTCATGAATTTGATATTATTTTCTTTGCTCGCAGGCAAGCTATTCTTGTAGACTTTAAAAATTCTGACATAATTATATTCGAATGGTATAACTGTTGTACCTCATGCGATTAAAAATGCCGCACGTGTCCATCTCAACACAGACACTCACGCACGCACACACTCACAAACGAACAAACGCACGCGTCACGCACGCACGCACGCACGCACGCACGCACGCACGCACGCACACACACACACACACACACACACACACACACACACACACACACAAACACAAACACACACGGATCCTTGATCCCTAATCGCTGTGCTTTGATCTGCTAACATTACAACTGTACTGGTGTTTTAATGAAAAAACAAACAAATAACTTAATACAGTTGGCAGAAAGATAGTGGGCAGATCACTTTCCCATACAACAAATCTCCATGTCCTCGTTTTTACCCCAAATCTGTATTGTTTGCACTATAGTGGGCGGGGATGTAGCTCAGTCGGTAGCGCGCTGGATTTGTATCCAGTTGGCCGCTGTCAGCGTGAGTTCGTCCCCACGTTCGGCGTTATTTCTCAGAGTCAACTTTGTGTGCAGACTCTGCTCGGTGTCCGAACACCCCCGTGTGTACACGCAAGCACAAGACCAAGTGCGCACGAAAAAGATCCTGTAATCCATGTCAGAGTTCGGTGGGTTATAGAAACACGAAAATACCCAGCATGCTTCCTCCGAAAACGGCGTATGGCTGCCTAAATGGCGGGGTAAAAAACGGTCATACACGTAAAATTCCACTCGTGCAAAAAACACGAGTGTACGTGGGAGTTTCAGCCCACGAACGCAGAAGAAGAAGAAGAAGAAGTTTGCACTATAGCGAAAACAATTACGATGGCGTTTAATTCGGGGGATATTGTTTTGCTAAAGCAATTATTCTCTTGCCATACCCTCGCATTATGTCTTCAGATGAACTGGGAGCGTTCAGAGATAATGCTGTATTTATGGATACGTTGCAACGGTCAAAGGTATCTGATAAAGCTAAAGCTAAGTGTCAGCTACTACGCAAAGACATCCAGGCTTTAATTTTGAACTTCTGCTTCAATGCTTGTTATTCCTATGTATTAAATTTGTGCTTTACCGGTTCGAACCCAATGTATACGACGTTAAACACCAAATAAATAAATAAATAAATAAAGAACCCAATGTATTGTTAAACAACATTTGTCCAGTTCAAAGCTCAAGTGAAGCGTAATTCCCTCTTGTTTTTGACCATAACAAAATTCCACCGCTTTAAACATAACAGATGGTAACCGCTTTTAACATTAGAACTGATTACAATACATGTGAGTCACAAAGCTGTAAACATTGTTCACTGGTGTCGTTTTGTTGGCCTTTAACAGGAATTATTGCTGTATTTGCGCAAGGACGATGATGACCTGCGACCGTCAGGGTTTTGCTGGATTTTGATTGAGAGTTTAGCGGCAACATTGACAGCTGTTGTTGGTCGTGTTCAATGACACCCTTTGAAACTAATACGTCCATAACACAACATGTCGCCATTTAATTGAAAAACGCCTCAACCATGCCCCAATTGCAGTATGTTTGTAATTTACAGAACAAAATAAGGTTGGTTAACAAATCAAAAACTCCGTTTAACATTCAAGAGATATGTGCGTGCATGCATGTGTGCGTGCGCGCGCGCGCGTGTGTGTGTGTGTGTGTGTGTGTGTGTGTGTGCGTGTGTGTGTGTGTGTGTGTGTGTGTGTGTGTGTGTGTGTGTGTCTCTGTGTGTGTGTGTGCGCGCGCGTTTGATTTTTCTTGAAACATTGCATTGTTCACTAAGTTCGTCGTTTATTATTCCTTCTCGTTAAAAATATACGTGTTTTCTTTAAAATATTTGTTTAGCTATTTTTCTTTGAAGCATTGCATTCTTTACGCAGTCTACGACCAGTGCAAAACTGGACACAAGCTAGATCGATGTTGACAAATCACCGAAGCATCGACTTTATCTGTTGCTGCAGTATACATAATGAAGGTTTTTCCCCACAAGTTCAGAATGTATCTTTGGAAGCTTACACACGATCGATGGTGATTTACATGCTATATAATCAATGTATCTCAGGCGATCACTGCTCCTACCTTTAACACCAGCAAAAGTGTGATGGATGCCGGCGCGCCCTTTCAAACTGGGCTGACGGCGATGAATAGCTTTCTGTACCCCGTGTCTCACTCGTCCAGCATCGTCAATACACCGTCATCGCTCCTGGGGTATGGAGCATTGCGTAGAAACGTTGAGATATCTACAGACAACCTACCGCCGCCTCCCCCCCCTCTTCCCTCGGCTCTTGACCACTATCCTCCGTCCCCCTTTGTAGTCCCTCCTGCTTCGAACTTTACATATATCCCCTACCGCTTCCCATCTAATTCTTTCCCGGAGTCCCCGGGAAGTGAACAGAAGAGGTAGGATAGAAACCTCTAAATGCCTCAAGAAGAAAACGTTAAAATGCCCAGAAGACGTTTAAGGTAGCATGCATTCCGTTAAGAATTGGAATAGCGAGCTTGGGTTTGCGTAGGGGGATGAGTTGGAGTGGGTTTGTCCTTGACTGAAGGATTGGATTTTCTCCTTGAGTGCATTTAATTCAGTTGATTCATAGACAGACTAGGAGGGGGGGGGGTGGCGGAGGTTGGGAGAGAACTCTGCAACAACTTATGAATGAATGATGTGGATAGATTTTTCTTCGATATCTTAGATCCCAGCTGGAAAGTGTCCAATCCAAGTTCTTTATGAAAGCTGTATTCATCATTTATTTGCGCACTCGTGCATAACAGTTTGATGGTTACAGGATTGTGAGGTTTTGTTTTTAATGTTGGTGTGATGAATTTTGCAGCTTTACGCGAGAGAGAATACCTTGGGCCATTAGAGTTCCGGTTTGGGACTTGTGTTTGAAGTATAGAGTCACCGTTATCAGTTTCAGTCCGTCCTCAAACAGTCTGATGACAGTCCTGGCGACGGATGGCGGGGGTATGATGCTGCTGAGATTCGATTGGGCCGGAATGTTTAGCAGCGAGGGCGCCACTCTCGTCGAAGTCCTGTACTTGAAGGTCGATGGTGTCTTTGTTCAAAAGAGCGGCATAGTGACACAGCAGAACATTCCGCCATGTCACCAGCTCTTGCATTGAGCATCGATGGGTTTTTTGAATCTCGTCCAAAGTGTCTGTCATTTTGATAGGATGTAGGTCGGCAGCAGAAGTAGAGCTGGGTGTGGTGGGCGTAGCATTGCCAGATGTGTGATCATGAGTGGGTGAGGGGTCTGTCAGTTTTGGGAATTGGGGGATGATGTTGGGAGTTTCAAGCAGCGGTGTAAAGGACTGGGTGGCCGAGTGGTAACGCACTTGCGCTCGGAAGCGAGAGGTTGCGAGTTCGACCCTGGGTCAGGGCGTTAGCAATTTTCTCCCCTCTTTCCTAACCTAGGTGGTGGGTTCAAGTGCTAGTCTTTCGGATGAGACGAAAACCCGAGGTCCCTTCGTGTACACTACATTGGGGTGTGCACGTTAAAGATCCCACGATTGACAAAAGGGTCTTTCCTGGCAAAATTGTATAGGCATAGATAAAAATGTCCACCAAAATACCCGTGTGACTTGGAATAATAGGCCGTGAAAAGTAGGATATTCGCCGAAATGGCTGCGATCTGCTGGCCGATGTGAATGCGTGATGTATTGTGTAAACAAATTCCATCTCACACGGCAGAAAGAAATTCCTGCGCCTTGAATATGTGCGCGATATAAATTGCATAAAATACAAATAAAAAAAATATAAAAAAATAAATCCCTGCGCTTAGAACTGTACCCACGGAATACGCGCGATATAAGCCTCATATTGATTGATTGATTGATAAAGTGCGAGTCCTGCGGCGAGGACTTCGATGACTCCATCACTACACATTAACTCTTCATTTACACATGTTGCTGGTATGGAGGGGCACTCACACTACATTGTGCCGAGCAATACAACACGCCGTTCAGTGGATGGTATTATCACGGGGGATAGTCACAGTGACCAGTCTTAGTTGCACAACACGTTGTGCGGGAAGCGTGGCCTCCCCGCGGGGAGGAGTACACCACGTAACCTTACATGTAGTCACCAACACATGGTCCTCAGCTGCGTAGCGTGGGTATAGCGATAGTCACAATGCAGAACAAAGAACCCAAATCTTTATGCACAATTATTAACGCTTGGTTAATGCCTATCTGGAGGATGGCAACATTTAAGATATATTAAACTGGATCAAATCTCTATTCGGACCAGAAAGCTTGTTAACTGCCTCTGTGGATTTGTGAATCATGCCTTTGCGGATCTTGCTACATTTCACTAACAATTAACAGCATTTGAGGATTTTCCTGATAAAGTGAAGCGTCAGCAAAAATCCGATTTCCTTTCCGTCCTATGAGAATAGTTGGTCGAGGAAAAGGGACCTTTTGCAAACGTTTTGTTAAGATCTGCTTACGTGCGTGGATGCTTGCCCTCGCGAGTTCTTTCGGGTGTTAATGATAGTGGGTGCGGGTCCGTCTATCTGTGCGTGTGTTCAACAAAAACAACCACATTCACACGCACACACACGCACCCCCCCCCCCACAGACACACACACACACAAACACATTCACACACACACAAAGTTAAAGGCACAGTAAGCCTCCCGTAAACCAGCACAGATACTGTCAGGCTTTTACACACAGTACAAACACCCTTCCATTTGAACGCTCACCAAACGGGAACATCCTAGGTGCCTTACGTAAAGAGCGAGCAATTTTTAAAGAATTAATTTTGCGGATTGCAATTGTGTCCTCACACAATCGGACCGTGGTGTGTTTTGGCGCTAGACCTAACTTTTAAAATCTAAATAATAAATTGACAGCTTGTACACACAAACATTCTTAAATCATAAAAGAATTCTTTTTTTCATCAAGACAAGATCAGTACAATTCGAAGTTTTGAAAGTTTGAAAAAAGAAACGCCCGGAAGCAGGGTCACGCAAGGTCGTGGTTCTCGTAGCAGACGACGGTTTATGCCTATCGCCAGTTTCTCTGAACAGTCAAAAGCCATCGCTAGAGTTCTTGTGAACCACAGCCGTTTGTTTCGTGCATAGTCAGAGGTACATAATAACGTGCTATTGCAGATAAGCTCACAGCGAATTACAAACTGACAACATTGTGAAAAAGGGAAACTGGATCACACGGGTTCACGATGGCTCAGGGGTAAGATAAACCACGCAAAAATAAATTCTTTGAAAATTGCTCGCTCTTTACGGAGGGCACCTAGGATGTTCCCGTTTGGTGAGCGTTCAAATGGAAGGGTGTTTGTAATGTGTGTAAAAGCCTGACAGTATCTGTGATGGTTTACGGGAGGCTTACTGTGCCTTTAAGTATTCGACACGCGACAAGTTCTCAAGACGTATTGGGTTTTATTGTGGGCATCAAAGTCGCTTCAATGCGTCTGATCTTTAACAGCAGGCCTCGGGCGTTTTCTATTTCAACATGCCAATTGTTCCCCAGCACGAGAAGTTCCTAAGAAGATATCCCTGGCTTGTTAAAGACGTTGGATTGTTAAAGACGTTGGGAAGAAGTCGATTGGACTGTTTGAAGAGTCTGTTTGTTCTCAAGACGTGTTGAGTCAAAGTAGGCTTATGTTCAGCAACAATTTCTCAAAGTAAAATACCACTGTCTATGCCCGGTCCAATGCCTATCGTCCGCGCCGCTGACAACCTGAGGCAAGCGAAGGCAGATGGAAGGTAAACGCTCGCACAAAATGTGCTAGAATGCTCGAACTGCTTTTTGTATATTGGCAATTTTTATGTGCCATTTGCAAAAACCCTCTCTCTATCAAATACTTGAAATTGTGCCGTAGTACCCTCTTTCTCTGGGAAGTTCGGACTTACTTTTGTTCTAATTGTTTGTCAAAGCCCCCCGGAGTATGGGAAGATTTTACTTTGTTATGATAATTCAAGCAATCCCCTACTGCCGCTACAGCAGTTTAAACAAGTTGTAGAATATGTCTGCGGCGCATTGTGCCAAGAGTTTTGCCTCTTGGGCATTTTGTTGGTGCTTTTAATTTGACTTCAAAGACAGCAAGTGTGAAAAATTGGTGTACGGCGCCAACCCATTGTGGTGTACGCCTCCTGTTCCTTTTTCCGATCTGGAGGTGAACTGTGTTGTGCTGTTCAGTTCTGAAGATGAACACCAAACTGAGCAGTGGAGCATTATGGTCAATATTTGTTCGTTCTTGAAAATTTCAACTTTAGACATACTAGCAGGTAAGCGCAGTTACTTAATTAAGGACTAATAGCAGCTTGAAGAAGCTACGCTATTTGAAATTAAGTGTTGTCTCATCCCGATTCTCATCAAACCTCACATATCCTTTCCCCTTATCTCTCCCTTAGCCCCTACCTCACACATCCTACCCCCGCCCTAGCCCCTTTTCTATTTTATTATTGTGTATCTGTGCGTTCCAAGGACGGATTGTAAGAAAAGGCATAACCTTAAATCTTAATCCTTGTAAAATAAAGTTTAATTCAATTCAATTCAATACCTCACATAACCTACCACCTATCTCCCCCTCCATAGCCCGTATCTTCCCCCTCCCTAGTTCCCCCTCCCTGGCCCCCCTCCCTAGTTCCCCCTCCCTGGACCCCCTCCCTAGTTCCCCCTCCCTGGACCCCCTCTCTAGTTCCATAAGTTTGAAGGCAATGCGTTGTTGGCGAGTTACTCAAATGTATAATTTTTTGTCTCATTACCCGCTAAAACGGCTTCAAAAACTGCCTTTTATGCCTTCGGAGAGGATTGACACCTACACGGCTCAGCATGCCATAGTGTCCTTGGTAGACAAGATATGTGAACAAAACTGACTGATTTGGATGCAGATGTGATTGTTCTGTCCAAGGACATGCTAAACATGTTTCGTTTTAGCAGTTCTCTGTTGTCAATTTTAACGCGGGAACCTTGATTTTGCGAATTTGATTTTGGGGGGGTGTCTGTGTTGTAGGTTCCACTGTATCGACACTACGTCATGTAAACTCAATCTGTTTTCTGAATAAGTTAGGGGAATAAACGGCCTTTCCAGTCATATAATAGATTAACGATAAACGGCCTCATCAGAAAGATCTGCCCTCAAACGCATCTGTACAGTTTTTTATGACGAGAAGTGTAGTACGTGTTTTCAGCTTCTAGTGCGTATAGGACGCAGGGACGCGCTATGGGGAGCCCTGACGTAATTGTCTCATTTACGGGTTGGACATTGTTTTCTTCTTTTGGCTCATCACACCCAATACGTAGGAAATGGGAAAACATTCCAAAAAAACAACAACCATACTACACATTGGGTCGCATCACATTAAACAACAACCATACTACACAGTGGGTCGCATCACATTACATCACAGCTTACTACCAACATCATCAAGTATTCACTGAGTCAGACATGAAAACACGCCCTCACTCCACTCATCATATCGCCCACTTACCCACATTCACTACCATCCATTCAAATTATATTCCCCCACGCAGACCCACACGAACTCTACAAAGCACGCACACTAACTATATTTCATTACAACACCCACTTTGCAGAACATGTCTACAATTCTGACCCATACGACGCATACATGACAGCTCGCCTGCTCATATAGCTCTATTCAAACAAGGCTAAATCACATACACCGCCCTCCTACCTGAACTTCCCCATTCTGATATATTATTTTAGCAATTTATATTTAATATTCTTATTTGGCTAATAATTTGTTTGTTATGTTTCTAGTTACGTATTTATTTACTTATTCAGCCAGGACTTTATTACATTATTTTGGCATTATCCAAAAGTCTGAAAAATATTTTACATAAATAAAAAGCAAATAAGCCTACAAAACCGCTCCACTCCAACTATATTTCGCGTACACTATGGCAACAACCCCAACAAAATCTTTACTTCCATCCCCATTTTTGAGTCACTTGAGAAAAAGTGACTCTATGTAATCGGTCAGTGTTAGTCTGTCCGGCCGGCCGTCCGGCCGGCCGGCCGTCCGTAGACACCACCTTAACGTTGGACTTTTCTCGGAAACTATCAAAGCGATCGGGCTCATATTTTGTTTAGTCGTGACCTCCAATGACCTCTACACTTTAACGATGGTTTCGTTGACCTTTGACCTTTTTCAAGGTCACAGGTCAGCGTCAAAGGAAAAATTAGACATTTTATATCTTTGACAAAGTTCATCGGATGTGATTGAAACTTTGTAGGATTATTCTTTACATCAAAGTATTTACATCTGTAGCCTTTTACGAACGTTATCAGAAAAACAAGGGAGATAACTAGCCTTTTCTGTTCGGCAACACACAACTTAACGTTGGGCTTTTCTCGGAAACTATAAAAGTGACCGGGCTCAAATTTTATGTGAACGGTCAGACCTGTTTACACTACACATTGAGCGTAGTAAACTACGAATTTGAATAATATACTACGCAACTACGCAAGTCTGTCGTTTTCTACGCAAACGGTATTTAAAAAAAAAAAAAAAAAAAAAAAAAAAAAAAAAATTATTTTCTTTTGTTTTTTTTGTCTTTACACCTGTTCCTTGTCCCGTTGTGCTCTCACACCGCCCCGTCCCTACACGCAAACGGTATTGTTTCGGCTACGCATATCACAATCCGTAATTTTCTTCATCTTCCTTGACCGATCCATTTTCCAATCCATGTTTTCGGCCAGCAGTCGTTTGCTGCGTGCAGCGCGTAAAGCGCCTACGGGCGTTGCATTGTAGCTTGTTAATGCCGAATAGGCTTCTCCAAGCAAATGCCGGGCACAACTGAAAGCGTTACTGCCAAACCATGCGGGCGTTTCGACACAATGGCTGAACGCAGAGCACACGAAAGTGAAGATGAGAACTGTGAAGAAAATGACTCCGAAAGGCCACCGACCAAAAAGAAAAAGACGAGCAATGCGCCGAACCAAGTCTTTCTGCCAAAATATCATCAGGACTACCCATGCCTTGTCTTCGCGGAAAGGAAAACATCATGCTCATTGCACTGTCTGCAATTCCCATTTTTCCGTCAGTCAATCAATACATGTGGTAAAAAGTAGCAATCATTGTTCTTGTTGTGATAGGTCGACGAGAAATTCTACACATTCAATTACAAAACTACACATCTGCCTCATTTTGCTCCCAGAAAATACACATGCAATGTTTTAGGGGTAAACAGGTCTGTGAACGTGACTCATTGTGTTGTGAATAGCAATTTCTTCCTGTCCATCTGATGCCTCATATAATATTCAGAACTGCGAAAGTGACTCGATCGAGCGTTTGCTCTTCTTGTGAAATATCGCAACAACAGACTTCCAGATCTATAACATGATCATATGTGTTCTCTGTTTGCATGTCTGTCCAGTGTCCTGTCCCCCCATAAAGCATATCAACTCTACCTGTCCCAAGATAGGCCAATTGGTTCTAAGAGGACGTTAAAACTAATTATCATCATCGCCTGCTCAGATCGGCCTAAGTAAGCTTTCTGTGTTCTCACTTTCATTGCAAGTCCCTCTGTTTTCGCTGTGTGCATTACTCCCTGCTCTAGAATAACCTCAGTAGCGATTGATGGGAGGTGATACTGCGGCAAAACCTTTATCGGTTGTCTGACAAAGATCAAATTACTGTCGTGGCATGCAAGCAAAAACAACGGGATAATGTCACCAAACGTTTTGTGGTCACGAAAACAGGTCCATTTAGTTGGGGTATTTGTGTAATCATGCATGTTTTCGGATCAAAATACACGGTTTTGACGTGCACGCGCAGTTTTTGGCTCACGTAAGTGTAGCCTATGCGATCGTAACTTTGTCTGTCTGTGCGTGCGTGCGTGCGTGCGTCTGTGCGTGTGTATGTCTGTGGTAGAAACTCTAACATTTGAAGACGTCACATTACATTGACGTCACATTATGACGTAAGAGGGTTAGACGTCACGCGAAGGAAGTACTGACAGTCTCGGTCATTATTATTTTGAGCGCGCCGAGACTAGTTGGCAGTCGTGTCCTTGTAAGTAGGCTACATGCAGACAGACAGATCTAGATCTAGTGTCTCGCTTTCTTGCACAGTTTCACCTATGCTCTTTCTGTGTGTGTGTGCCGTGTGTGTGTGTGTGTGTGTGTGTGTGTGTGTGTGTGTGTGTGTGTGTGTGTGTGTGTGTGTGTGTGTGTGATTGAGTTTGTGTTACTGTTTGTCGATTTCTTACGTGAGCCTTGATGGCTTCGCCTCTTGTTTTTCTTTTTACAATCTTTAATCACGAGCATTTTGCACGTGCGTGCACTGTTATCCACGACAAGGAAGTTATTGGCTCGCCGGAAGCTCGGATTGTTTCCTCACGCAACTGGTTCAAAGAGAATTGTTTATTATATGTTTGGGATGTGTGATTTTTCTGCAGGTAATGAACTCCCTCATGAAACACCACCTGGTTTGTAGATTAAGTCATGTACTTTTCATGTATTTGACAGCCTCTGCACTTTGGAATCGAGATTGGTGCACGTGTGTACATAATAACTGAACGACACAGACGTGGTTTTTACATTTAGTCAAGTTATGACTAAATGTTTTAACATCGAGGGGGGAATCGAGACGAGGGTCGTGGTGTATGTGCGTGTGTCTGTGTGTGTGTGTGTGTGTGTGTGTGTGTGTGTGTAGAGCGATTCAGACTAAACTACTGGACCGATCTTTATGAAATTTGACATGAGAGTTCCTGGGTATGAAATCCCCGAACGTTTTTTTCATTTTTTTGATAAATGTCTTTGATGACGTCATATCCCGGCTTTTCGTGAAAGTTGAGGCGGCACTGTCACGCCCTCATTTTTCAACCAAATTGGTTGAAATTTTGGTCAAGTAATCTTCGACAAAGCCCGGACTTCGGTATTGCATTTCAGCTTGGTGGCTTAAAAATTAATTAATGACTTTGGTCATTACAAATCTGAAAATTGTAAAAAAAAATAAAAATTTTATAAAACGATCCAAATTTACGTTTATCTTATTCTCCATCATTTGCTGATTCCAAAAACATATAAATATGTTATATTCGGATTAAAAACAAGCTCTGAAAATTAAATATATAAAAAAATTTATCAAATTTTTTTTTTCGAAATCAATTTAAAAACACTTTCAGCTTATTCCTTGTCGGTTCCTGATTCCAAAAATATATAGATATGATATGTTTGGATTAAAAACACGCTCAGAAAGTTAAAACGAAGAGAGGTACAGAAAAGCGTGCTATCCTTCTCAGCGCAACGAATACCCCGCTCTTCTTGTCAATTCCACGGGCACTGCCTTTGCCACGGGCGGTGGAGTGACGATGCTACGAGTATACGGTCTTGCTGCGTTGCGTTGCGTTCAGTTTCATTCTGTGAGTTGGACAGCTACTTGACTAAATGTTGTATTTTCGCCTTACGCGACTTGTTTTTTATTCGCAGAAAGAAAGTGAGAAACAAAGAAAGAAGGAAAGAAGGAATACAAAAACAGAGAGAGAGAGAGAGAGAGAGAGAGAGAGAGAGAGAGAGAGAGAGAGAGAGAGAGAGAGAGAGAGAGAGAGAGAGAGAGAGGAGAATCTCAAACGGCCTTGTTAATTATGTCTTTACAAGCACTACCGATGGGTATAATGAGGAATATATCCAATTGGGTGCTTCTGAACCGAGAAAGGAGATATTGCAACGTCAAAACAAGATGACGGGCAACAGTTGCAAGAGTGTTTCTGTGGCACGAAGAGCTGTGGACAATCTTCTCAGGAATGCATTGCAATTTGCACATAATATGCAGAGTGACCACCGCTGCAAGTCGTAGGGTAGCCCTACAGACGGGGGGCTGGGGGTTTGGGATAGAGTAAGTGCCGGTGTAACACGAGAAAATTACTCCCACGAGATTTTTACTCCGGAGTAAACATTTCGTACGAAAAAGTTATTCCCTTTACGAAAAAGGCACTCCCCCATTTCACGAGAAAATTACTCCCCAAGACAGGTGAGTTCCGAGTAAACATTTCGTACAAAAATGTTACTCCCCTGACGAATAAATAACGAATAAATTACTTCACCCAAACACAAGCAAATTAACTTCCCATGCCAGGTGTACGAAATGTTTACTCCCTTGTCCCCTGTTAGTCTTGGTGGTGGAAGGGGTGGAGGGAGGGTAGCGCGACATTCGTGTGCGCGAGATCACTTATTGGCATTATCCCTTCGCCCGCATCCCATTCAGTTTTGCATACGATATTTTTACTGGAAGTAAAAAAAATGTGGAGTAAAAATTTCGTGGAGGGAGTAATTATTTCGTGCCGTGTGGAGTTCTTTTCTCGTACGAAAAGTGTACTCGGAGTAAGAATTTCGTACGAAATATTTACTCCGGAGTAAATTTTTCCTGGAGTAAAAATTTCGTGTAAACACCGGGTTTGTGCGATGACGATGGAGGGGAGAGGACTGGAGAGTGAGAAGAGGTGTAACGCAGAAGGTGTTAGAAGGGACTTGGTTGCTACACCTGTGCATTGAACGGAGTGATTGATTTATTCTTGATTTGTTTCATAAAGTAAATCCCTTGAATCCGGGAAGATCATGAACGACCCAATAAAGTGGGCTCACTCCAAAAACAACCTATCCGCATGGTCAGGACACGAAAAAGGTTGCTGCTGGAATGGTGTGAACTCCTGCGACATGCAGTGCCATCCGTGTGGAGGGGGGAGGGGATGAAGAAGGGGAATGCGGAGAAGGTTTGGGGGAGGTGGCGTTGAATTCATTGAGGAGGAGGAAGAGGAGACAGAAGAGACAAAAAGCATTCGATCCCTCTCTATTCGCAGTTCATCATCGAGAGCTCAAAGAAACGAGCAGCTGAAAGATGCTTGTAAATACTTCAATCAAACTTATGCTGAAGCAGTAGGGGATTTTAACTGTCATTCTCACCTCTTTTTAAACAAGAAATGTATTAAACTTGTCAAGGTGCATTATTACTGGCACGAGCACGCACACGCACGCACGAATACTAGCAAACACACACACATACTGATAAACACACGCAGGTACGAACGCACGCACATGACATCTCAATGGTTCACAATTCTATTACAAGAAAATATCATAATCGTCGTGAACTCCCGCATCAATCACCAGTTTAAATGTTTTATCGTTCACATACTCTCGCATTGTCAGTTCATGTCGGTAACAGTTGAATAAAATAGAAATAAGGAGCATTGAAGATACGTAATTAATCGGATGTGATCAATTCGGATACGCGGTGGAAGATCTTAACTCGACAATACCCATCTGTAAAGCCGACCGATTTTCTGTAACCTTGGTTCTCTGTATTTTCTCGATTTATTAGTGTGCTGCGTAGGCCTTTTCGTGTGCCTTGCTTCAATTATGCATGCTTGATGTTTTCCTTGTTGCTTGCATGTGGTACAGTTATTTCAAGACAAGTTTTATAGCTTTTCTTGTCGTTAGCAGTTTAGTGCTGTTTGGCATCCCTTTTTGTCATTAGAATTCCCAGGTTCATTGAAGATCCATTTTCTGCGCAGTGCTTTTTCCCCTCTTTGTGGGCCATTTAGCCCTGCATTCGTGTGAACAGGCCACTCCGACAACTAATAACACGCCGACCTGTGGGTCAAAGTGACTCAGCCGATGTTATTTGAACATTATCCTTTTGTTTAGAGCATAGCTAAATATTCATTTCCAAGACTTGGACGGCGGTGTCGACATTTTTGCAGTGGTTGTGGAATTGGCTCTCATTGGGCGTTACTCGACCACTTCGTCTTGAGGGCTTTTGTGTGAACTTGAAAAATGTGACCCTCCACCACGGAATGAGTCGCATGTCACCTTTGCATGATTTTCATATTTTTACATTTTCCTAAAGAGGTTTTTATGCTCTACCCAGTGGTGAAAACCGTTTTAGAAAAGAGCGAAAACTGTTTGAGTTATAAGCTAAGCCTTGCGCAGAACCGCGCGAGGTGACATGCGACTCGTTTCGTGGTGGAGGGTCACATTGATGGCCTCTTCAGATTGCGGCGAATTCCTGGACGGATGGCAGGATTTGAATGGCCTTTTTGCACGCGTAGAGCAGTTGCTCTCGTTGGCTGAGTGATGTGAAAGGACTCGTGGAGAAGGAGGCTCGTCAATTGTGCCATGGAGGCTCAATACGGGCCATTTCCTTGTCCACCCTTTTCGCGCTTGCGTAAAGAGCTAATTTGACTTGCAGCCGTGTAACGAGTGCTTTCATGAACATGGTGTTGGAATATATTATTTTGCTTTCAGGGTGACGTGCTGATTCTCAGAATTCCCTTCACGCAAACATTACTCAGCTTTGCGTCTTGTGTTCTCGAATGCCGAGGTCACGGCCACAAACTTATTTTATATATGTATTATTATTACTGTCTTAAGCTGTTCAATTATTTTGTGTTAATATCTCAGGCGAAGAGAAAATAAAGCACTGTGTGGCTGTAAATTGGGATTGAATTCTCTGTTGGAAAAATTGTTTCAGTAAGATAATATAGCTTTAATAACAATATCTGGAAACAGACCAATTATCTATCTGACAATACAAATCAGCCAGTCAATTTACCTACAATAAGGAACTTCCAACATGAAGTATCTGTTTTAATGGCGACCTCATAACTTGTCTTAACTTTGAAGAACAGTTTGATAACTTCTAGAGTAAAACCGGGACGAAGGATGATTTTTACGAGCGAAGGCTACCGACTCGGCCATCCCCAAAGTAAGTGCCTGATAGGGTTCCTCAAAATGTCTCCGCTGTCTCTTCAAGAGCTTTTGTGAAGACTCTGAAATCGACTATAAGAAAGGACAGTGACTCTTCGTTAGCACACTCAGTTGGATTTCCGCAGGATGTGAGGAACGCAGAGGAGGTTCACAGGTTCAGTCCGTTTCGTGAGATCGATCATGTTCACCACCACACATCTCTACAGTGCATGATTCAACTGGAGACAAGAGAATTGAAATTGACATTATATTGACATTAATTTAATTAAATTCAAATAAAATCCTTTAAGCTAACGGTGGTAAAATCACCACCCTGGCTGCTTTCTGTGCAAAGTGGGATCTTTTGGTTGAATTGATTTCGTAAGTGACACCAGTGTTAATCACCGTAATTAAAGGAGCCAAGAATTCCCATAGTAGCTAGGCCATTGATTCTTGGTATGTGTCAGGGTGAAAATATGCTCTTACTCCGTGTAAAAGACTGAACAGACCTATGGCAGTAAACAGGATCATGTACACGGGAAACACGGTATCTTTAACTTTTACCAAAAAAAAGTTTGAAAACTTGCAGCGTTAAGCCGCGACAGAGCTGGAATGTTTATGAGTGTACACTACAAACTTGGCCATTCCGAATGGCCGCTCCTGAAAGTGTCCCACTCAAATGTCTGAGTCCTCCTTGTGCGTTTTCTTAAGACTCTGGCATCGATTTTACGAAAGGATAGTGACTCTTCATTACCGCACTCAATTGGATTTCAATTCGATTCCCGCAGGAACTGTGAAACACAGTCGAGGTTTAAATTTACTCTCGGAGCGTTGAACCGTTCCGAGCATTTTGTGAATAATGAATGATGACCCTGTGGCTCTCAAATGAACATCGAACACGCATCTTGCTGGCTACATGTAGCACCTCTTAAGTCTACAGTAATGAATCTTGAATAACGAACACGTAAACAACTATCACTCTACATAAATGAAGCTTTAATAATAAAAACAATCTTTTTGAATTCTACAGCGATTAAACTTGAACGTATACACCTATAATATACAGCGATGACACTTGTTTAAAGAAAAAGTAAACACTACTTAGTAACATTGATGAAAATTGAATAAAGAAAAAGTAAAATCTTTTCAGTCTAAGTTTGAATAATTAAAATCTAAATGTCAGTTTAAGTTGACAATTATAGCGGCTTAAATGCCTCAAGTGCAGAACACCGGCAGGATCAACACAACGTCCTAGTTTCTGTGCTACTCGTTAGCGTGAAAAGTCTGGCATGGTTTTCGGCCGGGGTGGAAGAGTTAGTTCTTAGAGCAGAGTTACAATTTTAACTCTGATTTGAATCTTATAATGAAAAAAAACCCATCATTTATCGTCGCGCTATCTTGAGTGTTTGAGTGGTAAATCTCATTGGAGGTATGGCAACGGGCGAACGAAGGAATAAACGAACAACTACTTCATTCACTCCACTTCTTTCATTTAAGGCCAAGGCAATTAAGCTCGCTTGAACCAAGACAAAAAAGTCCCAGCAAACAAAATCCATTTTTTGCAAGGTATACGAGGATACTGAAAAACAGCAAACAAAGGCCGTTTTCAGCAAGCGATAAAAATGAGGATACTGAAAAAAAACAAGCTCAACTTTGGCGGTATTGATCTTACGAAAAATAAAAAATAAAAAATTAAGGACATCACAACATGTACAAAAGTGTGTGTTTTTTAATCAAAACAATTTCATCCAATCTGGGGCATTTAATCTGATATTGTTCAATAATTTGGCAGAGCCATTCACTTTACATTTAGTTCGCTTTATGGAAACAAAAAAGAACAAGTCGCGTAAGGCGAAAATACAATATTTAGTCAAGTAGCTGTCGAACTCACAGAATAAAACTGAACGCAATGCCATTTTACTCGTAGCATCGTCAGGCCACCGCTCATGGCAAAGGCAGTGAAATTGACAAGAAGAGCGGGGTAGTAGTTGCGCTAAGAAGGATAGCACGCTTTTCTGTACCTCTCTTTGTTTTAACTTTCTGAGCGTGTTTTTAATCCAAACATATCATATCTATATGTTTTTGGAATCAGGAACCGACAAGGAATAAGATGAAAGTGTTTTTAAATTGATTTGGACAATTTAATTTTGATAATAATTTTTATATATTTAATTTTCAGAGCTTGTTTTTAATCCGAATATAACATATTTATATGTTTTTGGAATCAGCAAATGATGGAAAATAAGATAAACGTAAATTTGGATCGTTTTATAAATTTTTAATTTTTTTTACAATTTTCCGATTTTTAATGACCAAAGTCATTAATTAATTTTTAAGCCACCACGCTGAAATGCAATACCGAAGTCCGGGCTTCGTCGAAGATTACTTGACCAAAATTTGAACCAATTTGGTTGAAAAATGAGGGCGTGACAGTGCCGCCTCAACTTTCACGAAAAGCCGGATATGACGTCATCAAAGACATTTATCAAAAAAATGAAAAAAACGTTCGGGGATTTCATACCCAGGAACTCTCATGTCAAATTTCATAAAGATCGGTCCAGTAGTTTAGTCTGAATCGCTCTACACACACACACGCACACACGCACACACGCACACACGCACATACACCACGACCCTCGTTTCGATTCCCCCTCGATGTTAAAATATTTAGTCAAAACTTGACTAAATATAAAAAAGGAAGAAAGGTTGAAGAAAGGTTAACGTGTCACATGCAAAAACATTGTTAAAGATACCATCTTTCCTTTACGAACGATTGTGTGTGTCGCCACATATCCTTCTAGACTGTTCAATGTATCTAACAAAGAAGAAAACCTTATCACACGCAAGTTGCTTTCAACTCATTTTCTGATGAATTGAATTCATAAGTGACTCCAATGTCTCTTCTTCGTCTTCGTTCATGAGCTGAAACTCCCACGTTCACTCATGTTTTTGCACGAGTGGGTTTTTACGTGTATGACCGTTTTTACCCCGCCATTCACAGGCAGTCATACGTCGCTTTCGGGGGAAGCATGTTGGGTATGTTCGTGTTTCTATAACCCACCGAACTCTGACATGGATTACATGATCTTTTCCGTGCGCACTTGGTCTTGTGCTTGCGTGTACACACGAAGGGGGATAAGGCACCAGCAGGTCTGCGCATAAGTTGAAAAATCTCCACCCTTAACCCTCCAGGCGGCCGCGGCCGAGATTTGAACTCACGACCTTCCGCATAGGCGGCCAATGTCTTATCCACTAGGCCACTTGGCCCGTCACTCCATTGTCAATCTGCGAACCAATTCGACGAACACGTTGTAGTCTGCACAGAAAACAGCCAGGCTGTATATCTTTGGTATGCGTCCAACACGAAGGCTGCTCTAATCCCACGTGAAGGATTGAACTGATCTTTGGTGTTGTTTAGGCCAAAAAAAAAAAAATAGGTGTGGTTACGGTAACATAGCCAAACAAAATAGGGTAGGTAGGTAAGCAATCACTTATTTTTTTGTTTAACTTTTTTTCTAATGTGTACAAATTAAACCTACTTGACAGGGAAATAAGTGTGCGACTCGGGCGCTTTCGCTTTCATTGCGTTTTTTGCACTCGTTTTTTTGGTTTTTTTTACAAATGTAATAAAAAGTTATAGGTTCGGCCCCTAAAAATAGGGTAGGTCGGGTTACCGTAACCACACCTATTTTTTTTTTAGGCCTTATGGTCGTTAATGCGGGAAGGTTAGGTATCTTTAACGAGTCTTTGCAAAACTTTCTTCCAATGTTCTTTTTTGTTTTTATAAAGCGATGGTTTCGTTATCCTACCTGCATGTTGCCTTTTTATTGTTCTGTTGTGTTCTCTTGTTATGGCTTTGTATTGTTCTGTTGTGTTCCCTTGTTATGGCTTTGTATTGTTCTGTTGTGTTCCCTTGTTATGGCTTTGTATTGTTCTGTTGTGTTCCCTTGTTATGGCTTTGTATTGTTCTGTTGTGTTCCCTTGTTATGGTTTTGTATTGTTCTGTTGTGTTCTCTTGTTATGGCTTTGTATTGTTCTGTTGTGTTCCCTTGTTATGGCTTTGTATTGTTCTGTTGTGTTCCCTTGTTATGGCTTTGTATTGTTCTGTTGTGTTCTCTTGTTATGGCTTTGTATTGTTCTGTTGTGTTCTCTTGTTATGGCTTTGTATTGTTCTGTTGTGTTCTCTTGTTATGGCTTTGTATTGTTCTGTTGTGTTCCCTTGTTATGGCTTTGTATTGTTCTGTTGTGTTCCCTTGTTATGGCTTTGTATTGTTCTGTTGTGTTCCCTTGTTATGGCTTTGTATTGTTCTGTTGTGTTCTCTTGTTATGGCTTTGTATTGTTCTGTTGTGTTCTCTTGTTATGGCTTTGTATTGTTCTGTTGTGTTCTCTTGTTATGGCTTTGTATTGTTCTGTTGTGTTCCCTTGTTATGGCTTTGTATTGTTCTGTTGTGTTCTCTTGTTATGGCTTTGTATTGTTCTGTTGTGTTCCCTTGTTATGGCTTTGTATTGTTCTGTTGTGTTCTCTTGTTATGGCTTTGTATTGTTCTGTTGTGTTCTCTTGTTATGGCTTTGTATTGTTCTGTTGTGTTCTCTTGTTATGGCTTTGTATTGTTCTGTTGTGTTCCCTTGTTATGGCTTTGTATTGTTCTGTTGTGTTCTCTTGTTATGGCTTTGTATTGTTCTGTTGTGTTCTCTTGTTATGGCTTTGTATTGTTCTGTTGTGTTCTCTTGTTATGGCTTTGTATTGTTCTGTTGTGTTCCCTTGTTATGGCTTTGTATTGTTCTGTTGTGTTCCCTTGTTATGGCTTTGTATTGTTCTGTTGTGTTCCCTTGTTATGGCTTTGTATTGTTCTGTTGTGTTCTCTTGTTATGGCTTTGTATTGTTCTGTTGTGTTCTCTTGTTATGGCTTTGTATTGTTCTGTTGTGTTCTCTTGTTATGGCTTTGAATCATTTGTGTTTCGTTGTTGCTTTTATTAATGCTTTCCTGCGTAGTTTGATATATTTGTGTTTATGGGTGGTATTTTCTGCACGCAGTGGACATTTTGCAACAAGTTGTCGAAGCAGCCGATTGTGTTAGTGCTATTCACATTTTAATTTGTATATCTTTTTCTTAGTATTTTTTTTATTTGCGTCATTGGTCGTTTGTCTTTTTGAGAAGTGTATTCTATTTTTTATGTCGAAGGTTATCCGCGTCATTCTGAAATTCTTTTTGTTTCTGAGATTTAAGATGGAGGAAGGCATGAAAAGACTTCATTGTGTTCTGCACTGACTGCACTTCTGGGCACAAACTCTGCAACAGCCTGCGCAGCTACCCAAGCGGCAGTTGAATGCCACGTTCCATCACCAGCCAGCATTAAGAACACGGGAAGACAAACCGCTGGTAGCAACAGCTTCTTCACGGGGATATCATTGCCAGGGATTTTTACATCAGACAATAGGTAATAGTGCCTTCAGCGGACATCACTGTCGCACTACGAAGCAAGCCACCGGTAAGAAATGTTGTTGATTGCGATGATTTCATAATTTAAACGCAATGTCATTGTAATACAAATATTAGGCACAAAAAAAAGAGAGTTGTGGTTAGGCTAACATTGCCACACACACGCACACTCACGACCGCACGCACGTAGCATTCACGTACGAACACGCATGCACGCACGCACGCACACACACACACACACACACACACACACACACACACACACACACACGAGCGCTTAGTGGATGGTGTGGATTAATTATATTCCTTCAACACCAGAGAGTTTGGGGTGCAGGTAATGCACGCTACAGTATCTCTGTACTAAAACAAGTCTTTGAAGCTTCTGCTTTTACTACCCGTTCAGACATAAACGCCAACTTCTGTTTATTCTCCGTCTCAGTTTGCCTTGGCATTTTTCTTGGTAATTGGTAGGGCCAGCGTGTATTCCACAACCCAGAGTTTTAGTTTTCACTAAGCATGTACTTAGTATGTTCTATATCTAACTGTATGTCTTGCTGCCTGCCTGTATATGTCTTTGTCTGTTTGATTGTCGTTCTGTCTGTCTGTCTGTCGGTCTGTCGGTCTGTCTGTTTGTCTGTCTGTCGGTCTGTCTGTCTGTCTGTCTGTCTGTCTGTCGGTCGGTCTGTCTATCTGTCTGTCTGTCTGTCTGTCGGTTGGTCGGTCTATCTGTCTGTCGGTTGGTCGGTCTATCTGTCTGTCGGTTGGTCGGTCTATCTGTCTGTCGGTCTGTCTGTCTGTCGGTCTGTCGGTCTGTCTGTCTGTCGGTCTGTCGGTCTGTCTGTCTGTCTGTCTGTCTGTCTGTCTGTCGGTCTGTCGGTCTGTCTGTCTGTCTCCCCACCCCTGTCTCTCTGTGTCTCTATCTGTCTCGCTCTCTCTCTCTCTCTCTTTTTGTAATATTTGTAATATATCTGACTTTATGACATATTGGCTACAGCAAGCGATATGTGTTGAAGTGATTGGCTGTCTGTTCGTGTGTACTGTTATAGCTTCATCTTCTTCAATTATTTTACGATTTCTTCAGAACAGATTGTTTCAACCACTCTTGGGGAAATTGGGGGGTTACTGTTTTTCTTTGTTGCATTGAAACATACGATCATGATTAACAAAGAACATCGTCACCAGCACCTTATGGGAACATCGCTGCACGTGTTTCTTCAAACAGTCCTAGACAGTCCATGTATATACCCAAAGACAACACACAAACGCGCGCATGTTACAGCAGTTTTTTTTTTAATTATTCGTATTTTTAAATATTATTTGTGTTGAATTTAATGTTCATTGTAATTCAATCAAGATACGGTCAAGGCCAATAATCAGGCTAAAAATGATAAGATCTGAGAAACAAAGCGTAAGAAAAGAATTTAAAGCAAATTAAATCTCCCTCTGCCCAGAGAGCAGACAGACTGTTGATTTTTAGTTTGTCACAGTCCAAACATAGCGATGACCTTGACCCATGTAACAATTTGAACAGATCTGAGATGGTGAACCAAATTGTTTGCACGTGGTGAAATGTGCCTTTAAAGAGTTTTCGATGCTAAACTTGTCACACAAAAAATGTTAAGGGAGAAAGATCGTGCATCAACCAAACAGGCAGTTTTGTTTCATGAGAACTGGTATTTCTTCTTTTTACATTTAGTCAAGTTTTGACTAAATGTTTTAACGTAGAGGGGGGAATCGAGACGAGGGTTGTGGTGTATGTGTGTGTGTGTGTGTGTGTGTGTGTGTGTGTGTGTGTGTGTGTGTGTGTGTGTCTGTCTGTCTGTGTGTGTGTGTGTAGAGCGATTCAGACCAAACTACTGGACCGATCTTTATGAAATTTGACATGAGAGTTCCTGGGAATGATATCCCCGGACGTTTTTTTCTTTTTTTCGATAAATGTCTTTGATGACGTCATATCTGGCTTTTTGTAAAAGTTGAGGCGGCACTGTCACACCCTCATTTTTCAATCAGATTGATATGATTGACATTTTGGCAAAGCAATCTTCGACGAAGGCCGGACTTCGGTATTGCATTTCAGCTTGGTGGCTTAAAAATTAATTAATGACTTTGGTCATTAGAAATCTGAAAATTGTAAAAAAAAAAATGTTTTTTATATAACGATCCAAATTTACGTTCATCTTATTCTTCATCATTTTCTGATTCCAAAAACATATAAATATGTTATATTTGGATGAAAAACAAGCTCTGAAAATTAAATATATAAAAATTATGATCAAAATTTCTTTTTCGAAATCAATTTAAAAACACTTTCATCTTATTCCTTGTCGGTTCCTGATTCCAAAAACATATAGATATGTCTCGACATGTATTTCTCTCTCTCTCGACTGTACACAGAGATAAGAACAGCCTCGCTTTCACCTAGATCCTGCCTAAAAACAATGTTCAGACCTCATGTTCAGACTCGGCGTAATAATACCGAAAGGACTACTTTTTAGCGGTCAAGTTCAGTCGTCCGCATACTCGAAAGTGAAAAAAAAGATGAAACGTTTTGCTACAGTATCGGAGGATGAACTGTCGAAGAAGAAAAAGAATCTCGTACCAACCACTACGCAGAAGACCATCCGAGTTGTCCAGAAGAAGTTCTGAAACACGTCACGTTCCAAATCAAAAGACGACATTCTATTCTCTTACGTCACTATTCTTGGTTTACGGTACCATTCGGCGGCTTTGCTACGAGTATGCCATAGTCTTGGTTGGCCGAGACCTTGAAGTGGAATGCGAGTGATTAGGTTTGTTGATTTTGCTCGGAGAAGTGGTCCGTGTTCAAGCAAGTTTCTTTCTTCTTTGAAAACAAAAACCCTAAGACCAGTGAATGTCGAGATATATATGTTAATTGGATCTGTGATCCAAACATGCCTTTTGGTCAATCTCGATGGCAGTTTATTCCACTCGCCCTACGGGCTTGTGGAATAAACTTCCATCTCGATTGACCAAAAGCCATGTTTGGATCACAGATCCAATTAACGTATAATGATATGTTTGGATTCAAAACACGCTCAGAAAGTTAAAACGAAGAGAGGTACATGTAAAGCGTAAACAGTAAAGCGTGCTATGAAGCACAGCGCAACCGCTACCGCGCCAAACAGGCTCGTCACTTTCACTGCCTTTTGCACTAGCGGCGGACTACGTTCAGTTTCATTCTGTGAGTTCCACAGCTTGACTAAATGTAGTAATTTCGCCTTACGCGACTTGTTTTTCTTTTGAGAGAAAACTATTGATCTTTTTTCAACCAGAAGCACTTTCGGTTCCTTCCTTTGTTTACTTCTCTTGAAAACAAGCCTGCTCCGTTTGTCTTTGTGATGTTCCGTTCATCCTTTGGTTCTGTTATATTTTTAATCGATCTATGCATTACTCGAACGAGAAAAATAGATTGATTTCTTGAAGGCATTGACTGAGTTTTGTTTCTCAAGCTCTGCACAGAAAAGAATCGATGTGCAGGGTTTCTCACCCTTGCTTCGCGAATGTCACTGAAGCTTAGTTAGTCGCCATGAGGTATTCACGCTTCCTCAGTATGGATGTTGGTTCGAAGGAACATACTGTGGCGTTTCATTATTGACTGTATCTGAAAGAAACATTATTCAGTCGTGAAGCTTCCGAATTGTATTCAGTTGTCTCTTCAGCCAAAACTGTGGTTTTACACAATTTTTTTATTTTATTGCCAGACAAAAACAAAATCGGTTGAGCGACGGTAAACGCATTTTATTTATTTCATTTTTGTTTAGCCTTGGTGATGTTTGTGTTGTACACAACAGAAGCTGGCGTAATTCAACATTGTCAGCTTCGAATGGTATGATCGCGCCGTTCATTCTACAGCCACATGGCTTCTTTTTTTTGTGAAGCTCGGATATGATGTTTCTCAGTGAAGTTGTGCTCCAACTTCTCAGTTGGATCACTTCAGATTGTCTCCACTGCAAGCTGTACGGAGGAAAGGAATACCTGGAGAAGACGGCATCATTCGTCTCGCTGTCCGGGCTGACAATAATAACGAGTGTGATCGACAAGAAGAAGAAGACTTCAGATTGTGGAGGGTTCTAGCTCAGAGTCAGTGGTAGCTGAAATTCAAGAGACCTGCCTTGAGACGTTTCCGTTTTCGCACGCCTTAAACTCACCATGCTACTGAACGGCAGTCGCGAAGCATGTTACGTAAAACCTTCAACTTGGCCATGGCCATGTGCATAGAAAAACAAGTCTTTACCGATTTTAAATGTTCTTTGTTTGTCATCCTTTTGAGTTTGCTTTTCCTGTGTATGTCACAGCGTACAATCATAATTCGTGAGCGTATTGTTTGGTACTGTTGTCCCAGCAATGGGACAATAACGTTATGAAATAACCCCTTTTCCATTGTGCAATGAAGTGCACACGTCTCAGTTTAATTCAAGCGGTATATTCGTGCATTGTAAGGGGGTACACCATTTCAATTACCCTGTGTACCACGAGAAAATGACTCCCACGAGATTTTTACTCCCTTTACGAAAAAACTACTCCCCCATAACACGAGAAAATTACTTCCATCGACAGGTGTGTTCCGAGTCAACATTTCGGTCGAAAATGTTACTCCCCTGGCGAATAAATAACGAATAAATTATTCCACCCTAACACGAGCAATTACTGCCCACGTCAGGTGTACGCAACTTTTACTCCCTTGTCGCCTGTTAGTCTTGGTGGTGGAAGGGGTGGAGGGAGGGTAGCGCGACATTTGTTTGCGCGAGATCACATATTGGCATTATTCCTTCGCCCGCATCCCATTTTCGCGTACGAGATTTTTACTGGAAGTAAAAGTTTGGGGAGTCAAAATTCCACGGAGGGAGTAATTATTTTTTTCCTACCTTGGGGAGTTCTTTTCTCGTGCGAAAGGTGTACTCGGAGTAAGAATTTCGTACGAGATGTTTACTCCGGAGTACATTTTTCGTGGAGTAAAATGTCGTGTTACACCGGCATTGTGCTTAGAGTCCCGGTTTTGTGAAGGAGTGGGAGTGTACGGCTGATGTACGATCATGTCCTGACAGTTTTGCATTCAGGACGTGATTTATAAAACGTGCAATCTGCCGGTTACAATTTCTGTCACACGGAAGCAAGAATCCTAATTTCGGCTTGCAATGTCAAACAGGAAACCTTTTGTTAGAATGTAAAAAGAATTGTAAATTTCAGGGTAGAAAAATAGGTGTATTTCCTTCTAGTGTGATATTGTCGTAGATATCGATCGTGTTTAAGAAATAATCATGTTTCTATACATCACTCCTCTTTTCATACGCCATTCAATCGTTGAAACAGCAAACAAAATCGTTAAGTCACCTTAAATAATGTCAGCGTTATTTTTCCTCGACTCGTAACGTGCAGTAAAATTTGAATCGATGTGCTCAGAAATGTGTGCCGGACAACAAGCAGTGAATGGCCCACAGGCACGGTTGGCCTAGTGGTAAGGCGTCCGCCCCGTGATCGGGAGGTCGTGGGTTCGAACCCCGGCCGGGTCATACGTAAGACTTTAGAATTGGCAATCTAGTGGCTGCTCCGCCTCGCGTCTGGCATTATAGGGTTAGTGCTAGGACTGGTTGGTCCGGTGTCAGAATAATGTGACTGGGTGAGACATGAAGCCTGTGCTGCGACTTCTGTCTTGTGTGTGGCGCACGTTATATGTCAAAGCAGCACCGCCCTGATATGGCTCTTCGTGGTCGGCTGGGCGTTAAGCAAACAAACAAACAAACAAACAAAAGTGAATGGCCCTTCGCCTCGGGATTAATATGTGACCCTCCACCACAGAATGAGTCGCATGTCACCTTTGCATGATTTTCATATTTTTACTTTTTCCTAAAGAGTTTTTTTATGCTCTATCCACTGGAGAAAACCGTTTTAGAAAAGAGCAAAAACTGTTTGAGTTGTAATTCTGTGACTAAGGTGACCCTCACACTGTTACCAGACACTCTCCGGACTTGTATCAAGCCTAGCGCAGAACCGCGCGAGGTGACATGCGACTCATTTCGTGGTGGAGGGTCACATATTGCCCCTATCCATAGGACGGATGTTTCCTTCTCACTGGCGACCGCCCAACTGTCTGGCTTTGGCCTTGTTTGTATAAGTTTCCATGTATTTTTTCTCCAGACTTTGCATACATATAGAGATCGCATAAAAAGAGCAATGTCTGCAATACCTCCAAACGTTTTGCAATCGTATGGATATTGTATGTTATCTTTAATACAGTCGAACCTGTCTGTAACGACTACCCCAGGGACCAACCAATACTGGTTGCTATAGACCGGTGGTCGCTATGGAAAGGGGAATTTTATAGAAGAAAAACTCGCCTGGGAGTGGTCGTTGTTGGCAGGTGATCACTTTGGAGAGGTTTGACTGTACATGTATCTGCACACGCACGAGTGTGAGTGTATGGAGGTTTTTCAGAGTCTAATACAAAGTTTACGTCATTTTTGTTTCAGTGTCAAGCTCATCTGCCTCTTGAGCTGGTGTGACATTTGAATCGATATATTCATCAGCCTGCATTCAAGACGTTCGCGCCGTTTGCGCAACAAAGCGTGCGCAGGAATCTTCAGACTTGAGATTTTTCAACCCCCTTCATGGATGCGTGTGTGTCCGAATGTTAAGATAGCAACCGGCGAGATAAAAAAAAAATTACTGATCCCAGGAACTTCTGTATTTAGTGGTAAACCTTTGGTTGTGTGTGTGTTCGTGTGGGTGACGTTATCACAGACCAATGTAGGTACACATTTTCAAGTTATCTTCAGACATCAGTCTTCGCATGTGTGAATTCGCAATTTCAAACCTTGGCCCGTGTGAAGAAATGGTTTGATCTCACTGGTACATTTCGCCTGCCAGTCTTTGTGTGTGTTTGTGTACGTGTGTACATTAACAGTGAGATGAGAACAAGTGTGCGATATCATTAATATTTCACTGGGACATTTTAGTCACGTGTGAACTCTTGGAGCCGGGAGATTGTTCCAAGCAAGTGTGGGATAGAAGTGGACTTTTAAGGAGTATTCAGCTTTTATTCTCAGGGAATTGTTGAACACAATAGCAGTTTTTGTTAATTTATGCGACTTTTCAACCCGAGTAACGGATTTAAAACTCATACATTTGTTTGCCGTGTCAGACACCAATGTGTAACTGTGTATGTGTATCAATGTGTGGACTTTTGCGAGTGTGTAGAATTCTGTTCGTATTGCCAGGGCAGAGTCTCTAGCAATTCAGACACCTTTCTGACGTTTTCGTCGCTGATGTGATTAAATTCTTGAGCAAAGTATGAGAGCGCATGACTTCATGGATTATTTTTCTGAGGAGTTTCAAACGTTATAAGTGATCTTGCAGTTCAGAGTTTTCCAACGAGGAAATGCGTGTAGAAGTTTAGACACTTCGAAAAAAAGTTTCCCCTTGTGTTTGCATGCACGTGTCAGTATTGTATAACATTTTGAGGCTCAGGGATTGTCCAGTTCTCATCACTAAAGACATCAGTTCACATATCACTATCACGTTTTATATTCCCGCGAGGGCGTGGGGGTTATTTCTCGAGCAATCTGTAACATTGCTTCAGACCATTTCCAAAATACACTCGCACACGCAGAGAAAGAGCCCAGTGACTCAGTGTCTCTGATGTTCCACGTAGAGATACCCACGGGCTATTATTCTGATCCGCAAGCAAACTGGACCATCCACACATCCCCTGAACGTGGTCGATGGCGGGGTGTGACCACCACAACGTAAGCTGAACGAGGGAGATCCAGTCACTGCAGCATACGTGAATGAAACGGTTAGGGACGTACATTGTGGCCTGCAGGAACGGGGGAGGTCTTCATGTGTGCAACCAGTGATTTGCTCTTCTGTGCGCTGGTGGTCTGACGCTTTCAACTCGGACCGGCGTGTGTTGAAAGATAGACACAATTAATTCAGTTAACATTCTCATTCCTATCCACAACTCAGAAATTAGACGAAAGCTTCGTTGCAGATACACACAGAAGTAACGGGTTTCTGTTGATGAAGAGATTGAGTGCTGTATAGTTTCAACGTTTTGTTCTATCGTTGTGGTACGTTGCATGAAGTATCAAATAGCTATTTTAAACGAAAAACGACCGCGACTTGTGTGTGGCAGAATCACGAGTTCGTGCCTTAGCGTTGCGGTTCATGGTGGAACAGTTCATCATAAGTATTGCCAATGTAACCGCGAGGCGACCTTGTGAGACTGAGGCCAAGTTTGTGTCAAGCTCTGTATATCTTGCAACATCAAGATAACTCCAAAGAAAGAACAACCAATAATAAGTGACAACGAACTGCTGACAATAGGCTATACCAGCTGTCGTCTGTTATATAAAGGCTTTCTTCGCATGTTGTGTGAGAGAGGTATCCATACCCAAGAGAAGGTAATATCAACAAGACACAGAATAACCCCTGACCTAAAGCAATAATAGAGAACTTTAAAGAGAACGTTTACTAAGATTTTCCTCTAACGGCACCATTTCTTTTTGAAAGACTTTCACTTCAGTGTAGGTATCACCGGCAGATATGAGTGAGAGTGTGTCCTTCCATTAACGACGCTTGTTTGGTTGGTCTGTACGATTTAAACAATACACTCTAAGTAAAAGGCTTGACATCACAGCCGAGAAGTACCACCTTCAAGAAACAATCGATAATCAGTGACAGTCAATCTCAAGGGGAACCGGAGACTCTTCGCTTTTGTTTCAACATTGTGTAAAAGGACCTCTTTGCTTTCTTCGATTCAAGGATTCAAATATTCAAGGATTCAAGGATTCAAATCCCCAAAGAGGCAAAATCAAAGAACTCAAACTAGCAAAGGCTTAACCCGATCAACATCTGCTCAGGACGCTAGAGACAGCCGAGCATCAAACCGTCACCCTGGGTCAGTCTCTGAGCATTCCCGCCATGGGGTGTATCCGAGACAAGCCCCTGAAGCAGTACTGCGGACAGGGCCCTGAGGATGGAGTCTCCTCCGCCACCGCCACCGCCACCGCGGAGAACGACGTCAACAACACCAAGAACGGGCCGCAAAACAAGGTAGCTAACTTCTCCAACGTCGTGGTGGACGATCGTCTCCCCTTGAGCGTGCGTCAGTGCTTCCGGCTGATACAGTCTTGGCGAGCCATCAAGAGGAACATATCCGAGACTGGCGTGGAGATGTTTATAAGGTAAGGGAGTTGTGTGTGTGTGTGTGTGTGTGTGTGTGTGTGTTTTCTTGTTTCTCTCTCTCCTTTTTGTGGTTGATGGTTTGCTTCGTCTGTCTGGATTGTCTGAACGGAATGTCAGACCGGGTTGTTTATATTCGTTGGTCGATCTAATTCTTGCGTATTTGTGTGTCTGTGTGTGACCTTCTTTGTGTGCCTTTGTAAGTGGATGCTTATTTGACTGTCAGCTTTGGGTGTCGTGCAATGTTTGTGTCAGGTTTGTTTTGTAAGATGTGTGGTTGTTTCTTGGTCTGTTGCTTGGATGGTTGGTTGGTTGGTTAGCTGATTTGATTGGTTGATTGGTTCACTTCACTTCTCTCTCTGACGGGTCCATGATGGCTTCTTGAATTCTATACATTTTATTGTGTATTTCCGGCGGAATTTTGTTTAGTTAACTGGCGTTCTCCCGTGTCTGCTTGCGACACATCTTTTCATTATTCAGATCACTTGCATATTTACAGCACAGTTTATACATTTCTTCTGCATTGGACAGGTACTTTAAATCCAATATTCGGATGTGTTGATGGAAGAAAAAGCATGCTTGTAACACTTACGCGGGGAGAGAAGTTCGATGCGTTCTTTTTTGAGTCGGTCAACTTTAGTCTAATACCTATACTTATTTATGTATTTATCCTACATACGTGAGAGAGACACCCGTGAGATAATAATCGTTCAAATCACACGTGTGTATATCATGTAAATGAGGTCATGTCAAGCAAGTCTGGCAGGGACCTGTTTTTCCACTGCTTATGATGCCAAAGTCACCGAGACAAACGTGATTATAGAAACAAAAATTGCGCTCGCTAATTACCCTCAATGAATCTTTAGAACTAACACGTCACGCCACACTTTCTGAGTGACGTTTCTTTGCTTTGACGTAATAGATTGCACGAGGCTTTAGAAGAGATCGAGGTTCCAAAACAAGCGTCTTCAATTTAGCTGCCTCGACTGCAAGACATTTTCAGTAAAATACACGTAAGTACAGTATGTAGGATAAACAGAATACTACATGGCTTGCTGTGTCGTACCAGATTTACACTCGTTGCTTTTTGAGTCACTTGAGAAAAAGTGACTCTATGTAATCGGTCAGTGTTAGTCTGTCCGGCCGGCCGTCCGGCCGGCCGTCCGTAGACACCACCTTAACGTTGGACTTTTCTCGGAAACTATCAAAGCGATCGGGCTCATATTTTGTTTAGTCGTGACCTCCAATGACCTCTACACTTTAACGATGGTTTCGTTGACCTTTGACCTTTTTCAAGGTCACAGGTCAGCGTCAAAGGAAAAATTAGACATTTTATATCTTTGACAAAGTTCATCGGATGTGATTGAAACTTTGTAGGATTATTCTTTACATCAAAGTATTTACATCTGTAGCCTTTTACGAACGTTATCAGAAAAACAAGGGAGATAACTAGCCTTTTCTGTTCGGCAACACACAACTTAACGTTGGGCTTTTCTCGGAAACTATAAAAGTGACCGGGCTCAAATTTTATGTGAACGTGACTCATTGTGTTGTGAATAGCAATTTCTTCCTGTCCATCTGATGCCTCATATAATATTCAGAACTGCGAAAGTGACTCGATCGAGCGTTTGCTCTTCTTGTTCAAATAGTGAACAGCTCGTTTTTGCTCGCAGTTCAATATTAAAAAAAAAAACTCGTGTAAATCTGGTACGACACAGCAAGCCATGTAGTATTCTCTATTTATCACATTCGTCCAAGCTAGACATGCAAGACATGTTATTTCAGATTTGATTGTTACATGTAACATGACTGGTTTGAAACGGTACAAAATTATGACCCGTAACAGTGGCGGATTTAGGGGGGGGGGGGGGGGCGAAGGGAAAAAAAAAGAGAGAGAGAGAGAGAGAGAGAGAGAGAGAGAGAGAATCAGAATCAGAATGTTTATTTGCGAAAACTCATATTGTTTATAGCAAAAGGGTGCTGGGGGGTTGGGTAATCGAACGATCCACGAACATCAGTGTACATATTGGTTACACAAAAACAATGCATCGTGATTCGGTCCGAAGCATCCAACTTGTAATCCAAGTCGGGAAATAACTTTTCCGTTTCGAACACGGTATTGTTCCATATCGATCGCGGTATTGTTCCATATCGATCGCGGTATTGTTCCATATCGATCGCGGTATTGTTCCATATCGATCGCGGTTTGTCACAAACACACATGAAATATGTGTGCCCTGTAGTTTAGCGACAACAGTCAGTCTGGCATGGCACGGAGGTAGCACTGTACCAGTGTAGACACGACATGAAGGTCAGTAGTGAGATGGTCGATTTCTTCTCTAAAGACGTTGCGGTCGACTTGGGGCAGACGCCGGACACACGGGGGCGTTTCCTCCTCTTCTCGGAATGACGTTGTCTGTGCTGTTTCGCAGTCGTATGTCAGGACGTAGTCGTCTCCCCTTGCAAACAGCGTCTTCTTTCCACCTTTTCTTTCGCACACTACTTTTGTGAGAGTGCGGTTCCTCTTTCTGTTTAACAGTTTCTCTCTAAGTCGCACGTTCTTTGAGCAGTGTGAGGCTAAGTCGTAGATATCATCTGGTTCAAACTCACGGTCCGTTGCTGCCAGTTCAGCTGTAGTGGTTCCGTCGTCTGCTGTCTGTGACGTCACAGCACTACACACCCAAGGGTTGACATTCTCGCACGTGGTTGAGCTTGCAGTGTCACAGTGGGCAGGTGCGTGAGTGACACTGGTTTGCACATCCTGCACGTGCTGGATGGAAGAAGCACGGCTATTGTTGACAGGGGCCTCTACCGATGACGCTGTGTTCTGTTCCGCTTCAGCTGCTTTGCGTTGCACGAAGTTCTTTCTTCTTGTTTCATCACGCTTTACTTGTGACCTGCTTTTCTTCCTGTAGTGAGCTGTGTTGGCTTGGTCTGATGGCGGCCCAGCAAACCTCAACACAACCGTTGTGCAGTCACCTTCCCCCTGGATTTTCCAAGAAGATAGCCCAACTTCGTCCACTAAGTTGATCAGGAACTGTTCCAGGCGATGTGGCAGTCCCGTTTGTGACATTTTTGGTCGGCAATAGTAGCTTAGGAGAAGATACTTATCAAATGTTGCGGAGCTCCGAAATTTGCGTCCTTCTCTGGTGGTAAGGGCAGACCACCGAGAGAGAGAGAGAGAGAGAGAGAGAGAGAGAGAGAGAGAGAGATGATTAAATGATTAAATGACAGTAGTTTCTGAGCTCAGGTGGCCCTAGATTGCAGCATTTTGCTTCCTTGGTTGCATTTTGCATGCCCCCGGACCCCCCTAACATGTTCGGGCGCTTCGCGCCTTCAAGTTTGTGCAAAAAAGTTTGGGTGTGGCCCCCCTTCCTTAAGATCCTGGACCCGCCCTTGCGTAAATTCAACATAAGACGTTGTCAAGCTGTCAGCAGCTAAGGCCAAACTCGACAACAAACACAGAAAAAGAGGTAAAAAAGCTATTTTGTTTCACTAGATTTTAAAGCTACCGTTTCAGTCTTGCATAAGATGTGCTGTATTCTTTTCATTCTGAGTTTTTTTTTTATTCGAGTTGACCGATACCCTAGTCCGCGCTGACTGCAGACTACACTATTAACAAGAAATTCCTACGAGGTAGGAAAAACACCCCCGTCAAAGGGAAATAACCTTCTCAGTTGGTGGCAGTGACTGAGTGAGAATGGTTATTTCCCTTTGACCATGAAGATGTCCCTCTATAAGTCCTTGTATAATTTTAATCCACCAATAACTCCCTAACCGTGTGTTTGACTGGTCCCAATTTTTGTAAGGACCGTCTCAGGAATGTATAGAACCTGTTCACCAAGTTTGGTGACGATCGGTCCGTTCATTCTTGAGATCTATATGCGAACACAAACAAACAAACAAACAAACAAACAAACACATCGAGCGAAACCTATACACACCCCTATACCGGGGGTGTAAAAATACCCTTATCAACCCGTGCACGAAAGAAGGAAAAAAGAGATCTCGTCTCATTGTTGACGGTCTGTTGCCTTGCGCTGAACGCCGACGATTGTTATGATCGTTTTCCCAGAAGAAGAAATGTTACTACATGTATTTTTGTGTTCTACACAGGCAGTTGCTTTTGCACTTTGCCTGACACTTTTATTGCCAATCAGTGTGTTTTCGCTAATTTGAGGAAAACAACTTTGTTTGACATCAATCAGCTAATATTCTATAGTGGTATAATGCAACCTGAACAATCACACCGTAACAAGAAATTGGCGAATTATTGATTCTGGTGTTGTATAACAGGCGCTCTTTTGACACATGGGGGGGGGGGGGGGGGTGGGGGGGGAGAGAGAGAGAGAGAGAGAGAGAGAGAGAGACAGACAGACAGACAGACAGACAGACAGACAGACAGAGACCGAGACAGAGAGAGAGACAGAGACATGCAGACCGACAGACTGATGGGAGACTGACAAACCAACCGCCAAAGACAGGGTCCGTGACAGCAGACCAAACGCCTGCATTCGAACTGATGATTCTTCAAGGTGCTAGACCTCGATGAGAATCTGACAACCCCCCCCCCCCCTCCCGCTCTTGTTCATCCACCCTGTAATCTCCCGCCCCGTCACACATTGGTACCACCCTTTGTTTGAGGATGACAGACTGGGTCCTATAGCGGGCGTCAGGCGCTGGACCTGGCTTTCTTTACGAGGGGGGCACGTGGTTCGATGCCATCCATATCTGTTGGTTGTCTTCTTCATCCGTCTTCTTCACCGCCATGCTCATTCATCAACGTTCTTGGGGGGGGGGAGAGGGAGGAAACTGAGAGGGAGGAAGAACGGAAAGAGCAAAATGAGTCGAGTAAGGACTTGGTAGAGGAGGGGGAGGGAGAAGAAGACGAGGAGGGGGGAGTGTGTGTGTGCATAATATGTGAGTGTGCGTGCTTGCATGTGTGAGCACGCGCGCGCGCGCTTGTGTGTATGTCTGTGCGTGTTTGCGTATGTGTGAGTGCGTGCGTGGGTTTGTGGTGGGTATGGAAAGCCGTTTGGCTCATAACCATTACACGCGTAATAAAAAATAAATACACGCGTAATAAATGATTAATACGCGTGTAATAAATGATTAATGCGCGTGTAATAATCATTTTTTACGCGTGTAAGAAATGATTAAATACGCGTGTAATAACTATTTCATGCGCGTGTAAGAAATGATTAAATACGCGTGTAATAAATATTTCATGCACGTGTAAGAAATGATTAAATACACATGCAGGAAATAGTTTATACGCGTGTAAGAAATGATTAAATGCACGTGGAATAAAAATGTCATACACGTGTACGAAATGATTAAATACACGCGTAATAAATATTTCATGCGCGTGTAAGAAATATTTAATACACGCGTAATAAATATTTTATGCGCGTGTAAGAAATAATTAATACACGCGTAATAATCATTTCATGCGCGTGTAAAAAATATTTAATACACGCGTAATAAATATTTCATGCGCGTGTAAGAAATAATTAATACACGCGTAATAATCATTTCTTACACGCGTATGAAATATTTATTACACGTGTATTTAATCATTATGCTATTCCATAGCATAAGAAAAAAGATAAATTACACGCGCATTAATCATTTATTACACGCGTATTAATCATTTATTACGCGTGTATTTATTTTTTATTACGCGTGTAATGGTTATGAGCCAAACGGCTTTCCATAGGTGGGTGGTGGCACGGGGGGTGAAAACAGAGAGGATTTACATTGACAGGTTTAGAGGGTCGGGGTATTGACCGGTCTTGCTGGGGGTGGGGGCGGTGTGAACTGATTGCATTAGGATGACAGCCCTCGGAGAAGGGATCTCGGATGATTTAAATCGATTGCTTGTTTGGCAGGTTGAATTGTTACATTCATATCTTATTTGAAAAGGCGTCTTTCCATCATGCGAACATTCACAAAGTAACTTACACCAATGCACAAATAGACAAACTCGCACTTAACGCGCTGTATAAACCTCGCACACAAATGAGTAGACAGACAGACATACACAAAAAGCACAAGCATGCACTCGTACAGGTTCATACACACACACACACACACACACACACACACATGCGCGCACACACACACACACACACACATGCACACACACACACACACACACACAAACACACACACACGGTCATTCTCATTTACTGTTTCTAATTCACCCGTGACAAAACTGCACGGGGAAACAAATCTCATATACACGGCCATGTGCTTCCATTTCTCAAATCCCAAAACCTTTTTTGTTTTGTTATTATTCTATTTCTCATTCGAAGTTGTGTCTTTCTCTTCTGATTCACCCATGAAAAAAACTGCACGGACAACATTTCTTAGTTTTCCTCTGAGCTTTACTTTGTCACTGACCCTTGCCCAGTGCAGTTTCATTCTTCGCCTGTCGCTGTATTGTCCATCAAGCGGAAGAGCAGTACTAACTGATGTGCGTCCATAGTGCGTCAGTGGACGTCTGGCATTGGAGTTGCGAGAGTAGCGTTTTTTCTGTATGGTTAATTTGTGAGAGCCAGGAGGCAGAGACAGAGACAGAGAAGGATAGAAGGATGCTCGTTGCACAAATAGAAGCATGGACATCTGTGATAATGTGTATAATTGCTAGCACGAGAAAGCACATATTGTTTTGCTGATTTGCAGAGAGCAACAGGTCCATGCACTCACCCGCAAAACTTACGCTTGACAGTTACAAAGAGTTATCGCTTGTTGAATTGGCAGTATGAGCTGGTGACCAAAACGGTGCGAATTCAATCCGTTTTAAACCTGCATGATACTGACATAGGAGGGCTGTTGCATTTGGACAACCTCTTTTGAATTTTAATTTGAGTGCTATTGTTTGGCAGCCTCACAATATGAAGGCAATGGGTTTTGTATGACTGTTCAGTGGCGCGGGCTCAGGGTTTTTGTTTTTCATCATTGATGCAAGCAGTAATGACTTGTGTTTACATCCTTTTAGACTATGATGTGTGTGTGTAGTTGAGAGAGATATATATATATAGTGTGTGTGTGTGTGTGTGTGTGTGTGTGTGTGTGTGTGTGTGTGTGTGTGTGTGTGTGTGTTTAGGGGATTTTAGCTACTAATACGTCGGCTCATACTTTGTGAAAATAAGTCACACGTAGTGTTGGCATACATGGACACCATGCGCACCGAAACATTACACAACTTTATCACAAGGAAAAAAAACCCACTCAAACATACGAACTATTATACCATTTTTTTCAATAGAACTACGACAAAGTTTTAGCACAGAAATAAAGTCAGCGTATATCGGTTTATGCTTCCCACTGGAGAGACGAAAATGAAGAAAAGCGCAGCATTTGATCTATTATGACACATTTACCCTAGCGCGCGTATTACAGACACCAGCACTTTAGAGCAGAATACCACACAGGCTGATTCCGCTGGGAAATAATTGTGCCTGTCTGGTACTTGTTTTTCAGAAAGGTAACCTTTATTTAGACTGATGTAACTGACAGAACCTCATGTCGTGACACTCTGCAGGTGCAAATTGACTTATTTCGTTGCAGTCGAGTTGATTTTGAACCAAAGTTTGTTTTTATGAAAAATGCGGTTAATTGTAAATCAAGGGGCTGGTTTTACGTTTCAGAAAGGTAGAAGACACGTGGCAACAGGTTACATGAGTGCGTACGTGCTCCTGTGTGTGTGTGTGTGTGTGTGTGTGTGTGTGTGTGTGTGTGTGTGTGTGTGTGTGTGTGCGAGAGAGAGATAGAGTGACAGAGAGACAAGAGAGAGACAGAGATGTTTGGAAGTGTATCATTGGTCTTTCCAAAAAATAAATGAGTGTTGCAATTCGATTCAGCCTGCTTTATTAAATTTCACCTAGAGCATGCGTGGGTAACTACCCATCTTACTCCGCGTGAAATCCCATAAAGCTAGGAGTTTCCTTGCTGGTGGTCCAACACCCTATGCACAATACCCACCGAGCGCAATGCAGACACTCTTTATAAAATGGTTTTCGTGTCCACAGAGAATTCAATTTAAACGTGGCTTCCTGGGCGGAAATGACGTAATTTTGCAGAGCATGCGCTGTTGGGAGAAGGGCCCATTCAGCGACTATTCTCCTAAAGCGCTGTTTATCTAATGTTTTCGGTGTCCACAGAGAATTCAAGTTCGTCGTCATTTTCTCCATGAAGTAACTGGGCATCCTAGGCGGAAATGACGACATTTTGCACCGAGAGCATGCGCTGTTTAGAAAAGGACACATTCGGTGATTCTCATAACAGTTTGTATTATTGGATTACGCACGGCTAATGCATACATTTGTCAACTGCGAATTTCTGAGTGCGCTGCGTTTTCAGACAGTGAAGGAAGTGCATCATTTTATTGGTCTCCAGATTCATATCAAATCCCACAGCTCACACTGTTCGCATAGTGCATTGCGTGCCACGATCCAATCGCAACACAATCGGCGTTTAGGATTTGAATATCAACGTCCATCAAAATGATGTGTTTGAAAGGACAAGGAAGAGGACAAGAAGCGCTATGGGCAGTTTTAAACGACAACTTAAAGCATAAACATGATTAATCCTGTAAATTATGCATGCCGTTGCTGCAAACTTAATTTTGGACTCACATATCATCGTAAGCCTCTTAACTGAAAATGCTATGTATCAAAAGCAATAATGGCTCACTATTTTGATCAACAGATAACATGGTAGTTTTCGACACATACGGAGAAAGCCAGTCGTTCTTGTCCTTTCATATTTCCTCCTCGTTTTGTATTGGGTTTCTTTCATAGTTTACACATGTTCTGCAGTGATATTATCTAGGGGGGCCCGGTAGCTCAGTTGGTAGAGCACTGGACTTGTGATCGAAATGTCGCAGGTTCGAATTCGGGCCGGGACGGACACGGGTCAACTTTATGTGCAGACCCAGAGACGGAAGCCATGTCCCACCCCCGTGTCATCACAATGGCACGTAAAAGACCTTGGTCATTCTGCCATAAGTGCAGGTGGCTGAATACACCTAAACACGCAGACACCTGGGTAGCGCGACTCCGTTGCTGCTAGCTTTCCACTGGGAGGAAGCAACCCGAATTTCCCAGCGATGGGACAATAAAGTAATGGAAATGGAAATGGAGATCTGTTTTTTTTTTATTGCCCTTTAGGATCTGAAAATCCCAATAGGAGATGAAACACTCTGTCAGGAATGAAAGTATTCTGACCGAAAGGCAAGTTATCTTGCTTACAGCGCAACAGCAAGCGAGCGAGCGAGCGAGAGAGCGAGAGAGAGAGAGAGAGAGAGAGAGAGGAGAGAGAGAGAGAGAGAGAAAGAGAGAAAGAGAGAGAGAGAGAGAGAGAGAGAGAGAGAGAGAGAGAGAGAGAGAGAGAGAGAGAGAGAGAGAGAGGACAGATAGACATACGGACAAAAAGAAAAAAGACTTCTTCTTCTTCTTCTTGTCGATCACTCAGATGGAAACGCCGGTTCCCCGCGCAAATGTTGCCGTGCGCTGTAGGTCGTCCAGACTGCCATTGAGCTTCCCTTGCACCGTGGTCGCGAGAGAAAGAGAGAGAGAAAGAGAGAAATAGAGAGAGAGAGAGAGAGAGAGAGAGAGAGAGAGAGAGAGAGAGAGAGAGAGAGAGAGAGAGAGAGAGAGAGAGAGAGAGAGAGAGAGAGAGAGAGAGAGGACAGATAGACATACGGACAAAAAGAAAAAAGACTTCTTCTTCTTCTTCTTGTCGATCACTCAGATGGAAACGCCGGTTCCCCGCGCAAATGTTGCCGTGCGCTGTAGGTCGTCCAGACTGCCATTGAGCTTCCCTTGCACCGTGGTCGCCTCCGCCCAGATCTGGCTCCTGAGGCCATCGTGTAGTGGGCAAGTCTGCAGCAGGTGTTCCGTTGTCATGCTGCCTGTTTGACAAGGGCACTGGTCTGACTGGCCAATTCTGAACTTGGTGAAAAGGTGGTGGTTCATTCGGTTGTGGCCTGTCCGCAGCCTGAATATGAGGACCTGCTCAGACCTTGTGAGCAGATGAAAGGCGTCGTTTTTGTTGTAGTGTGGGTGGTGCTGCAAACACTTTTTGTGTTGCTTGGCCTTGATGATGGTCTTGGCTTCTTTGAAGGTGGTTGATCTGTCATTCTGGTCCTTCGTAGTGCCCTCCTTTGCCAGAGTATCTGCGGCTTCGTTGCCTAGTATGTTGCAGTGAGAGGGGACCCATTGCAGCACGACTGTGTGGGCTCTGCACAGGGAGGTCAAGGCGGATGACAGGTCATTCAGTTCTTTGTCTCTGGCAGTGTCTAAGGCCTGCAGGACTGACTTTGCGTCGCTGAAGAACACAACGTTGTTGGAGGAGAGTGGACTGTGCTCAATGTGGGCTGCACCTGTCTGGAGCGCTACTGCTTGAGCCTTGAAGTTGTTGGAGTAGAGGCCGGTAGCGAGGGAGATGTGTTCTTCTTCTCGACCTCTTGGGTACTTTATGTAGATTCCGGCACCACCACTTCTGACAGCCTGGTCGGCAGATCCGTCAGTGTATACATGAGTCCATTGGCGTTGGGGGTAGGAGTTGTGGATGTGTTCAATGGTGAGAGACTTCAGTTCAGCACAGCTCTGGGAGTCTTTCTTGCCAACGCCAGGAATACTGCAGCGTATCTGGGGTTTTCCTTCATCACCCCAGCTTGGGTTTTCAAGGTATTGGGGGATATCTTTGGGTTGTTGGTCCAGGATATCTTGGTGTCTCCTTTCCAACACCCTCGTCTGGTAGATGAAGCTTCCTCTCTTCAGTCTTCCTTTTGTTGGTTGGCACAGTCTGTCTTTCATGGGGTGAGTTGGCAGTCGTTTGAATTTAGCTGCCTGGGTGAGGAGTTTGGTGTCCCTTCTGTCTTCCATGGGCTCAAGGGCGATGATGTTTTCCAGCTCTTGGATAGGGGTTGACCGCATGGCGCCAGTGATGATTCTGGCCGCCTGGTTCTGCACCTTGCTGACTCTGTCAAATTTTGACTTGGCTGCTGTGCCCCATGCCGTCACTCCGTACTCAAGTACTGGTCTGACGCTGCCCACGTACATCTTCTTGGGGATTGCTGCATCTGCGCCCCACGTTGTGCCAGTTAGCTTTTTCATTAGTGCTAACCTTAGCTTGGCTCTGGCTTCGACTTTCTCTGTCTGCTGTTTCCAGGTGAGTCGCCTGTCAAAGGTTACGCCAAGGTACGTGGGGGTGTTGTCAGCCTGCAGCGTCTGTTCGCAGAGCTTGAGGTTGGCCTTCAGTTCTTTCGGGGACAGACTAAAGATCGTGTAAGTGGTCTTCCTGGTGTTGATGTTGACGAGCCACTTCTTTGTCCAGTCCTCAAGCACTTTCAGCGCCTCTTGCATCCTGTAGTTTGCTGTTGTGATGTGCTATTCCGAGCACCAGAGTGCAAGATCGTCCGCGTAGATGGCTCCATGGACATTTCGAGGGAGGTCCTTGACGATGTCGTTGATGAAGACTAGGAACAAGGTGGGGCTGAGGACTCCACCCTGTGGGACTCCGTCTTTCAGCGTCTTCTTCCGGCTGTACTGCCCGCTTACATGGACTTTTGCTTTCCTGTTGTTCAAGTACTGGCAAATCCACTGGAACATACATCCGGCCACGCCACTCTTCTGGAGTTTCAGCTTCAGCCCTTCCTTCCAGACCTTGTCAAAGGCCTTCTCCATGTCAATCCAGATCGTCAGGGTGTGTTTCTTGTCCTGGTAGCCATCTTCGATCTTCTGGGCGATGTATGCCACCTGGTCCTCGGTCGAGCGATGTTGCCTGAAGCCGGCCTGTTCTGGAGAAAAGGTGTTGTTCTTCTCCAGATGCCAAGTGAGCCTGGTGTTGATCAGCCGTTCCATGAGTTTGCCCACGCAGCTAGTGAGGCTGATGGGTCTGTATGAGTCCACCTTCGCTCGGTCTTTGCCCTTCTTGTGGATCGGGACCATATCAGCTTCTCGCCAGACTTGCGGGACATGGCCAGTCTTCCAGCTGTTGTTGTAGAGCTTCAGTAGCTGTGTTTTTGCCCTTGTGCCTAAATGTAGAAGCATCTCGTTGGTGATCTTGTCTGGCCCTGGCGACTTTCTTTCATGCAAGGCTTTCATGGCATCTGCCAGCTCCTGATGGTTGAACGGCTTGTTCATGTGTTCCTCTGGCTGATGCTCATTGGAGGTTCTTCTCTCCTCCTGTATCTCTACTCTTCTTTCTTCTGGTACAGCCATGTTGCTGACTTTCTCGTAGTTGTCAATGAAAAGGTTGGCAGCCTTTCTTCCTGTCAGCAACTCTTGGCCCTGCGAGATGGTGATTGTCGCTGCTCTTGTGTCTTCGCCGTTCATGGCTTTCGTCAGCTTCCACAGCTTGTTGCCGTCCCTTTCTAGGTTCAGCTTCTCCGTCTTCTCCCTCCAGCTTGATCTTGCTGTTTGGAGGTAGGCTCTCCTGTACATGGCAGTGGCTGCTTTCAGGGTGATGTTGTTGTCAACAGAGGGGTTCTCCTCTACTTCTTCTCTGATACTGCTGACTTCATCCTCAAGCTCCTGAAGCTCTTCCGTCCAGTAGGGCCTGTAGTTCTTGCGTGCGCCCCGTGGGATTGTTTCTGAAGCTGCTTTCATGATGGCCTGGTTGAAGTTCCTGGTGACCCGGTTGATGTTCAGGTCGTCTGTCTTCAGGCCCCTAGTGTAGAGGTCTGTGAGGCTCGCAAATATGTTCCAGTCTGCCTTCTTGTAGTTCCATCTTGGAAACGTTGTACTGTTCTGTGGCCTGTACTGCAAGTTGATGGCCAGCTTCACTGGCCGGTGGTCGCTGCCTCCTAACTGGCTCAGTATCCCTCTGACTCACTTTCTCTATATCTTCTTTTCCCATATTATCCGTCTAACAGTTCTGTATGCGGCGATAATAAAAACAGTATTCTCTGTCTGCATGTCTTGTTTGCCTGTTCCCTCTCTCTCTCTCTCTCTCTCTCTCTCTCTCTCTCTCTCTCTCTCTCTCTCTCTCTCTCTCTCTCTCTCTCTCTCTCTCTCTCTCTCTCTCTCTCTCTCTCTCTATCTCTCTCTCTCTCTCTTTCTCTCTATCTCTCTCTCTCTTTTTTCCATCTCTCTTTCTCTTTCTCTTTCTCTCTCTCTCTCTCTCTCTCTCTCTCTCTCTCTCTCTCTCTCTCTTTCTCTCTTAGTTTTGACTAAATGTTTTAACATAGAGGGGGGACTCGAGACGAGGGTTGTGGTGTATGTGTGTGTGTCTGTCTGTCTGTCTGTTTGTGTGTGTAGAGCGATTCAGACTAAACTACTGGGCCGATCTTTATGAAATTTGGCATTAGAGTTCCTGGGTATGATATCCCCGGACAATTTTTTCATTTTTTCGATAAATACCTTTGATGACGTCATATCCGGCTTTTTGTAAAAGTTGAGACGGCACTGTCACACCCTCATTTTTCAATCAAATTGATTGAAATTTTGGCAAAGCAATCTTCGACGAAGCCCGGGGTTTGGTATTGCATTTAAGCTTGGTGGCTTAAAAACTAATGAGTGAGTTTGGTCATTAAAAATCGGAAACTTGTAATTAAAATTTTTGTTTTTATTAAACGATCCAAAAACAATTTCATCTTATTCTTCGTCATTTTCTGATTCCAAAAACATAAACATATGTTATATTTGGATTAAAAACAAGCTCTGAAAATTAAAAATATAAAAATTATGATCAAAATTAAATTTTCGAAATCGTTTTAAAAACTATTTCATCTTATTTCTTGTCGGTTCCTGATTCCAAAAACATATAGATATGATATGTTTGGATTAAAAACACGCTCAGAAAGTTAAAACGAAGAGAGGTACAGTAAAGCGTGCTATGAAGCACAGCGCAATCGCTACCGCGCCAAACAGGCTCGTCACTTTCACTGCCTTTTGCACTAGCGGCGGACTACGTTCAGTTTCATTCTGTGAGTTCCACAGCTTGACTAAATGTAGTAATTTCGCCTTACGCGACTTGTTACATTTAGTCAAGTTTTGACTAAATGTTTTAACATAGAGGGGGGAATCGAGACGAGGGTCGTGGTGTATGTGTGTCTGTCTGTCTGTCTGTCTGTCTGTCTGTCTGTCTGTCTGTCTGTCTGTGTGTGTAGAGCGATTCAGACTAAACTACTGGACCGATCTTTATGAAATTTGACATGAGAGTTCCTGGGTATGATATCCTCAGATTTTTTTTTCATTTTTTTGATAAATGTCTTTGATGACGTCATATCCGGCTTTTCGTGAAAGTTGAGGCGGCACTGTCACGCTCTCATTTTTCAACCAAATTGGTTGAAATTTTGGTCAAGTAATCTCCGACGAAGCCCGGACTTCGGTATTGCATTTCAGCTTGGTGGCTTAAAAATTAATTAATGACTTTGGTCATTAAAAATCTGAAAATTGTAAAAAAAGTTATTGTTTTTATAAAACGATCCAAATTTACGTTCAGCTTATTCTCCATCATTTTCTCATTCCAAAAACATATAAATATGTTATATTTGGATTAAAAACAAGCTCTGAAAATTAAAAATATAAAAATTATGATCAAAATTAAATTTTCGAAATCAATTTAAAAACACTTTCATCTTATTCCTTGTCGGTTCCTGATTCCAAAAACATATAGATATGATACGGGACCACCACCTCCCTCTCCGTCCCAGCTGGTGACCTGAGCTCGAACTACAGGGCCGAGCTCCACGCCCTCATCACTGCAGCAGAGCACGCAGCAGGGGAAGACCGCAGTCGGCAAAACATCGTCCTCCTCACCGTCCTCCAGTCCCTTCTGTCTGGCCCCACTGACCTCCCCACCAGGCAACTCGACAACTGCCTCAGCACCCTGTCTCAACACAACAAGGTGGTGCTCCAGTGGATACCGGCTCATGTCGGCATTGCCGGCAATGAAGAAGCGGACAGGCTGGCAAAAGGAGGTGCGAGACTTCCCCAACCACACAACTCCACCTCGTACAAAGAAGCCAAGACTCTTCTACAACGGAAGAAGAAAGAAAACTGGAAAAAGAGAAACGGAGACTACAACCCACAGGAAGACCCCATCAACAAACTAGACCGGAGAAGTAAACCACCATTTTCCGTCTAAGGACAGGGCACTGTGGACTGAAGAAACACCTCAAGAGACTGGGCCTTGCGGATGACGCCCACTGTGAATGTGGCTCGGAAGAGCAAACTCCGGAGCACATTCTCCAGAACTGCCCCCATCTAGAGACAATACGCCTGAAGTTCTGGCAAGAAGAGACCAGTGTTGGAGCCAAACTCTGGGGTCCTGCCGACGAACTGCGCAAGACTGCGGACTTCCTGGCAGCCACTGGTCTGAGGATTTAGCACGGCCATCAACATCGAACGCAGAAGAAGAAGAAGAAGAAGATATGTTTGGATTGAAAACACGCTCAGAAAGTTAAAACGAAGAGAGGTACAGAAAAGCGTGCTATCCTTCTCAGCGCAACTACTACCCCGCTCTTCTTGTCAATTTCACTGCCTTTGCCATGAGCGGTGGACTGACGATGCTACGAGTATACGGTCTTGCTGCGTTGCATTGCGTTCAGTTTCATTCTGTGAGTTCGACAGCTACTTGACTAAATGTTGTATTTTCGCCTTACGCGACTTGTTTACATTTAGTCAAGTTTTGACTGAATGTTTTAACATAGAGGTAGAATCGAAACGAGGGTCGTGGTGTATGTGTGTGTGTGTGTGTGTGTGTGTGTGTGTGTGTGTGTGTGTGTGTGTGTGTGTGTGTGTGTGTGTGTGTGTGTGTGTGTGTGTGTGTGTGTGTCTGTGTGTGTGTGTGTGTGTGTGTGTGTGTGTAGAGCGATTCAGAGTAAACTACTGAACCGATCTTTATGAAATTTTACATGAGAGTTTCTGGGCATGATATCCCCAGAAAGTTCTTCATTTTTTCGATAAATGTCTTTGATGACGTCATATCCGGCTTTTTGTAAAAGTTGAGGTGGCACTGTCACAACCTCATTTTTTAATTAAATTGATTGAAATTTTGGCCAAGCAATCTTCGACGAAGGCCGGACTTTGGTATTGCATTTCAGCTTGGAGGCTAAAAAATTAATTGATAATTTTGGTCATTAAAAATCTGAACATTGTAATTAAAATTATTTTGTTTATAAAACGATCCAAAAACAATTTCATCTTATTTGTCATTATTTGCTGATTCCAAAAACATATACATATGTTATATTCGGATTAAAAACAAGCTTTGAAAATTAAAAATATAAAAATTATGATTAAAATTAAATTACCGAAATCGATTTAAAAACAATTTCATCTTATTCCTTGTCGGTTCCTGATTCCAAAAAAATATAGATATGATATGTTTGGATTAAAAATACGCTCAGAACAAGCGGTGGACAGATGATGCTACGAGTATACGGTCTTGCGGAAAAAATGCAGTGCGCCCGTTCAGTTTGATTCTGTGAGTTCGACTGAGCTTGACTAAATGTTGTATTTTCGCCTTACGCGACTTGTTTCTCTCCCTCTCCCTCCCTCCCTCCTCCCTCCCCTCTCTCACTCTCTCACTATCTCCACCTCCATAACCAAGTTATGTCCTCACCATCACGTCTTTCTTTCTGTTTGTCGTCAAACATTTCAGTGATGTGGAGAAACAGAGCAGCGTCAGGTTAAGCAAACATGTGCAGTCAAGCGGTGCTAATCGGTTATACATTATCTCGATCTTTTGTTCTCCGTGTGACAACGAAGTGCCAGGCTGCTGTTGACACTTGCTAATGCACCGCTGTTTGTAATGTGCGCTAACAAAACAGACAGGAGCTTGGACTTCTGTGTTCATTAAAAGCGCATTTCTCGCGTAGAGACATTTTTTTTTTAATCTTCTTCAAAAGATTATTCGATTTTCCAATTGAATTATTGTTGTTGTTGTTGTTGTTGTTGTTGTTGTTGTTGTTGTTGTTGTTGTTGTTGTTGTTGTTGTTCTTCTTCTTCTTCTTCTTCTTCTTCTTCTTCTTCTTCTTCTTCTTCTTCTTCTTCTTCTTCTTCTTCTTCTTCTTCTTCTTCTTCTTCTTCTTCTTCTTCTTCTTCTTCTTCTTCTTCTGTTTCTTCTGTTCTTGTTCTTCTTTTTACATTTAGTCAAGTTTTGAGAGGTAAAAAGAATAGAGATATAGAAAAGCGTGCTATCTTCCTCAGCGCAACCGCTACCGCGCTTTTCTGGATTGTTAATTTCACTGCCTTTGCCACGAGCGGTGGACAGACGATGCTACGAGTGTACGGTCTTGCGGAAAAAATGCAATGCGTTCAGTTTCATTCTGTGAGTTCGACTGAGCTTGACTAAATGTTGTATTTTTGCCTTACGCGACTTGTTTTTCTTGTGATTTAGAGTGATTCACCATACAGTGTTGTAGGTAATGGTTGAATTTAATGAGCTTATCTAATAATGAATTGGTCTTTGTTTTTGTTTTTGTTTTTACTGTAATTAGATTGTGTGTCTTTATAAGATTCGTTTTGAGTAGAGCTGTGAGTGTGGCTATGGTATCCTCTGTAATGAACTTTTTAGTTCATACACTCTCTCCCAGCACGTGCGTCTTTTAATTAACGTCCGTTTATTGGATTCATTCTGTTGAATTTGGTCTGGGAAATGGAAGACAGCAGAGCATTACCACACGGGCATTGTTTGAAACTGTTGGGCAAAACCAGAAAAGAATTCCCGGACAGGGGCGGACGATGGGGGGGGGGGGGGGTGGGGGGGTGGGGGTGCACAAGGTGCAGGTGCACCCCCCCTCCAGCAAAAAAAACAAAAAACAAAAAATTTGGAAAGTTGATTCTATGACCACATTTATAAGTTCAAATGGCACCAGATGGCACCATTTTGCTTCTTTGGGCAACATTTTTTTCCGGGGGAGCATGCCCCCGGACCCCCCTAGCAAATTCGGGCGCTTCGCGCCCATCACATTCACTTTCGATTCAAAGTGCACCCCCCCTTACAAAGCAACTGATCCGCCCCTGCCGGAAGACAAATACGCTGTTAATGAATAATGTACCAATTTTGAGGGGGCACAACTGCGCCGCAACTAATCTGCATAGGTTTTTACTGGCTTGTCGTTCTTACTCTTTTAAGCTCCATTCACTGTTGAGTTCCCTCTCAGCCATCTGTTCTCGTGTTTATCTTTCCCTCCCGTTCGCCAGTCGTGTCAGCTATGCTCATTAGCAGTCATTGATGAATGCGAACTTGGTGTTTTCGTTCCGTCAGAATGAAAGCGACACGACCTCACGATCTGTTTTTGCATGTCAGTGGGGAGTAGGGTCGTTCGGTGTGTTGTCAGCATGAATGGCGGCTTCAAATGTTGTCCATCATGATCAGGTTTAGACCGAGAGAATCGGATTCAAGATCGGTTCAATTACGACGTAAGCGCTGCCGTCACTGAACTGATGCCGTTCCACACTGAAATTAAATGGTGTGGGGTGGGGCCGTAGGAGGTGTTGTCACGGGTGTTGTTGGTGGTGGTTGTGGTGGTGGATGACTCCTCGCAGTTCACGGTTGATCGTGCAAAGAAATTACTAATTAAATGTATGCATGTTGCCGGATAAACTATTAGGCCATTAGTGCAAATAGATTTACAACGTGTGACCAGCTATCTAACCTGCAGTAAATTTCGACGGTTGATTTTCTGTTCAGTTACCCATTACTTACCCATTATTACCCATCTCTGTCGTGGAACATATGAAAACATTAAAAGCTCCTGACTGTAGACAGACACAGAACAAAAGATGTCATTTTGCATTGTATAGAATTGACCAGTCTTGTAGCACGGTTTTTTCTTCTTCTCAAGTACGTATAATCAGACAGGTAGTGGCATTTGGGAACGAGTAGCAACAGCAGCTAATGTTACATTAACTAATGTTAACAGCAGCTAATGTTGTCTAATACCAACGTCGAATGGAAGTTATAAGTACTTAGACCGATCATATTCATCTTATGCACTTTTGTCTTCTGTTGGTATATTCTCTCCTCTTTGATTGCTAGGTAGGTCTAGAGCGGGGTGTTAACCCGTGATTTGTAACAAATGTTTTACTTTATTGTCCCATCGCTGGGAAATTCGGGTCGCTTCTCCCAGTGGAAAGCTAGCAGCAACAGAGCCGCGCTACCCCAAAGTCAAGGGATCGCTTGGAAATTCGGGTCGCTTTCTTCCAGTGAAAAGCTAGCAGCAACAGAGTCGCGCTAACCCAAAGTCAAAGGATCTATTAGATTTTTTTTTCCATTACTTTATTGTCCCATCGCTGGGAAAGTCGGGTCGCTTCCTCCCAGTGGAAAGCTAGCAGCAACAGAGTCGCGCTACCCCAAAGTCAAGGGATCTATAATAATTTTTTTTCTTTACTTTGTCCCATCGCTGGGAAATTCAGGTTTGTTTTCTTTGTTATGCTAAAAATCGTAATATTTTATCTATCGGGCCCAAACCACCCCCCTCCTCCCAGCATAGAGGCTCTAAACAACAAATATTAATAATAATAAAAGGCATGTATTAATTTGTGGAATGCGATGTTTTTATATTTTTACAAATCGCGGATTTAGGTTCGACGTAATTTGTAAAATGTTTTTACATTTTTACATTTTTACAAATCACGGGTTAACACGGGGTCATACCATGTGTGTGTGTGTGTGTGTGTGTGTGTGTGTCCACAAGCGCACTCTCATCCGTGTTTTTCCATATTGATAATTTATGCTGTCCATGTCTCTTTCAGTCTCCACCCCCAGCAGCCTTCACCCCAACCTCGACCCCTCCCCTCCCCCCACCGTCCCCCCCCCCCACCCCTCCGTCCCCTAGCCTCAAGGCATTCCTCCCCTGGCTGCTTCGTGCTCTCCGACATTGATTCGGCTTTCGATCTTACCGCAACGTCCTCGCCTTGAATTAGCCGGTATCGTGATTCTTTTACTGCGAGAAGGAAAGAAAAATAACTAAAAGAAACCCGTTTCCTTCAGGCTTGTGTACAGACATATTCGAGCGCAAAGTACAGCGTCGGATTGGACTGACAGTATGCAATATTAACGACTTGATTGCGGAGAAGAGCTATATCGGGGTTGATGACATACTAAGACAGAGAGATAGTATATGTGATGGTACTGCCAATAACTGCTGTCGTCTGTCTGTGACATGTACTTTCCTGCGGTCTGGTCTTGCTCCTGATTGATGTGAGCGGGGTAGACACGCGGAACAAAGATGTAGGGAGGCGAGTGAGTGGATCATTGTATTTGTCTGTGCAATTTGTCATCCGCAATAGATGGTGCCCTTCTTGGAAGACTAGTTGAGTTCCTGCGTTTCTTGTGAGATGTATTAATGGTGCCAATTATGCATGAAGCTGGTGAACTGCCTCTAAGAGACACACACACTCACGCACACACACACACGCACGGACCAACACACCCACGTACGCACGCACGAACACACACACACACACGCACGCACACAAACACACTCATGCACACACACACACACACACACACACACACACACACACACTCCCACGCACGCACGCACACAAACACACACTCATGCACACACACGCACACACACACACACACACACACATACATGGTTAGTGGCAGATTTGAATACATTTATTGTAACAATGAAAGGCGCGCCTTTGAGAACTGGAAAACAAAGGCTGCAACGTAATAAGAGTTAGTATCTAAAGAAGATCGTCAGTTTACCAACGCTTAAAAAAAGGTATCCACCCTCGTAGGCTTCGCACTGTTGCGTCCAGAATATATGGCTATGCTTTCGGTTTACTCTGACATCATTCAACATTGAGATAACCCAATTTTGAAAAAAATATACCGATGCCATTTTCTTCCTGTTGGTGGCATGGTTCTCAAACGAAATCATTATTGCTTGCTTGTAGATAACTTAGATTTAGCTATAAAGAAGAAAAAAAGCCCAAGAGTGCAACCCAGAAATGACAAGAAGACGTATGTGAAGAGTACGCCTGCACTGTATTCACGCCAAGAAGTAGAGTGCATACGTACCTACTTATCTTGATTCCTTTGAATTTTTCTATTACAAACATGTCAGCCGTGATGCAAAGCCTACTACGTGCGGATGTTGGTTGGCCTATATCTATTCATCTACATGTCAAAATGTCGGACACGAACCTTTTTCACCCAAATGAATTATACTATTCTCTGCTACATGCTGTATCTATACTTTTTCGTCTACTTCAGTGTTCATTAAATTCAAAATGTCTTAGGTGTAAAATGCAGCAATAGTCAGACCATTCTAGTAAAGTAAGCTGTCTCAGGTGTAGAATGCAGCAATAGTCAGACCATTCTAGTAAAGTAAGCTGTCTCAGGTGTAGAATGCAGCAATAGTCAGACCATTCTAGTAAAGTAAGCTGTCCCAGGTGTAGAATGCAGCAATAGTCAGACCATTCTAGTAAAGTAAGCTGTCTCAGGTGTAGGATGCAGCAATAGTCAGACCATTCTAGTAAAGTAAGCTAGTTGGTCAGTAAGTCAGGATCTACACTAACTAACTAACAAGTCGCGTAAGGCGAAATTACTACATTTAGTCAAGCTGTGGAACTCACAGAATGAAACTGAACGCACTGCATTTTTTCACAATGACCGTAGTCCGCCGCATGTGCAAAACGAAGTGAAACTGACGAGCCTGTTTAGCGCGGTAGTGGGTTCGCTGTGCCTCTCTTCGTTTTAACTTTCTGAGCGTGTTTTTAATCCAAACATATCATATCTATATGTTTTTGGAATCAGGAACCGACAAGGAATAAGATGAAATTGTTTTTAAATCGATTTCGGAAATTTAATTTTGATCATAATTTTTTATATTTTTAATTTTCAGAGCTTGTTTTTAATCCAAATATAACATATGTATATGTTTTTGGAATCAGAAAATGACGAAGAATAAAATGAAATTGTTTTTGGATCGTTTAATAAAAAAATGTTAATTACAAGTTTCCGATTTTTAATGACCAAACTCACTCATTAGTTTTTAAGCCACCAAGCTGAAATGCAATACCAAACCCCGGCCTTCGTCGAAGATTGCTTTGCCAAAATTTCAATCAATTTAATTGAAAAATGATATGAGGGTGTGACAGTGCCGCCTCGACTTTTACAAAAAGCCGGATATGACGTCATCAAAAGTATTTATCGAAAAAAAGAAAAATATTTCCGGGGATATCATTCCCAGGAACTCTCATGTCAAATTTCATAAAGATCGGTCCAGTAGTTTGGTCTGAATCGCTCTACACACACACACGCACAGACAGACACAGACACACACACACACACACACACACCACACACCACGTCCCTCGTCTCGATTCTCCCTCTATGTTAAACGGCATTTAGTCAAAACTTGACTAAATGTAAAAAGCAAACTGAACACAATGATCTGAACGTTTACCATAAACATAATTACACTGTTGAGTAAGAAATGTTCATAATGTTTATTGGAGCTTATGACGGATGAGAAGCATGACTCATCTTCGGACACACACACTCACACCACATACACTGACACACACACACACACACACACACACACACACACACACACACAGAGCTATTGAAAATTCTTCTGACCTAGATTTTTCACATCATTACAACTCGAATATATCAACAAGTATGAAAGGAATCAGTGTGACTCCACAAAAACACGGTAAGAGAAGACGAAGAAGGAATCAGCTGTCTATCAAAATGTTATCTCGGCTTCACCACTCGCCCACGGCGTAAGGGCCGATAATTCCGTGTTTTGATGCTGACGATTGAAGTGGTTATCTCCCCGGAAGATGAGGGGTAAATATTGACACTTCGGAATGCGAGTGTTGCGATGCCAGACTTGTCTGTGAACTGTTTGTTTTTTTCACTGGGGTGGTGCTGTCAAAATTAGAAACAGGAGCGGTATTCTGCGTCATGAAGTATAACATTTGATTATGAGCAAAGGGTGGAGTGGGAGGCGTGTGAGTGTGTACGTGTGTGTGCGTGCGTGTGATTGTGTGTGTGTGTGTGTGTGTGTGTGTGTGTGTGTGTGTGTCAGTGTGTGTGTGTGTGGGGGGGGGATGTCGTTGAATTTTCTGATCTAATACTGTATCCTGCAAGTGATTTGGCATTCACAGGAGGGCTGTTTCACGAAGAATGAGCTGGTTCACGTTATGAACACGAACCTCCATGAACTGTTTGGTGAACTGGTCAGTTAGCTGGTCTTCCGTATACTGGTCTGATCTCATTCACTCTCACGTTGTTGTTGTTGTTGTTTTATGAATATTATTAAGTATTAGCCAGCTCTGAAAAATAAAAGCTTTATCTATGAAAAGAGAGAGAGAGAGAGAGAGAGAGAGAGAGAGAGAGAGAGAGAGAGAGAGAGAGAGAGAGAGAGAGAGAGAGAGAGAGAGAGAGAGAGAGAGAGAGAGATCAAATCAAATCAAATCAAATCAAATCACATTTTATTTTTCGATAGTTGTGGCAGAGAGAGAGAGAGAGAGACAAGACAAGACAAGACCCATTTTGTATAAGTAAACAGGTGGTTTATTTTTTTTATTTTTTTTTTTACATCCAGCCTAACTCAGAGAAAAAGAGAGAGAGACAGAGTCAGAGAGAGAGAGAGACAAGACCTACTGACCGAGGGGAAAATAGACGGACAGACAGACAGTCGGGAAGAAAGATGTTTTATTCTTTTGAGCGTCACCACGAAGCAAATTGCATCCACTTACCACTTCCACATTCAGACAGCTGCGCGAAAGGCTTCTAACAAGCTGAGCCTCTGATGGTCAATATTGCTACAAGGAAGGATGGTCGGAGAAATGTACGGCCGATTTCCTCGGACAGAATCACTTTTCTTTGACGCTGCGTCTGTTGACATTTTAGATGATAATCGAATCGAATTCTGAGCTGCACAAATCAAACATATTCTGCCTTCTTTCTTCGAATGTTGCAGTTGTGTGTATTTGCTCTCTCATCGAAATATCCGAAAAGCCGCCTTCAATTTTGCTGCAATGACGAAAGCCTCCCCACAACCAAAAAAACCACTATATCTGTGAGACCGTATAAAAACCACGCGCGTGTGTGTGTGTGTGTGTGTGAGTGTGTTTGTGTGCGCAATCGTTTGGATTACACATTTGAATCCTTGCGCGGACAGCCAAAAGCGCGTGAGTAAACAGGCTTTGTCACCACGGTTATTACACAGAAGATTATCGCATTCAGTGGAATGCCAGTGTCCAAAACAATCCTCAAGCAAATACTCTGCGACACTCTACGCTTGCATGAAAGCCTCTTATTTTGTGTGGGGCAAAACAAACGTGCAAAAGCCGACAGGCAATTCCCCAAAGACAGGCAATGCTCCGAGGACAGGCAATTCCCCAAAGACAGGCAATGCTCCGAGGACAGGCAATGCTCCAAAGACCTCGGAGCCGCGTGGCAGGTACCTGTTGGACGAAGGTGCAAACTGACTATGATGAGGGATTCATGAAGACAACTGGGACATGAGGGAGAAAGTAGTGGTAATTGTGGAGCTGGCCGGTAGAAAGTAGGGTGTGTGGATGTGTGTGTGTTGATGTGTGTGTGTGTGTGTGTGTGTGTGTGTGTGTGTGTGTGTGTGTGTGTTCAGTTGTGTGAGTGTGTCTGTGAGTGTGTCCGATATTGTAAACCCTGTTGTTCACGGTACTTTTTTGTGTTGTGTTTGAATTTTTCGTTTCCGCAGCGTTAAATACTTTTGTTCTCCCACGCTCCCTCGCTGCACATGAAACGCCGGTTCATCAGTGCGGGCTCGAGCACGCAACCCTTTGTCATCACTGACTGTATCTGTTTTGTGCTTCACTGCATTAGGCCTAAAAAAAAATACGTGTGGTTACGGTAACCCGACCTACCCTATTTTTAGGGGCCGACCCTATAACTTTTTATTACATTTGTCAAAACAAAAAACAAAACAAAAAACAGTGCAGAAAACGCAATGAAAGCGAAAGCGCTCGAGTCGCACACTTATTTCCCTGTCAAGTAGGTTTAATTTGTACACATTAGAAAAAAAGTAAAAAACAAAAAAAGTGATTGCCTACCTTCCTACCCTATTTTTTTTGGCTATGTTACCTTAATCACACCTTTTTTTTTTTGGCCTTAACACTGTCAGGCGCGATGTTCGCAAATAGGAAGGCTTTGCAGTTTTGCAGAAAGCTTGGTTTGCTGGTGATGGTTGAGCATGCTCCTGTTTTCTCTGTCTGTCTGTGTATACATGTATATGGGCAACTCCCAAAAGGTGCCCAAGAGGACACCGAATTTTCATTTTGGGTTTCTCAATATTAATTGTTCACATTTTTCATTTAAAAAACTGCAGGTTGTCGACATAATGAGAAATTAGTGTTTGATGTGTTGCTTGTGACGCACATTTTCAGTGCTAGAATTTAGTTAATTTAAATTAAAAATCAAGATTAAAAAACATTTTTTATATAAGCATTTGATGGACTCTTTTCATGCATAGCCAAGTAAAGTGCTCACAGATCATGTTCCTTGAAAATTGTTATCATGTATGTGTCACGTCACTAGAAACAGTTTTTCACTTATGTGAACAGCTCAGATCATGGGTCAATAAAGTGTTACACAGATGGTCAAAATTAAAGTACAAGATATTGCACTGGAAGTGGTACTACACTGTTGCTTAGTGTCTGTATGAAGCTACAAGGTGAAAATAGAAAAAGAAAAACACGATTCTTGACTTTGATGGGCTTTTTCTGCTCGTAAACACACATTCTTCTGCTCATCACAGCATGCCCCATTATTGAGTTTAAAACACCAATTAAATTTGTTTTGAATAAAACTCACAATTTTACAATAAGAATTTAGAGACCTGAATCAATTAGGTATATCATACTTAGTTTGACTTTTGCAAAACTAAGTAATTACACATTTAATTGAATCAGTCAGACAGACGGAGACATAGAGAGACAGACAAAGGAAGAAACCCCTGTAAAAATGTTACCATGTTTGAAATGAAACATCGCAAGGTGAAGCCATAATTCATCACCTTTTAGTATGACGTCATGAGCGTGTTCCACACTTGAAATGACGTGCTTTTGGAGCTTGGAAGTATAATTTCCATTCAACGATCCGAGTTTGTTAAGTTTGAGCATATTTTCAACGTCAAACACCATGAAACTATATATATTTGGAATCAGAAAATGATAAGGAATAGATAGAAGTTGTTTTTAAGTGTCTTTTTTCATAAATAAAGATAGTGGTTATTTATCGGTTTTCTTCATTTTTAAGCATAATTATCAATACAAAACAACAAAACTATATAGTTTTAGATACAGGACGCAATAGGGAATACACCAATATACATTTTCTGTTTCAAATATTAGTTTTTAAAAATTTGAAAAAATGACATATTTCGAACAAACATTTCAATAACAAAACTGACCAAGGTGAAATGCAATCCCATAATCCGGCCTAGATCTGAGATTGTGTGATAAGAAATTCGATCAAATTGATGAAAAACTGTAACTGTGAAAGTGCTGCCTCGACCTTTTGGCAAACGGTAAAATATGACGTCATCAAACTGTCCTATCAATAAACGGAAAAACCTTCTATGAGAAAATCCAGTCAAAAATATCCATATCAAATTTAATAAAGATCCACTTAGTAGTTTTTGAGATATGATCTGCAGTGTGAAAAAAACCCAATCTCACGCCCATAACGCAAACTTATTTGGTCGTGTTCTGCCGATACTATAATGTTTTTCTTTCCTAAAACACACTATAATAGTAGCCCTTCCCAATGTCTATGCTAAAACTGACTTGTCTGTGTTGTCAATGATTTTGCTACAGTGTGAGAACAAAAAGTCTAAAAATCTCACGCCCATAACGCTGTGACACGAAAACTCATTTGGTCGTGTTCTGCCGATACTATAATGTTTTTCTTTCTTAAAACACACTATAATAGTAGCCCTTCCCAAATGCAATGCTAAAAATGACTGGTCTGTGTTGTCAATGATTTTCTGCGAGAATGCGCGCGATCTATCTGTTTGTCGCAAAGACCGTGTGACACGAAAGTTATGAGCGGAAGACAAATCTGCTGAGTGCAATTACGTTTCAGAAGAGAGTTGGTTAAAACAGTTTATCACTCAGACACGCAAAGGAACACTATAACTTTATTATTCATTCCATATTTGCTTTCCTTTGTCATGTATGAAAGTACTGGCCTTGGTTGAAGAAAGTGACCTGTCGCTGTGCAACAAATTTGTCGACATTTTCCGCCGTGTTTTGTAAATAAAACGTGTTTACTACCCACACATACAAAACGATGTTGTTGGTTCTTTTTATTTTCTTATTGTTTGATTCATGCTTAGCCGTTTAGTATGCTTTGTTTTCTTCTCAATTCAATGGATGGCTATAAAATAAGCATTTAAATGTGAAGGTGTTAAAATTACCCATGATCTGAGCTGTTCACTTATGCAACAATGCATTCCACAAAAAATAACAATTTCTTTCTGATCAAATTTTTCAATATCCCACTTTGTTCAAATTAACATATTTGTCTGCAAAAGATACAAAGTTTAAGTAACACAAATCCTTTATCCACAAACATAAGGAGTGGAAGCAGCACCAAATTAAGCAATGTGAAGAAGCTTGTGAAAAAAATGTTTTTCTTATCATAAACCCCTTTGTTGGAGAAAAAAAGCATATATGTTTCTTGTGACAATAGCGTCACGTGTTATCCAGAGCCATTATTACACGCAGTCGTGTGCTTTCGTTTTGTTTAACTTCTTGATCAGAAACATTTTAGATCAAAAGAAGCAGTAAATTAGATAAAGTAATGGATTTACAAGGATGTGTTGTTTCTTGTGACATGTAATTTTTGTTTGACGCGATCACTACACTGAACTTGACGCCTGGCTGCCATTTCGCTCGTCTTCCCGGAAGTCGTTTTTCGGCACAGACTATATGCGGTTCAATCAATCAATCAATGAGGCTTATATCGCGCATATTCCGTGGGTACAGTTCTAGGCGCTCAGCAGTGATGCCGTGTGAGATGAAATTTTATACGGCCAGTAATTGCAGCCATTTCGGCGCATATTTACCTTTCACGGCCTATTATTCTAAGTCACACGGGTTTAGGTAGACAATTATTAACTGTGCCAAAGCAATTTTGCCAGGAAAGACCCTTTTGTCAATCGTGGGATCTTTAACGTGCACACCCAATGTAGTGTACACAGGGGGGAGTTCGGACACCAAAGAGAGTCTGCACACAAAGTTGACTCTGAAATAAATTTCCGCCGAACCTGGGATCGAACTCACGCTGACAGCGGCCAACGGTTGATGTAAATGTCGTTCTCGCCGTTAGAAAACGAAAGTAATATATAGTAACAGCAGTGCTGTTTCTTGTGACATTTGTGACGTGAATTTTGCGACACACAAAATAGTTTTAGTCATGAAATCATCGTGTCCATTGAATGCCATCCTACGGGTTAGGGGGAAGAATTTACCCGATGCTCCCCAGCATGTCGTAAGAGGCGACTAACGGATTCTGTTTCTCCTTTTTACCCTTGTTAATTGTTTCTTGTATAGAATATAGTCAATGTTTGTAAAGATTTTAGTCCAGCAGTATGTAAGAAATCTTAAGTCCTTTGTGCTGGAGGCTTGCATTCTCCCAGTAAGGTGATGTATTGTGCTGGAGCAATTTTTTTATTAGTGCTTTTGTGAACAAGAAACAATTAACAAGTGGCTCTATCCCATCTCCCCCCTTTCCCCGTCGCGATATAACCTTCGTGGTTGAAAACGACGTTAAACACCAATATAAAGAAAGAAAGAAAGACTGCCATCCTACCCCCTGTTACGAGGAGTAGTTTTGAAGCCTCATTCTGGGTTGCCTGATTTTTATTACTTTGGCCCGGGCAAAGAAGAAAAGGGACAGTGACTGAGTGTGACGTGAACAGTCACAAGAAACTGTATATTTTAAAGTGTTAATTTCATAACTTTAACATATATTTTTCAAACAAAAGAATGTTCCAGAACGTAGAAACAACTTTATTTAACATGTAACATTACTTAAAATAAAAATAAAACAATCATTTTATCATCAAATGTTAGCTTTTCTGATCACATCAAGAAAAGGTGGGGAAAAAACAGCAAAAATTGGGTATAAATTTATGTTTGAAATTCAATAAAACAAGAAATTCCTCCGAGGTAGGAAAAACACCCCCGTCCTTACCATTCTCACTGCCACCAACTGAGAAGGTTATTTCCCTTTGACCATTAATATGTCCCTCTATAAGTCCTTGTAGAATCTTAATCCACCAATAACTCCCTAACCGTGTGTTTGACTGGTCCCAATTTTTGTAAGGACCGTCTCAGGAATGTATAGAACCTGTTCACCAAGTTTGGTGACGATCGGTCCGTTCATTCTTGAGATCTATATGCGAACACAAACAAACAAACAAACACATCGACCGAATCCACCAATAATCCACCAATAACTCCCTAACCGTGTGTTTGACTGGTCCCAATTTTGGATTGGAGCACCCTTCCATTACATGGGATGAGAGCACCCTTCCGTTACATTGCATGGGATGAGAGCACCCTTCCATTACATTACATGGGATGAGAGCACCCTTCCATTACATTACATGGGATTGGAGCACCCTTCCATTACATGGGATGAGAGCACCCTTCCATTACATTACATGGGATGAGAGCACCCTTCCGTTACATTACAAGGGATGAGAGCACCCTTCCACGCGGATACAAACAATCAACAGCTTTGCTACTTTCTGTGGAGAGCAGGAACGCTCTGCTAAATACTTGAAATTTCGAAGATTGATACAGGTGATAGTTAAGAATTTATGACATAAAAAAAACCTGCACAGGAAGTTCCTAGGCTGTTGAATGTTGGTATGTGTCCAAGCACAACGATGACCTTAAGTCATGTAAAAGCCTGGATTGGTCATAAGATAGTTCGCATAAGGGAGAAGGTATCTTTAAAGGCACAGTAAGCCTCCCGTAAACCATCACACACACAGTACAAACACCCTTCCATTTGAACGCTCACCGAACGGGAACATCCTGGCTGCTTTCCGTCGAGAGTGAGACATTTTCAAAGAATTTAGTTTCGTGGACCGTCTGATCTACACTCAGGCGCCTCGTTTTGGCGCTAGAACAAACTTTTAAAATCTAAATAGTAAATTGACAACGTGTAATACAAACATTCTTAAATCATAAAAGATTTCTTTTTTCATCAAGACAAGATCAGTACTATTCGAAGTTTTGAAAGTTTTAAAAAAAGATAGCCCGGAAGCAGGGTCACGAAAGGTCGTGTCTCAAAGCAGACGATTTTTCTGCATAGCGCTCGCTTTCTTGGAAGCCAGCCGCCGCCGACAAGTTCGTGTGACTCGCAGCCGTTTGTTGCGTTTTAGAATCAGAGGTACACAATAACGTGCTATTGCAGATACAGCCAGTCGCAGTGAAATCACAAACTGACAACTAAAGTGTGAAAAAAAGGAAAGTGGATCACACGGGTTCACGATGGCTCAGGGGTTAGAATGATAAACCACGAAATCTGGTGTGTGGTTTACGCGAGCTAAATAGCAATTCGAACGAACTGTTTCGTTCAATGCTATTCAATGGTATTGCAAGTGTGTTCCATAAGGTTAGAACTGCTTTTTTCATTGGAAGATTTCATCGTTTTGTAAACCATTTGAGACATACTGGGGCTTTAAGCTGTGAATACTTTTACATTGGTCTCTACAGCACAAACTACAGCACGTAAGTCTTGTGGTATAGATTTATTCTGCCAAGTGTTTGCCACCACCGCCAGAGCAGGAGAGAAAAATGTGGCACCATTAACTGCTAGACCGTTCAGTGTCGGAAATTAACACTGTGTAAACACTTGAGTGCGGTTTCCTTACAAGGTCAAAAGCTTAATTCACCTCTCAGTCCAGCTCATCCTCAGTTTGCTCAATCAACACATTCATCGATTTCCTACACCGCCGTCTTCGCAAACTGTGCAGCGGAAAACTCGTCTCGGTCGGCACAGACCCGAGTGACGAGGTCTTGGCGAGAGCTCTCCTTTACATTCACACATTCAGTTGCGGAAGACTCACAGGGAAGAAAGTCTCGCGAGATCTCATTTTGTCTGCTTTGAAAAGTAGAGCAAAATGGTGGGGATTTTGGCGGCAGAAATCAGAATGAGGCAAAGGAAAGAGGGACTAGAATGGGAAGGGGGTGTCGGGGAATGGGGGACAAGGATGCAATTAGCGAATGTTGGTCTGTTCTGAAGAGTCTGGCAATACGTGTATCAACAGAATGAGACGAACAAAATGCACAAGAGAAAATGTTATGGCAAACGCCATCCCGAATCCAAAGGTTTTCGGTAGAAAAACTGTAACATCATATGTACATTATTGTGCATATGTGTATGGGGTAACGACTAAACGCACACACACACAAACAAATTAATAGGATATATTTAGAAAAAGGGTGCACCTTGAGGGGCATTACGGAACTCCCGGAAATGCTACTTTACTTAGAAAAATATGTGTGTGAAAATGCTCCAGTAAATAATACATAATTCAGACGGCGAAACGGGACTGCTGGTACATTACAGACGATGAAACAGGAAGCGATAAAAGGATAAATGGGGTAACGGGAAACGGTGAACCGGGAGTAAACTGCAACATCTATATCTGTATGCACTATTGCCTCAGGGAACAAAGGAATGTAACCCAAAGTATCCCTGATTTTGACCTCCCTCAAGGTAAGTTCCACTAACGACATGACGTTGATGTATTGTGTAAAAACACGCACACAATTCTTAACCACAAGCAGAGACATATCTCTGCCACAAGGAGCCAACTCCATCTGTGTTTTTCCACTCAAATGGACGAGAATTGAACGGGGAAGAGGGATGAGAACACGAAATTGAACCAAAAACTAAACTGAAGTGAGCTGGACGGATAGGCTCGTTACTGTGACAAACTCTCTGGTGAAAAACCCAACCAACCAACTGTGACAAACTCATTCTTAACACGCCACAAAATGACTAGTGAATTTTGTTTGAAAAAAAAGAGTCAGAACCTTACCGTCTCATGAATCGGTGTGTGTGTGTGTGTGTGTGTGTATGTGTGTGTGTGTGTGTGTGTGTGATTGCGTGCGTGGGTGGGCGCGTGTACGTGCATGCGTAGGTGCGTGCGTATAGGTACGTGCGTGCGTAGGTGTATGTTTGTTTGTTAAAAAGAACCGTAGGCTCGACAAAATTCAGTTTTGAGGATACCTTTTTCGTTTTACAAGAGGTGAGTTCTATTTTCTGTGGAGGACAAAAAAGGTAGAAAGACAATTAAATAGACAGACAGACAGACAGACAGACAGACAGACAGACAGACAGACAGGAAGGCAAACAAACAATAGTTAATAAAAAGGAGTTTTGTTGAAAAGATAAATCTTTGAACTAACTCGAAAATGGAAGTAAAAACGAAACTCTACCCCCCCAAAAAAAAACTAAACAAGTCGCGTAAGGCGAAAATACAATATTTAGTCAAGTAGCTGCCCTTTTTCAGCAAGACCGTATACTCGTAGCATCGTCAGTCCACCGCTCATGGCAAAGGCAGTGAAATTGACAAGAAGAGCGGGGTAGTAGTTGCGCTAAGAAGGATAGCACGCTTTTCTGTACCTCTCTTTGTTTTAACTTTCTGAGCGTGTTTTTAATCCAAACATATCATATCTATATGTTTTTGGAATCAGGAACCGACAAGGAATAAGATGAAAGTGTTTTTAAATTGATTTGGAAAAAAAAAATTTGATAATAATTTTTATATATTTAATTTTCAGAGCTTGTTTTTAATCCGAATATAACATATTTATATGTTTTTGGAATCAGCAAATGATGGAGAATAAGATAAACGTAAATTTTGATCGTTTTATAAATTTTTATTTTTTTTTACAATTTTCCGATTTTTAATGACCAAAGTCATAAATTAATTTTTAAGCCACCAAGCTGAAATGCAATACCAAACCCCGGGCTTCGTCGAAGATTACTTGACCAAAATTTCAACCAATTTGGTTGAAAAATGAGGGCGTGACAGTGCCGCCTCAACTTTCACGAAAAGCCGGATATGACGTCATCAAAGACATTTATCAAAAAAATGAAAAAAACGTTCGGGGATTTCATACCCAGGAACTCTCATGTCAAATTTCATAAAGATCGGTCCAGTAGTTTAGTCTGAATCGCTCTACACACACACACAGACACACACACAGACACACACACAGACACACGCACATACACCATACCCTCGTTTCGATTCCCCCTCGATGTTAAAATATTTAGTCAAAACTTGACTAAATATAATAAAAACTACATCCAAAGAAACACGCAGAGGAAACTAAATGAAATTCAAACAACAAGAAAAAGCAAGATCAGCGACGAGAAGAAACAAGGGAGGAATTCTAAAGAGCAGGAGCAGAATCAGAACCCCTCCAGGCGACCTTTACACTGTGGGGAATTCTCCTTCTTACATCCTTCTTACATGCAGCCTCCCACGCGTCCCCAGGCGGTGCTTTGCTGGCTGGGAATGGGGGGGGGGGGGGCATGGCTGGGAATGGGGGGGGGGGGGGCATGGCTGGGAATGGGGGGGGGGGAACAAGGCTGGGAATGGGGGACATGGCCCCGGGCACAGACTCCCATCGATCTACGGCTTCCTGCGGATCGATAGGGGGAAATGATCCTCCCACCACATTTCTATGGCGGCAGACTGGCGCCGCAAGTGAAAACTCTAGCCAAAAGATAGGTTTGTGACTACTGGTCTTGGTTCACGGCCAACGCTTTAAGGGTGGAGACTACCCCTGAGAGTACGGAGTATAATGGAAATAGGTAACTCATCTTATTGACGAGTCCTAAAGAAAAAAAGATGGACAGCATTTGTAAAGAAATGATTGAAATCGTGTATTTAAGCTCGAAACCCTTATTTAGTTTTCTTCTTAATTTTATTATTCAGCGCTGGACTACAAAACGTTTTTTTTTCAAAACGGGTAGGGATAGTGGTAGAAAAAGCATCAGACTTCAAAATGTAGCTCAAAAAGGGGTGGGTATGCCTGCATGTTTTTATTTTTACACACAAACCTTGAATGCCAACAAAGTTTAAGATATTTTTACTCATTTTTACACGTTCAATTTATTTTTTTATTTTTTTTATTTAATGCTTGAAATTTAGTTTTAAAACTGAGTAGAAAGTTTTTATTTTTCATGTTACCGGTAAAGTGATCTGTTTTGTTCCTCTATTAGTCTGCCTCAGGTGTGATCATTTGAATTGATTGTTGAATTTTTTTATATATCAATGGTAGAATTTTTGTAATCTATTCAGTAGTGATTTTTGTGAAACCTCCTTATATCCCATAATATTCAAATTTGATTTGTTATCTCAGGAATTATTATTCTTGCCTTAACTTCTTGAACTAACACAAAAATCCTCCTAACATTTAGTTGTTGTCGCTTTTTCTACTTTTTCTCAGGGGACGTAGACTCCAACCCTATGCTGGGTCAAGTTTAAAGGTACACAATGTGCCTTCCTTTTGCCATCGGGTAGATCACCACAGATCTGTTCACATGGGATAAAACTATCGTTCTACCTTTTGACATACAAAAACATATCAGGCTACTTTCTGTGAAGACATATTTTTAATTTCTTTATACATGTATTTGTTTTTCTTCACTTGTAAGTATAATTATACCTGTTTGGAGTATGGCTAGCGCCATCACTGTATACATGAAATTAATGTTTGTTTTGTAACGGCCTCTGTTCCAAATGACCAATCCACTGTAGACAGGCATCGATTAGCGTCGAGTGTTGGATCAATAAATCCGTTTGAATCCCGACCGCGGCCGCCTGGTGGGTTACGAGTGGAGAATTTTTCGATCTTCCAGGTCAACTTATGTGCAGACCTACCCCCTTCGTGTGTACACGAATGCACAAGACCAAGTGCGCACAGAAAAGATCCTGTAATCCATGTCAGAGTTCGGTGGGTTATAAACACGAAAATACCCAGCATGCTTCCCCCGAAATCGGCGTATGCTGCCTGAATGGCGGGGTAAAAACGGTGTCATACACGTAAAAACCAACTCATGCAAAAACATGAATGAACGTGGGAGTTTCAGCCCATGAACGAAGAAGAAGAAGGATCAATAGAGTTGGAGAAAGTAGGAGGTAGGGGTGGTATTGGGCCAGGGAGGTAGGGGTGGTATTGGGCTAGGGAGGTAGGGGTGATATTGAGCCAGGGAGGTAGGGGTGGTATTGGGCCAGGGAGGGGGGGGGGGTAGAGTATAGATACTGACCCTCTACCTAATTCTCCATTATAGATTGTGGGGGAAATGCGCCACCTCTTGATCATATATCCGCTCTCACTTCCCCGAGTTTACGAGCAATTGGAAACTCGATAGAAGCCAGCCCATCGCCCCCGATCCCTGTATAGTTTCATTACAGTCCTGTTCCCACAGATAGAGAGAGGATACGACTCCCTGTCTGTTGTAAAACCTTTTTATGATCAGTGTACTTCCGCGCTGGAAGCAGAACGGTGCGTTTTTCGTGCTGAAGCTGAAAGAAGACCACGTTTAAGTGTTATCAAATATACTCGATTTCTAGAAATACTGCTATTACGAATTTAGACTTTGAAGATTTTTAGTACACAATTACTTGCGCTGCCTAAACAATGGTCCGAATGTTTGCCCTTGCCCATGCCCCATCATCCATAGGTAAATGTGATGAACCTTGATCGCCATCTTAACCTTACTTTTTGTGCCAGTAAGACGCCCTGAGAACATCCTGGTTGCAGTCCCGCCAGCATTTTGTGTTGGCCATTTCATATTTTTGTGAGCTCTCAATATTTTGTGATTGTAGTAGCTGGCGCAAAGACAGAAGTATTATAATATTATACAACTTTTTCTTCATTCACTACAGGCGACTTTCAGGTATACCCGTACGTATTATCTGGTTGATAGCGTCCTCGGGACATTGGCAGGAATGTAGAGAGAACCTGGTGGGCTGATCGGAAGTAGTTCTCAGGCATGAGATTCCTGTGTAAATTTCAGAGCCCTATAGCTGAAGTTTTTTTCTTTTGTTTTGTTATTAGTGAAAATCAGCACGAAAAAAAGGTATAAACTACAGTTTTGCTACCTATTTGTAAAACTGGATATTTCAGAATTCATGATCCGCGATTGACAAATTAGTTCCATGAGTTGATGCAACGACATGGAATACAAATGATGTATCGACTGGAGCCGCCTCTATCTCCTTCTTCTTTTTCTGCCAAGAGCAACACGAAGGGAGTGTGTGTCTGTCTTGGGAGGAGGGGGGGGGAGAAGGCTTTTCCTCCCACGGTACCAGCCCTCTTTCTCGTTTGCTGCCTTGACCCACTGAGTACAGCAGTGACGCCGTTTCCACAAGAAAATCAAAATCGATCATGTCTTGGCTTGCTCTTGGAGGAGAAAAACGTGATGCCCCAGATAAGACGTTGCTGCCAAATACAAACCATTCCCATGTATCTTCACGGAAGAATAGACAGCAAGCATTGAGGAGCAATTGGCTGGGTAGCTCAGATAGTGTTTGAATGTGTGGCTGTCTGGGTTAGTGACACAGTTCTCCAAGGGGTTTTTTTCTGCCAGGAATTTGCATGTCTTGCGTAACTTGGCTGTTTGCAGGACTTTGACAGATTGATGGTGGCAAAACGTCGAAGAGGAAGTGTCTCGATAGGAGAGAGAGAGAGAGAGAGAGAGAGAGAGAGAGAGAGAGAGAGAGAGAGAGAGAGAGAGAGAGAGGGAGAGGGGGGACAGAGAGAGGGACAGGGAGAGAGGGACAGGGAGAGAACTCGAACTCGAACTCGAAAACTTTATTACCGAGGGATGATAGCATTAGGTCCATATGGTCCTTTCTTACAGCTAGTCCCTACTATAATACACACATGAAACAAAGAACAAATATGGAGAATCAAAAAATCAACAACAAAAAATCAAATAAAACAAAATTATGTAGGGAAAAGTATAACAAAATAAAAATAAAAAATTCAAAAGTGTGCTTGTTAATGGAAGCATACTATACACTTTCTCTTTCACACATCCTCACACACACTCGCACAAAGTGTACACCGACTTAGTCGTTAGAGAGGTGCTTTCGGAGCTGTCTTTTAAAAGAAGATAATGACAGACATGACTTGATATTTACAGAGAGGGACAGGGAGAGAGTGTGTGTGTGTGTGTGTGTGTGTGTTTCGTGAATGTTATCGTGTGCGTGCTTGCGCGCGTATGAGCGTGTACGTGTCTGCCTGTCTGTATCTCTGATTCATGTCCCATCCGGCCTCTCATCACCCCAGACTGTCAAAACCTCTCCCAACAACAACAAGCTCTGTGTTTCACTGCTGACGACATCCCGGGGGATGAGCGGGAATTAGATTGCAACACTTCAAGGGTCTACAAGCAATGGAATCCCTGCAGGGTGGAGCAACAGGCGGAAAAGTCCGCTCCGGTGTCCTTCTGCGCGACATCCCGCCTTTCTCTATTCAAGCCAAAGATCTGAAGGTTTACAGGCTTCTGATTCAGATAGGCTTAATGAAACTGAATAGGTGCCATGACCGCGGACAAAATGCAACACTGAGAAGAAAATGGATGTACGGAGATATGGCTGACAGACAGACAGACAGGCAGCTAGGCGTGCACGTGCACTTTTCGTTCATTACTCTCCCACCCCATGCTCTTCTGCCCGATTTTATTCCAACCAGAAGCGTGAATTCTGCAGACAGGAAGTGTCCAAGTCTAAACACCAGGGCAGTCCAGAGCAGAAACCGTCTGCCTTGACACAGGGAGTGACTGTGTGTGTGTGTGTGTGTGTGTTGTGTGTGTGTGTGTGTGTATACACCACACCTGAGTTTCTCCTCGTTGAGATAATAAAGTGGTCTATGTGTGTGTGTGTGTGTGTGTGTGTGTGTGTGTGTGTTGGTGTGTGTGCGTTTGTGTGTGTGAGCGAGTGTGTGTGTGTGTGTGTGTGTGTGTGTGTGTGTGCGTGCGTATTATGGGTGTGCGGGAGAGAGATTGTGCTGGAGCGAGACAAGAGACAAGAGAGCGACGGGAGGATGAGCGTTATCTTGTCCTCATCATCAGCGGCTCCGTGTCCTTTGACTCGCGCCCTCAATACATCCTCTCTTCTCCCCGCCCCTCCCCCGGGGACACTCATCACCTCTGCCCTTCCTCCTGAAAGGATGCAGTCATCTTCCCCCAAACCATCTCTTTCCTTCCCCCTTTCCCCCACCCCAACCCCAACTTGCTTTTCCGAACTGCCCCCTTCCATGGCCGTGCAAATATCTTTAAAGTTTCTGTGCTCATAGATGCTGAAGGAATCTCATGTGCTGACCCAAAACTGACAGATGCAATTTTAGCTTTGTATCTTTATTCATTGAAGGATGCAGTCGTATGCCCCCCCCCCCCCCCCCAACACCATCTCCTTCCTTGCCTCTATTCCCTGCTACCTCCTTCTCGTCTCTTCCTGGCTTTTGTCTTTTCTGTCAAGCTTCGATGTTCACGCATCCTTTAAGGGCCTGATAATTATTATGCTGACTACAACCGAGCGACAGAATGGACAAACATAACCTTTTCTTCTTCGCCTAAAAGGATGCAGTATTTTGCCTCAAACCGTCTCTTTACCCTTTATAATTCCTCTTGCTTGTACTACGTTGCAAGCCCCTGGAGCAATTTTTTACACCCCCGGTATAGGGGTGTGTATAGGATTCGGTCGATGTGTTTGTTTGTTTGTTTGTTTGTTTGTGTGTTTGTGTTCGCATATAGATCTCAAGAATGAACGGACCGATCGTCACCAAACGTGGTGAACAGGTTCTATACATTCCTGAGACGGTCCTTACAAAAATTGGGACCAGTCAAACACACGGTTAGGGAGTTATTGGTGGATTAAGATTCTACAAGGACTTATAGAGGGACATATTAATGGTCAAAGGGAAATAACCTTCTCAGTTGCTGGCAGTGAGAATGGTTATTTCCCTTTGACCAACGGGGGTGTTTTTCCTACCTCGGAGGAATTTCTTGTTTATTAGTGCTTTTGTGAACAAGAAACAATTAACAAGTGGCTCTATCCCATCTCCCCCCCTTTCCCCGTCGCGATATAACCTTCGTGGTTGAAAACGACGTTAAACACCAAATAAAGAAAATAATTCCTCCCTCGCGCACATGGCTCTTTTCCCTTGAGAGCATAAACCTCCCCATTCTATCAAGGCGAACCTTCTTTTGTGTACCGGCCCACGACGAACATTTTGATTGAAAATCAACTTGTTATTATTCCCGAATGGCCTACAAAGGCAGGCAAAACAGCTGTTTGTGCAATCTTTCTCAGATTGTTTGTTTTTTGTTTGTTTGATTTTGTCGAGCCGTACAAATGCGTTGTACACGCAGTCGCTTTTCATAGACGACTTATGCTTCCACCCATTCCTTTACGATAATAGTGTCTTTCGACTTTCGAAGAATCGACTTTAGGAGTTAGCCATGGATGTTTTATGTACCTTATTTCATCAATTTAAATGGCTGCAAAATGTATTCCGTTCGATGTTTAGAATATTATCTTTCAGTAAAAAAAAAACCTTGATTCTGGTGGAACGAAGAGTTTGCAACATAATCCCAGAAGCAAAAGTATAGTAGTCAATAGTCGAGACTACAGACATTTCACTTCCTTTTACTGATTGCAAGAAGTAGGTCCAGGAGGTATCAAAACAGTAGTCTTCTACCTTTACCTTTATTTTCTTGTATTTGATAATATTGTTACAATAAGCAGCGATGCCTTTGCGAGCGATTTCGAACGGCATCATAGTGAGCCAAGGCCCCTTTAAGCAAGGAAGATGAAGGTTTGGTATGGTTGGCTCAAAAGGTCAAAATCCCCAAAATAATTTGCGCTCCGCCTTGAAAGAGACCAGCCTCAGACTTGGTGCCGGGAACAAAGTTGTGCTTTGGTCGTTGGTATAAGGGCGGGCAGTGTCAACGCTATGAATCATGCAGGAGGGGCTTGGCGTGAGGTCTCGCTTTGCCAGTCAACGTTGACATCAGCACGTGCAGCCATCGCACAATCCCCGTCACTGTCCTAGTTGGAGGTCACGTCTCGTTTTCTGTAAAAGGATACTTGACAGATACGTTTTTATGGTGTTTTTTGTACGAGTAGTTTTGACATTTCCGTTTCCTGTTGAGCAGTAAGCTCCAATTCTCACGTTCAATTGTATAATTTATCCTTTTCTTGGTGGTTTTTTCATGTCATGTAAATCTTGAGCATAGAAATTGTAAAATCGCCCAACTGCATTGGAAAATATGACGATGAACCGGGACTCTGAGTCAGATTGCTTCCACTATTTATATCCATGTCATTGAAAAGCATAGTAATGGGGCTTTTTTAGATACGTAAATCATTGCAGATACGCCTCAACTACAGTGCAGCGCATGCCCCTCAGAGTAATCCTGCTCAACATCACCAGAAAACGCCTGCAAACGGCTGTCACTTGACAGTATGCCTTTCAAGTTCTGAATTTGTTTTGGCTGTGTAAAGCTGGCTTACAATACGACCGCACTTACAGTTAAATCGTGTGGAATTACACAGATGTTGTATGGCATTTGCTGCACCGTCTCCGCCATCAAAGGGAGGATGCCTGACACGCCTGACAGTTTACACATTAATCACACGGGTCTTTAGAAGTCGAGCGCTGTGCTGTATTTCACATTTTTTCCACTACTCCTAAGGGCTTGCAGAAATGAGGAACTAACAGCTGTAACAATGTTACAATTGCAGCACCGTCTGATGAGCTCAGTTACGCAACTTCACTCTTGTGTCTGCTGCCCGCTCTTGAGGTGTTACAATAACCTTTCTGACGGTGTTGGAAGAGACGAGGAGACTGTAGATCGTTGTGTGCTTTATATCCTACCGAGCCGTCTGAGGAAAGAGAGCGTGTGGTGTGTTCTTGCACAATGTTTTCATTTTATTTTATTTTAACATTTATATGTTAATAATAATTAAGTAGAAGTGCAATGCCAAGGCACTGCATACCCCAGCGAAAGACAAACCTCTCTCTCTCTCTCTCTCTCTCTCTCTCTCTCTCTCTCTCTCTCTCTCTCTCTCTCTCTCTCTCTCTCTCTCTCTCTCTCTCTCTCTCTCTCTCTCAAACACACACACACACGAACACTCTCTCTCTCTCAAACACACACACACACGAACACACACACACACACACACACACACACACACACGAGTACAGACTCATGCACGCACGCACGCACACACACACACACAAACACAAACACACACACACACACACACACACACACACACACACACACAAACACACACACTAACACATGTGCACAAAATGAACACACACACACACACACACACACACACACACACACACACACACACACCGCGCGAGAGAAAAAGACTACAGGGAGGCATGACGTCATGATGCATTAATTGACGTCAAAGACTTTCGACCGTGACGTAATCTTCTTACGCGAGCTTTATCCATAGACTTGGAAACTACGGAATTTCTACCCGTCCAAAGCGGCCTTGGGTGGCGTTTGATAAAAAAAATGGGGGCGCCTATTGCACCCACCGTATTTTTGTTAGTATGGTCCCAATTTTTGGTGAACTTCCATCTTCAACTGTAGCCCCTAGCCGGGCACAAAGAATCCTTCTTTATCATGTATTATCGGTATGAAAATTTCTCAAGTCGATTACAGTATGGCGTTCGTGGGATTCCTCCAGCTTCGCTGGGATAATAAAACATTCTTTTATAGTGCTGTTCACCACCAAATGGCAGTCTCATGGCGCTTTACACATTAGACATTAAAATTTAACATTTTACATATAAAAAGTTTTCTCGTAAAAAATAACATACAAGCATTAAAAAATTCATAGACAACGACCACTTATAGTTATATAAAATAATCTAGAAAAATTGTTTTTGAAAAGATGAACAAAAAACAACGTAAAATAAGAAATAGACACATTGTTACACATAAAAAGTGACAATAAAACAGAACTCACATAAAAGCGTACAGATCTAGAACAGAATGAAGATGTAACACAGACTTGTGGGGCAACAAATTAAACAACTAAAAACAGGCATACTGTATTATAATACTACATTAGGACTTTTAAACCCAATACATGTTATTATAAAAGCAAGGGCATTCACTCTTTCGCGACCAATAGATGCCCGAAAGAATTAATTATCCCCGAGTACGCTAGTACTAGGGCTCAGCAGACTTTAATTGTGTGTCTGTCTGTCTGTCTGTCTCGACTTAACAGCTTATTGCTGGGAAGCTACTGGGCGCAGTTCGTTCAAAAGTTGATACACTAACTTGATAATAGGTCCGATTGATCGTATTAAAACTTCATAATGTTACCTGGGACCTAAATGCGAAATAATCCACAAAAACGACTCTTGGCGGTGGGCGCAATTCGCGGTGGGATAGAACTGCTGTTCGGCTAATAGAACAGCCAGCCAGTTGGTGGCTTGGTGGAAAGCACGTACGTCTATGGCCAAAGTGATCCGGGTTCGATTCCCGGCACGGGCGATCTATTTTTTTAAAATTATTTTTGTTATTAAATTCTTGTTTTATTATTGTTTATCCCCGAGTACGCTAGTACTTGGGCTCAGCAGACTTTAATCGTGTGTGTGTGTGTCTTTCTCCACTTAACAGCTTATTGCTGGGAAGCTACTGGGCGCAGTTCGTTCAAAAGTTGATACACTAACTTGATAATAGGTCCGATTGATCATATTAAAACTTCATAATGTTACCTGGGACCTAAATGCGAAATAAACCACAAAAACGACTTGGCGTAGGACGAATTCAAACGACAAACAGCCAGCCTCATAGAACAGCCTGCCAGCACCCAATAGCCTTACATTTCACTGATAGAATTGTCAGAGTTGGTGGCTTGGTGGTAGGCACGTCCGCCTATGGCCAGAGTGATCCGGGTTCGATTCCCGGTATGGGCTGTTTTGTTTGTTTGTTTTTTTTGGTTAAATTCTTGTTTACTATTGTTTATTATGAACGTTTTAATGTTTTATTTTACTCTAATAATTTGTTTTATTGTGTAAAATAAATAAATAATATATATATATATATATTTTTTTTTTAAATCCACGTGCACAAGACAAAAAACTTTCATACTGGGGGAGCGAGCCAGTCTGAAGAGTACTCGGGTCCAGCGCGAGCGTTTTTTATTTCCGGAACAAAACTCCCACTCTGCACAAAACGCAGCAAGGCTGTTGAGATGAGGTATGTGTCCAAGTCGAAGGATGCTCTAATTCCACATGAAAACCTGGACACATCTGCGGCGGTCAACATGATCATGTCTCCCACAGAACTGTACCTTTAAACAAAATGCCGTGGCAGCATTCTTTACAAATATCAAGAAATATCACCCGCAATTACCGCAGAATTCCCCCGAAAAGCCAGCACAAGGAGGTAAAGTTGATCCAGTGGGATGAGAGATGTTTCATGGAGGGCGAGGCACGACAAATGGCCGGCGTCAGGCCGAGGGTCATCACTGGTCATCTGTCTGTCTGCCCCAAGCCGCTCCCGCCAATCTCACCTAATGCTTGGAGAAGGGAAGTGTTGATGTCGGTCAACGTGCTTTGCCCATCTGTTTTGATTACCTGCATTCTGTCTCCTGAAAGCGTCGTATGGCTGCCTGAATGGCGGGGTAAAAACGGTCATGCACGTAAAAACCCACACGGGTGCACGTCACGTGGGCGTTTCAGCCAATGAACGCAGAAGAAGAACAAGAAGAAGATTCTATACAATAACAGCAAACCATCTTGCAGCTTGAACCAACAATAAGCTTCGCTTTTGAGTAAGGCTAACGGTGCAAAATGCCATTCTTCTTTCGATGTTTTTCTTCAAACAACGTTTATTGGTCCCGCATAGCCGGACAGGTTTAAGGAACGTTCGCAACCAACAACAAACCAACCCCCCCCCACACACACACATACACACACACACACACACACACACACCCTTTGCTCTCCCGAAATGCGACTACAAACTTATCGCGCTGAAATTCCTAGCAGTATTTCGATGAATTAATATGTATCCGATGTGCTACAGTATGCCTCCCTTTGGACTCAAATCAGTCTGTTTATGTGTTACGTTTCTTGGGGGTAGCATCCGACATCTCTGTAAAATGTGAAGACTGTGGCACTGTTGCTGCTTTGGTGACGCACTGTTGTGTGTCAGGGGAAAACCTAACTTTTGGTCGCACGTATGCATACTATGTGAGCTGACCGTTTGCTTTCATTGTATGTTTCGTCTTTATGGGTTTGTTTGCTTGCTTGTATCTGCAGCTGGACATCGAAACGGGAGTTATCAGAAGCATAACAAACAAGTCGCGTAAGGCGAAAATACAACATTTAGTCAAGCTCAGTCGAACTCACAGAATGAAACTGAACGCATTGCATTTTTTCAGTACACTCGTATAGCATCGTCTGTCCACCGCTCGTGGCAAAGGCAGTGAAATTAACAATCCAGAAAAGCGCGGTAACGGTTGCGCTGAGGAGGATAGCACGCTTTTCTATATGTCTATTCTGTTTAACTCTCTGAACGTGTTTTTAATCCAAACATATCATATCTATATGTTTTTGAAATCAAGAACGGACAAGGAATAAGATAAAATTGTTTTTAAATCGATTTCGGAAATTTAATTTTAATCATAATTTTTATATTTTTAATTTTCAGAGCTTGTTTTTAATACGAATATAACATATTTATATGTTTTTGGAATCAGAAAACGATAAAAAATACGATAAACGTAATTTTGGATCGTTTTATAAAAAAGAAATTAATTACAATTTTCAGATTTTTAATGACCAAAGTCATTAATTATTTTTTAAGCCTCCAAGCTGAAATGCAATACCACAGTCCGGCCTTCGTCGAAGATTGCTTGGCCAAAATTTCAATCAGTTTGATTGAAAAATGAGGGTGTGACAGTGCCGCCTCAACTTTTACAAAATGCCGGATATGATGTCATCAAAGACATTTATCGAAAAAATGAAAAAAAAAAAATCTGGGGATATCATACCCAGGAACTCTCATGAAAAATTTCATGAAGATCGGTCCAGTAGTTTACTCTGAATCGCTCTACACACACACACACACACACACACACACACACACACACATACACACACACACACACACACACACACACACACACACACACACACACACACACACACAAATGCACCACGACCCTCGTCTCGATTCCCCCCTCTATGTTAAAACATTTAGTCAAAACTTGACTAAATTAATGTAAAAAGGAAATTAAGAAGGTATTATAAACGTATTAAATGTTTTTCATTTTTTTGATGTTCTCGCTGGTTCTATTTCGTGCAGGAGTGTTCGAATCTGCCTTCGTTTTGTTTCTTTAGACAAAACGGAGGTTTATTGATGAACTGTCGGGGTTGTAATCTATTCTACAATAAATATTCTATACCTTTCATAAACTTGGACTTGTGCTTGCGTGTACACACGAAGGGGATATATCGATAAGGCACTAGCTAGTCTGCACATAAATTGATCAGGGAGATCGAAAAAATCTCCACCCTTAACCCACCAGGGATTCGAACCCACGACCTTCCGCTTGGGAGGCCGGCGTCTTATCCACAAGACCATTGCGCCCGTCGCCACTCCATATCGATCTCTCTTTCCTTCTCTCTGGTCTTGCCGTCATAGTCTCTCCCGCAATGTGGGACAACTTGATGATTATGGATAATGGATCACGGACGATCTTGGCTTGCTGTCCTATCAAACCCAATAACGTTGATGTCCCTTAATTTCTTTTTGGTTTGGTAGGCAGTGTGGGGCTTATTGGTCGTGTGGTCCCTGCTAGCCCCTTTCTCGTTCTATGCTGCGATGCCAGCGTTCAAATTTTTGTCCTACATTTCGTAGGAAATGTGCATTGCCAGCTTGCGACGAACAGCAAATTGGCGAGATTAGGCCAAGAACGTCAAAAGAAGAGAAAACCGAAAATGCTGGTAATTAAAGAAATAGCGAGAAACAATGAAAGAAAGGAAGAGAGAGAGAGAGATCAAATCAAATCAAATCAATTTATTTAAAGGGCGTTGGCAAGATCTTAGAATAAAACAAGGAAGAAGGGGAGAAAGAAGGAAGGACAGAAAGAAAGAGAGTGTCAAACGTTACGCAATGTTTTTAAGCCAAGATATTGAGAAATGAATCCAAGTTAGTCACAACATTTTCTATGCCCCTGTAACCAGGGAGGTGACCCATATAATTATCTCCTTTACTCGTCTCAGTTGAATTGAAAGACAAAACAAACTGAGGTGAAGCTGGCGTGATCTAACCATGTTGTGTTTTACTAGAAAACAACAACTCCTGACATGGTTTTCAGTGCAGTTGTCACACCATAAGTGGGGAGGATATTATTTTGCAGAGGAGGTTCCTGCACTGGAATAGGCCTGATTTATTATAGATATTTTTATAGCTTGCACAAGCGCTGAAAAAAGTATTTCATTACATAATTATGTGAACACACGAGAACAAATATTTTAAGTATTTCCCCCCGCGGGTTAGGGGGAAGAATTTACCCGATGCTCCCCAGCATGTCGTAAGAGGCGACTAACGGATTCTGTTTCTCCTTTTACCCTTGTTAAGTGTTTCTTGTATAGAATATAGTCGATGTTTGTAAAGATTTTAGTCAAGCAGTATGTAAGAAATGTTAAGTCCTTTGTACTGGAAACTTGCATTCTCCCAGTAAGGTAATATATTGTACTACGTTGCAAGCCCCTGGAGCAATTGTTTTGATTAGTGCTTTTGTGAACAAGAAACAATTAACAAGTGGCTCTATCCCATCTCCCCCCTTTCCCCGTCGCGATATAACCTTCGTGGTTGAAAACGACGTTAAACACCAAATAAAGAAAGAAAGAAAAGAAAGATTTTAAGTATTTCTTTTTAGAAAGCCATTTTTCTTCCAGTCGTGAACTGCAGCATAGGATGCTGAATCGAGTAACATTCAAAAACATATATCATTCCACTTTTCTTTGTTTGCAAACTTTTGTGGGACTTCAACTCGGAAGAATTTACAGACACTGGCTACAGAATTGTAAGATAACCACTGCATTTTGAAAATGTGCGCAAAAAGGCGTCACAAAGAGAATTACTGTCTGGAATAGCAACTCAAAACACAGCTGTTTCCAATTTGAGTAAATGAGCGCTCAACCTTTTTTTTAAAGGTATTCTTGGTGTGTGGTCACATAATAACAACCCCCAACCTAAAATGTAAATCTCTTTGGGAGACGAGAGACAGTTTTTTGGCTAGATTATATCACTTTAATGCTGTACGTGAAACATTCAGATATTCTAGCGGAGCGGAGGTGGCGTAAAGAGGCCAACGACCAACCTATTCCCATGACAACACGGAACATCAACTACTTACTCTTTTGGACATTCAGGTGCCTCAGCTGCACCTACCGTCATAAGAATTAAAGTTTGAACATGCTCAACGGTGTCATTCCTGTAATATACACACACAATCCGCGAAAGAGCCGGAAGAGTTGATTTTCGTTATATCATCTGGTATCTTTAATGTAATAGCCTGTGTGATGAAAATACGGCACAGCGGGAACTTCGTACATACGAATCGAAAGAGGTCAAAAACAACATTCGAGTAGTGAGCTTGGGATTTAAAGCTGTGTCATTTCATGCATATTTTACACAATGGACGTTTACTCTGGCGTTTTTATGTCTCTGGCTGAGTGAGGCCTGTTTAGAAAAAAACGGCGAAGCAAGAAACTAAAAGCCATTGCCGAGTCACTGCTGTTCGAGTTGGGAGACATCCCACGCACGCTTGCGTCATTCCTAATGTCCGAATGCGCTTCAAATAATACTAGAATATTAAATAATCAAAGAAATCAGACGTGCTTATCATTCAAATCAGTGCAGAGGTGTACAAGACGTATGAGCATGTTTCCCAGGCGTGTACTATATTTGGCAGATCGTTATTATGCACTTTTCTGTTTTTTGCTGTCTTTGGACTTGTGTCTCTAAACAATCATGTGTCTTACGTTCAAAAAATAAACATTTATACAGCACATGAAAAACAATGAGTACACACTTTATGTAAACCATTATATTCCATACAACGTTAAGGCAAAAGTAATCTTTTTTGTGGAGCAATTATGCATAAAAGCGGACATTTGATTCTACAACTTGACATCTATTTGCCGAAAATCAGCATATTTTTTCATTCCGTTGGCATTTTGAGGGTGGCAGGGAAACGGTTGAAGTGGGTTAATTTCATGTTCAGTGCCAAATGCAAAACTTGATGCTCCGGAGACAGATTTCCTCATCTTTGTCTTCACTTTATCCACCCCCCCCCCCCCCAAGCCCCTCCTACGTTCTCTTGACACAAATACAGCATACTCTGCATCACTCAGACGGGGAAGTGAGGATGGGTGTTTTTCTCATCTAATGTCTTTTTTTCTCATTTTGATTTACCGTGAAATATATTCGTATTTGAACTAGCAAAAAATGTATTTATGTTTTCATGTTAGATTTTTCACATTCAACAAGCACACGGCATTTCATTGTTCGTTAAACTTGTTTTGAAAAACCTCGATCGTCAAGGCTACATCAGAACATCTCCCGTTTATCGCCATCCCCATCCCTCGAGTCTCATCCCTACCATCTCAAACACTAACACACACACACACACACACTCACACACACACACACACACACACACACACACACACACACACACACAATCGTGCGCGCGCACGCACGAACGCATGCACGAAAGCACACACACATATTTGCACGTACACACACACACACCACACCAAACCACACCACACCACACACACCCACACACACACGCGCCACACACACACACACATGTGCACACAAACACACACTCACACACACACACACACACACACATGTGCACACAAACACACACTCACACACACACACACACACGTTCATAACTGTTCCATACCGGTCACACACAGTGCTTAGGCACGTGAAACACGTGTGGCCAATACAGGACAGGACCACCATTGATCGCAGTGACAGAGTGTGCGCACATTTCTCACCGTTGGTCTCCTTTCTTCTTCTGCCTTCACTTGCAATCGATTGGGTCAGCAGTAAGTAAACGCAGACGGGGTTGTTTTTAATTCACGAAGCATCTACGGGGTTCTGAACTTTCTGTCCATTCCTATTTCTTCTGCGGTTACGGCGTCTTCGATTCACAGGAATGCGTGCCGTAAACTTACTGGTTCCTTCGGTTCCACCCGCGTTGTTTCCGTCTTGGTTGCGTTTGTTTTGTGTGTTATGAAAAAGTTCACTTTCGTTTTTATTTTGATTGTGTAAAGGGAGTAGAGAAGAAAATGTTAGGTAGCGATACAGATGGGGAGCTGTGTGATGGGTTTGTGTGGAGGGGTGGTTGTTGAGTTGAAAATCACCAGGGACAGAAATAGTTATTGAGAGGGGCAGGGGACGAAAGAGAGAAAGAGAGAGAAAGTGTGTGTGTGTGTTTGTGTGTGTGTGTGTGTGTGTGTCAGAAAGAGGGAGGGCCGGATAGATAGGTCAAATAAAATGTGACAGGGGGGGGGGGGGGGGGGGGAGAGAGGCTGCATTTATCAATATGAGAAAGAAAGCGGGAAAGAGAAGAGATCGTTGATTAGAACCGAAAGCCCGGCAAACTCAATTTCTTCTCTTCGATTTGTTCAGATCTGACACGAAGTGTCAGCAAAGAAGACGTGTGAGATTGTGTGTGTGGTAGAGACTGCCTAGACAGCGGAAGACGTGTGGTGGGCTGAGTGCGTTCCTCTACACTGTGCAAACAGCGCTGAGACTCTCCCAAATGTGGAGATGAAATCGATCTAATGGGCCGCTCAGTTATAAGCTGAGAATAACTGTGTTTCCACGTCACTTCCATGTGAGAAAACTATTTTCTTTTCAGTATTGCTCGTAAAACCCGGAGGAAAACAAACGATCTTCCTTTTCACGCACTCCAGAGCTGCATCTGATGTTTTAGATAACACCGTGTATGTACTTTCTCCTCTACAAAACACTTGCTTACGTGTTTTTGCACTAAAAAAAGTTACAAATTATCTAACCATCGGCACACATTTTAGTCTGACCTGGAACTCTTCTATCGGGGTTAAGAGTTTTTGGCTCAGATCAGGTCAATAAGCTGGGACCAAACTTTTCCCTAATCAACTTTTCCTTTCCTCCTAACCGCTCTGTTCGTGATGTGGGAACTGCGTGAAGTAAGTATGTCCTCCCAACAGTCCAAATTCAAGACACATGCACGATCGTTCGGGACTGCCAAGAAAAAATGGAAATATACATTGAGTCGATAGACAATGTTTTGTGGATGTCATCTCCCACCGAGAAGGCAGTGTAAGATGACATCTCCGCGTGGTCACGAATGCAGCTCCTGATCTTACTGTAGAGCTTTTCAATGGGCACGTTTTTTACCAGCAAAGCCACACCAGCCACGCATGGTCTTCGATCAAGTGCCCTCCATTCAAAACGACAATCCAGCGGAATGTAGGGCTTTTGCAAGCTTACGTTCGGCTTTCTCTGTGGAGCAGGCAACTGAAAGAAATTCCCTCGTCGGCGAAAAAACATGGGCTTTGGAATGTCGGATTGTTATTGTCGATCGATCAATGATTATCAGTGTCTCGGTTTTTTCTATCTGCCCGTCCGTTCCGCCATATTTCTCTCTGTCTGGCTGTCTGTCTGTCTCTCTGTCTGGCCAACGCAACACATCTGTCCATGCCTGCCTGTCTGTCTCTCTGTCGTTCTTTCTTTCTCCCTTCTCATTGAGAGAGAGAGAGAGAGAAAGAGAGAGAGAGAGAGAGAGAGGGAGAGAGAGAGAGAGAGAGAGAGAGAGAGGATAACTGTGCATTGTGATAATTATCTGTGCTGAAATAACTCGTACGATCAGGGCAATAATCTATCCGTACTGAATGCCTGTCATGGATCTTCTTTTCCTGAAGTACCTATGCTGTCAAATTATTTGCTATTGAATAGTTTTCCAGTTTTAGACGGAAATATGATGAGAGTTTAATTTATTGGGGTAGTCTCACTGCTCACGAGGCTGATGTTTTTGGCCCTTCTACTATTGATTTTACGACAGAAAGCTCTATGCGTCTTGAGCACTTTTACTGAGCAATGGGCCCGGGGATGTAACTTGAACAGATTAGTCATTCTTCCAAAGTATGTGAGTTGTTCCCCTACATCCCACACTCCTTTTTACATTTAGTCAAGTTTTGACTAAATGTTTTAACATAGAGGGGGAATCGAGACGAGGGTCGTGGTGTATGTGTGTGTGTGTGTGTGTCTGTGTGTCTGTCTGTCTGTGTGTGTGTGTAGAGCGATTCAGACCAAACTACTGAACCGATCTTTATGAAATTTGACATGTGAGTTCCTGGGAATGATATCCCCGGACGTTTTTTTCATTTTTTCGATAAATACTTTTGATGACGTCATATCCGGCTTTTTGTAAAAGTTGAGGCGGCACTGTCACACCCTCATTTTTCAATCAAATTGATTGAAATTTTTGTAAAGCAATCTTCGACGAAGGCCGGACTTCGGTATTGCATTTCAGCTTGGTGGCTTAAAAATTAATTAATGACTTTGGTCATTAAAAATCTGAAAATTGTAATAATTTTTTTTTAATATAAAACGATCCAAATTTACGTTCATCATATTCTACATCATTCCCTGATTCCAAAAACATATGAATATGTTATATTTGGATTCAAAATCAAGCTCTGAAAATTAAAAATATAAACATTATGATCAAAATTAAATTTCCGAAATGACAAGGTTATAGTTTGTTGCCTTTCGGTCGCTGGCATGCTGGGTGCATGATAGGGGCAATTTGCCGTTTTCTTTTGATGCCTGTGGAGACACTTGACACTTTCACTCTTTCGCTGCCTCTCCTTTACTGAGCGAAGTAGACTTCGCGAAGCTGGCCGCACAAATCTTTAGCACTGAGTTTTCGATAAAAGGATTTCGCGAAGTCTTCGCGAAGTCGATTTCGGGCTCACACAAGGACCACCTTTAAGATTATATTACGATAGATATCGATCGTGAAGTTCACTGAGGAATAATCTCCTTCTTTGTCCTTTCCGCCACCACCACACTTGATGCTCTCAATGAACACACCGACGGAATGGATGTGTGTGTGTGTGTGTGTGTGTGTTTGTGTCTGTGTCTGCATAGGATAAATCTCACAAACATCGTGAGTTGAGCCACAGCCTGAACAGTGACAGCAACAGCCATCAACGGAGACATCCAGTGTAAATTGATCAAGACAGGGCATCGCGTGCCACAAGTGTACGCATACACGTTTTCGGGATGCTTTCCTTTCATCTCCAGTCCATATCCCTTATTTCCCAGACGGCCTCGAAAAAAATCCCAATGAAATCCCCATAGTGACAATCAGAAGTTGAACGGTGACCTGGTGCCGTATGAGAGCAGTCCGCCCAGTGCAGGAACTGTACCAGAGGCTGTAGAGTACGCAGAAAGATGACGCTCGGACACCCGACGCAATAGACAGTACTCGGAAATAGCTCTGTCATGATTTGCAAACGTTGTGGGAGAGTTGCGCCCCGCTTTTCTAGTACAAATAGGAAACATTAGGTTTACCAATTAAAACCACGATCGGTGTAGCAGATAACTGACTGATGGGTATGTTATACAGTGTCCACCCGATATGATGCCTTTTTCTTTCGAAAACATGAACATCGGAGCCACGTTTCACTGGCGATGGCCTGCAGTGATCGCTAAGCGCGCGTGTCAGTTTTCCCTAACTCCCGTGACCTCGGCCTCAAGCGAAACTCACGTGACCTCAGCGGCAAAACACATTGTCGGCTATCACTCTGCGCAAGCGATCATTACCGCAAAAGACCGTAAAGCGTAAACAAACCGTGATGTGTATATTTTGGACAGAAATTGGTCACATTGAGCCGACACTGCACAACACACACATCAGACTCAATTATTAGCTGCGTGTGTGGTGTTAACTGGTCGACCACGTGTTTCCTGTTTATACTAGAAAAGCGGGGCGCAACTCTTTCATAACACTGGAGTTATTTCCGAAAATCGTCTATTCACACACACTCGATTTGACAGGTGATGGTAAGTTGAACCGACAAGGGGTTTAGGAAAACCACTCCCTGTAAAATCCACAACGGCTTAGCCATGTCAACATCAAATGCCCAGGCTGACAGATAAGACCCAAATCAAGCATTTCTGCAACACTTTCTATTCTGGGTTGTAAGCCGTTAGCACACCTTGGGATCAAACAGTTAATGCAAAAGTAGACCTGAACCGTTTTCGTTTACCGTACCAGGTGAGGATAAATGGTTTCCACCCTCTGCATTTCAACACATCGGCACAGTCCCAAACCAAACTCTAGGTAGACGTTTTCTGGAATGTCTGAAACCGTTTTGACCATTGATTGATGAGGGGTGCTGAACAAGTGGAGTGAGTTGCAGAGATCTCTTCCTGGCTAGCTAACAACAGCTCAAACTCTAAATCTGTGAAGACACTGTTCTGATTTTTGATTCAAAAGGCTCCAGAACTGTGCGTGGATCTTCATGAACTTGAATTAAGTATCTTCGTAAAAGATCTTTTTAATTTGGGTTCATATTATTGTTAAGAAGTGTACAAGTTATTAAAGCGTAGCCAAAAGTGTGACACTCTGTTAAATGAACATGTATTCAACTACAAAGGACGTTTACAGAAAAGAAATAGCAACATTTTCCCCTCCACAAAATGTGTTTGTGTCCTGGAACTCTCCGACTTTCCCTCGAACTCTTGTCATTTTCTGTGCTCTTAAATATTTCTTCTCACGCACATGTTTTTGGACATTTCCGCAATTTCCTCTCGTACCTGAATGTTCCCGTCGGCGGTTGTCTTTCCTGATCTAAACAATCTCTGTCTCTACTTCTATTCTTTGGGTTCTTGTTTTTTTCCCCTCTTTTTGTTCTAACTTCGACAACTTTCATCGTAAATGTTCGTCCTCTCAGAGTTTTCGATTGTCGTGTGTGACCGTAAACAATTCCTTTCGCTTGGGAGACAGCATGGTCGATAGTTTGGTGCAAACAGATTTATCTGGTTGCGAAACGGCCAAGGTTACGCGGAAATGTATGATTGGCAGTTCAACGGAAACTGTTACTTGTGTGTAATTCTGATCGTGATTTGTGTGAAGGCTTATATTACAAGGGACGCTAGTTTCGTGCTTGCGTGCACATTTTTGCTGAACTGTCGTAAATTATGATGTACCCCAGAGGAAAAGACAAACAAAACAAAAGAAAGATGGTGAAGAAAACAAAAGTCATCAAACCAAGAAAATGTAAGTAACAGAATCCAATAAAGAAGAGAAACGAAGCACATCCGAAAGAAAGAAAAAAAAACTTGACTAAATGTAAAAAGAAAAAGATGCAGATTTTTTAAGATTTTTTTTAAGGAAATATAGAAATATATTGATCGGTGCTGTACGTGCCTAATATTCTTATTCCGATCGTGTTTGAAGAAACGTAAAACAGGGAAATAAGAGAAAACTGATGCAAAAATTCAACCCATATCCATAATCAAATTGCATAAAGCGTGTGTCTTCACCAGAAAAGCAGAAAAATGTCTAAGGACAAAAAACTTTTTGAGCGCTAACATAATGAAACACGAAGGGAAAAAGAGTCAAATCGAACTAATATGGGAGAGCAAAAAATTGAAAGAAAGGGGAAAAGTGAACGCACAATCGGAGGTAAGACAAAATTGAAGAAATATCTATCTAAACTGCCATTCTTTTTGTCCGTCCAACTGACAAAAAGTAGGACATAATAAAACGCCCATATTCGCTGAATTTCCGATGAAAATCTAGAGTACGGGCCGTCACACATGTTACGGTAGTGAGCGTGGAATGACAATCGATAAAAGCTACAGGCAGTGATGAATGGGAGGGGTCTCGGGAGGGACTACACAAGCCCCAGTCTCATGTCTTGGGGTGCTCCGCAGTGTACCCTTTGCCCACTCTTCGCCCCCTCCGTGTCGATTGGGTCAACTTCATTTGATGCCGTTCTTCTTCCTCCCCTCCCCCTCTGTTGTGTAGTCGTGTGAAGGGTTCCGTTTTGCCATCTCTTCTTACTGTCTGCTTGTATTGTGCTCGCTGTCTGTTTCAATCTGGGTCTGTCGTATTCTGTTTCTCTGCCTGTCTATCTCATTTCGACGAACAGATCTGTCAGTCTGTCACCGTCTATCTCTGCTCCCCCCCCTCTCTCTGTCTCTGTCTGTCTGTCTGTCTGTCTGTCTGTCTGTCTGTCTGTCTCTCTCTCTCTCTCTCTCTCTCTCTCTCTCTTTCCGTCTCATTGTCCTCGTATTGACGCATTTGGGTCTCTCTTGCTTCCCTTTTGCTCTGCAATTGTGGCTCTGCATGTGTGGGTGTGTTTTCTCCCGCAAGTCTGTCACAGGTCCCTGCCTGGTTCCCTTTCTGATTGTTTATCATTCCTCCTCCTTTTTCCACACCTCCTCGTTTTCCTTCTTCTAGAGATTTTGTTTGACGTTGGCAGTAGGAAAAAACCCTGAACGAACTTTGTCGTCATTCCGGCAGAGCTGCTGAGCTTTTTGACTCAAGGGGGGGGGGGGGGGGGGGGGACTTCATGTGACGCCGAGGACTACTGTAACATACCATGTCCAAAAACTGTCATGGCCATTTCGAAAAATGTACCGACGAAAAAAAATTCTTGTGACATCTCTGAATTGTCCCAATTTTGTTGTTTTTGTTGTAGTGAGTGTTGGACTTTACACGCGGATGCATCCATGTATATTTTTACTGGTGTGTAATTGAAGTCCAATACATCCACTATTCGCCACTCTCTCCCCCTTACTCACTCTGTCAGTCTTTCCTTATACACCCGCCTCTTCTTCCTTTTTCTCAAATGTGTAAGTTTGTAAAGAAGAAGCCACACCACCTCCTACTATGGCAGTCTGACCACTCTCTCCCCGTCTCCCCGGCACATAATCCAAGTTTTACGTTCTGGACTGATCACACCTCCCAAGTTTACGGTGGTGGCCGCTGGGTACTTCTGCTGCTCCGGCGTGCTTGTTGATTAGATTCCCCCCCTTCCCCTGATCAGATTGCCCAGGGGAAGAGCGTCGTTTTAATGTGGTGTCCTTCTATCCATTTCCCATCAGCACCTCGACCTCGTCTTTGCCTTCGCATGTGTAAATGGCACACACCAGAAGGGCAAAGTGAGTATAGGCACGGTGTGTGTGTGTGTGAGTGCCGGTGTGTGTGTGCCACGGTGTGTGTGTGCTCGGTTTGTGTGTGTGTGTGTGTGTGTGCCACGGTGTGTGTGTGCTCGGTTTGTGTGTGTGTGTGTGTGTGTGTGTGTTCCTGTCCGCTTCAAAAAGCAGGTCAGATAAGCATGCGTTTCTGGGGACATTTGTGAACAACATAACGACCCAACTGTTGTGGCCCCTCCAATCGATATTTGACACTGGTATCAAAACGTGTTCAAGCGGCGTGTTACGGTGCCATGGATAATGCCACACAACAGATAGCTCTTAAAAGCGTATTCCTGGCCAAACTTGTTCTTAAATCGTTCTAAGAGGTGCATCGTTTGGTGTTGGGTTTGGAAGAGTGTCACTACGCATCAGAAATACATGAAAGTGGTATTTCAATGTTCAGTTATACCACATGGAAGTCAAAAGTATATAGTTTTGGTGACCCACTTACAGTGGCTTAGTAAAGTAATGCATGACATTGGACTAGAACAGTAATTTCAGTAATTTCAACCTGAACAGCTGAAAATCAAACCAAATTCTTGTACATGAGCTGTTTCGGCCAACCTGTGTCACTTGACATGACTGACATCAAGCATCACCATCTGTTTGACGACCAGTTTCGGCCAACACGTGGAATCAAGCATCATCTTCTATTTGTCAAGCGGTTTCGGCCACAAAGTTAAATCAAGCATTATCTTGTTGACGGTTTCGGCCAATATGTGTCACGTGACATCAAGCATCATCATCTCCTGTTTGTCAAGCGTTTTCGGCCACCAAGTGAAATCAAGCATCATCATCTCGTTTGTCAAGCGTTTTCGGCCACCAAGTAAAATCAAGCATCATTATCTGTTTAACAAGCAGTATCGGCCAACATGTGTCACGTGGAATCAAGCATCATCATATTTTGTTTGACGAGCAGTTTTAGCCAGCCTTGGGCACTTTTTTCGGAAAAGAAAATCTCTTTTTATTTTGGTGTTACCTTATGTGGTGCAGGCTTTTAAGAGGATCGCGTCACAGAGATGACACGGGAAGTAGAACTTGTGCATAGCGGCATCACTGGTGTAAATAAGTAAAGGTCGACTGCGTGAGAAGTTGCGCTTTGGGGAATGGTGGTGTTGCTTCTTTGCCCGTCTCACTGCCGCGCAAGCCCCGCTCCGCTCGTTTCAGCCAGACCCAGTCCTGTTTAGCCCGCTGAGGTCGTGGGACTCTCGCGTTAGACGTTGCGTGGTTTGGAACGAGACTGAAAGTGTCTCGGCTGGAGCATCGTCACGTCAGTCTCGGCGTAATTGTGTCTGTCGCCTGCGGTTTTCCTTGACGAAGTGGATGTGTTTTTGTTTGTGAGTGTAACGTCTGTGAGAGGGCAATGACGTGAAGGCGTTGAAGAGGAAAGTGAAGCGATGAGAGTTACTGACAACCATTCTGATTCGGATCATGCTCTGTGATTGACATTTGGATACATGTATACGGTGTGTTTATCTTGTGTGGAAATCCGCGTGGGGACATAAAGTTCTTATGTGGTGAAGTGAGTGATGGTTTAAGACTATTATACTTGGAATATTACATTATTGTTCGCTTTTATTTATCTTTGTATATACATTTATTTATATTAACACATTTTGGTTTAAATATCTGACAACGGTTTAAACTGTACCTTTCTGGACCTTGAGTTGTTTGAAGACAGCTGAGTTTGGCCATGTGACGTTTTTCGTCTGAAGCGCGTTATTTCCAAAATTGTTTCAAACCAAAACTCGTCAACATTCCCAAGATTGAAAACTAAAGTTGCTGACTTTTGTTTTCAATCTAAATGTTGTAGTGCTCGACTGCTGTTAACCCGTGATTTGTAAAAATGTAAACAATTTTACAAATCACGGGGCGCGCCCCGCGATTTGTAAAATCACTTTTACAAATCGCGGGGGGCGCCCCGTGATTTGTAAACATTTTTACAAATCACGTTTTTGATATTTTCTTGTCATCTCCAAAGTCAAGGGACAAAAACGAAATCCCTTGACTTTTGGAGTAGCGCGACTCTGTTAATTTTAAGAATTTTTTTCATTTTTTTTTTCATTACTAGGATGTCCCATCGTTGGGAAATTCCGGTCGCTTCCTCCCAGTGGAAAGCTAGCAGTGACAGAGTCGCACTACCCCAAAGTCAAGGGATCTATTATTCCCGTTTCGCCGTTATCCCATTTCACCCTCATCCCATTTCGCGACATTTCACAGGCCAAGTCTCATTTTACCACCATATCATGAACCATTAGCTCCACATCCCATTTTGGCGCAATCCCGTTTCACCGTTAGCCCATTTCGCCCCCATCCCATTTTCGCGACATTTCTCAGGCCAAGTGTCATTTTATCACCATGCCATGTACCATTAGCTCCACATCCCATTTTGGCGCAATCCCGTTTCGCCGTTAGCCCATTTCGCCCCCATCTCATTGTTGCGACATTTCACAGGCCAAGTGTCATTTTACCACCGTGTCATACCACTAACGCCACATTCCATTTTGTCGCCATGCCGTTTTGCCGTCATCCCATTTCGCCGCCATCCCTATTTCGCGACATTTTGGATTGTGGCAAAAATGGGATTTCGCGTAAACGGAATGTCTCCCTAGTTGAATGACGCAGTATAGTAGTATAGTGAGGCTTGGCAAGAAGAATAAATCAAAAATGGGATGGCGGCCAATGGGATGGTGTCAAAATGGGATGTCGCGCTATTGTTATGACACGGTAGTAAAATGACGCTTGGCTTGTGAAATGTCGCGACAATGGGATGGGGGCGAAATGGAATGGCGGTGAAACGGCATGGCGGCCAAATGGGATATGGTGTCAAAAAGGGATGTCGCCCTATTGTTATGAGATGTTAGTAAAATGACGCTTGGCTTGTGAAATGTCGCGAAAATGGGATGGGGCAAAAAATGGGACGGCGGCAAAATGGGATTGCACCAAAATGGGATGTGGATCTAAAACCACCCCCACCACTCAGCGTAGAGGCTCTAAACAAGAAAAATTAATAATGATAAAAGGCATGCATTACTTTGTGGAATGCGATATTTTTTACATTTTTACAAATCGCGGGTTAACAACTGCTCTTGTTTGCCTTGTTGTTCTGTGTGTGATTTTGGTAAGATCCTTTAGAACATTTCCAGCGCTACAAAGAAAGGCAAATTAATGTTATTGGATCAAATCAGTCTTAAAAGAAGATTTTATCCCTTTAAGTTTATTTCCTGTTGAAGAAATATTACACAAAAATAAACCCGTATGTCACGCGTGATTGTTCTGAAAAGTGACTATTACATGATTGTTCTGAAAGTCTACTATTTATTTCATCGTAATCATGTAAGCCCTCATACATGATTGTTCTGAAAGCTTACTAATTTACATGATTGTTCTGAAACTCTACTAAAGGTAAACTTGCTTCACCCGTAAAATGTTGTCAGATATGGAACAATATGTATACCCCTGCCCAACGAAGTTGGAGGGGGGTATACTGGATTCACTTTGTCCATCTGTCTGTGTGTATCTTTCTTTCTTTATTTGGTGTTTAACGTCGTTTTCAACCGTTCAAGGTTATATCGCGACGTGGAAAGGGAGGGGGGGGGGGGGATGGGATAGAGCCACTTGTTAATTGTTTCTTGTTCACAAAAGCACTTATCAAAAAATTGCTCCAGGGGCTTGCAACATAGTACAATATATGACCTTACTGGGAAAATGCAAGTTTCCAGTACAAAGGACTTAACATTTCTTACATACTGCTTGACTAAAATCTTTACAAACATTGACTATATTCTATACAAGAAACACTTAACAAGGGTAAAAGGAGAAACAGAATCCGTCAGTCGCCTCTTACGACATGCTGGGGAGCATCGGGTAAATTCTTCCCCCTAACCCGCGGGGGGTTTCTGTGTGTATGTCTATATGTATATGGAACAATATTTTGATACAATGATACTAAATCTTAAGTGATATTGATATTTATACCCCAGCCCAAGAAGTTGGAGGGGGTATTCTGGATTCACTTTGTCCGTCTGTCTGTGTGTATGTCTGTATGTAAATGGAACAATATTTTGATACAATGATACTAAATCTTAAGTGAAATTGATATTTATACCCCCGCCCAATGAATACGTTTCATACATTGAACATGTCTTCTTTATTGTTCTCAACTCAAAATTGAAATTAAATGTTCAAAGACAAAAATTATTTATAATCTTCAAAAATGTAATGATTCTTCTTAAGTATTCCCAACTCAAAATTCTAATTACAGGTTTAAAGGGATTTCCTCTTTGCCATGCTTAGGTGGCTAGGTCACCAAAATAGATCGAAAGGCATGTTCCATATCTGACAACATTTCACGGGTGAAGCAAGTTTACCTTTAGTAGAGTTTCAGAACAATCATGTAAATTAGTAAACTTTCAGAACAATCACGCATGAGGGCTTACATGATTACGATGAAATAAATAGTAGACTTTCAGAACAATCATGTAATAGTCACTTTTCAGAACAATCACGCGTGACACCCGTATTCTACAGATAAGACAGTTTGATAGTGAAAGATGGTCTTCAGTGTTGTTCCCAGACACAGAAGTCAATTGGTTAGTTGGACCTGGATTCAAAATAGATATGAGCCAAAATGTCCCAGCCGCAAAAAAAAACACAACGTTTGTGACAAAGAACATCCCGTGTGTCATGACTATCGGACATTCAACCGACCTGGGGTCAGAACAATGCATCAGATGAAAAAAGCTTTGCGTAGATGAGCAAAGCCCGAGGCTTGGAAACAACACTGGCTCTTTCCTTCGTGTCTTTATAATTATGTCTCTTTCTTTCTGTATGTATGTCTGAGTCAGTGAATGTCTGTGTGTCGTTATTTTGACTTAAACACTTGAGCATTTTATTGCGTGTGTTAATGTGTGTGTGTGGGTGTGTGCATGTGTGGGTCTGGATGGGCCTCTGTGTGTGTGTGTGTGTGTATGTATGTGTGTGTGTGTGTGTGTATGTATGTGTGATAGTGTGTGTGTGATCGTGTGTGTGTGTGTGTGTGTGTTTGTGTGTGTGTATGTGTGTGTGCTGGTGTGTGTGTGTATGTGTGTATGTGTGTGTGTGTGTGAGATGGTGTGTGTGTGTGATGGTGTGTGTGTGCTGGTGTGTGTGTGTATGTGTGTGTGTGTGTGTGATGGTGTGTGTGTGAGTGTGTGTGTGTGTGTGTGTGTGTGATGGTGTGTGTGTGATGGTGTGTGATGGTGTGTGTGATGGTGTGTGTGTGATGGTGTGTGTGTGTGTGTGTGTGTGTGTGTGTGTGTGTGTGTGTAAGAGAGGAAGATAGAGAGCGAGGGGGTTCCGCGCTTTTTCCTGTCCAGGTCAGTTCGAGTGCATGTTTTGGTTAGAGAACTGACTTTCTACAGGCCAACACGAAATTTAAACAAAATGTTATCCAGTTACCATATCAGACCCGACCATTTCAATTCACCACAACGCCAGTTTAGGCAGTATGAGTCAGTAAGACACGCGGTCCAAACACTGTGACACACACACACACACACACACACACACACACACACACACACACACACACACACACACACACACAGAAACACAAAACAAAAACACACACTCACACACAAAACACCATCACAGTCGCCATTCACCATTTTTTTACAGGCATCAACATGGGTCTGTTCGCAAGCAGGACAGCACGCAGAAAACACACCGTGATTGTTTACAAGCATGAACATGAGACCCAGATACCTATTACTTAGCGACCCGTCACTGCTCATCATCAGAGCAACAGCATGGTGCGTGGTGCAGTCAACCGAGAGTTTTTCGGAGTAATTGGACCATTGATTTTGTCTTTTGGTGAATACTGGGTGAATGGAATTGAGATGCAGTGCTCGTGTGCTAGTAGGAGGCTGTTGGTGAAATTTTCGTTGAATTGTGAGCAACAGTTCAGAAAGCAAATTAAAATTATGATTGATTTGTTTTGTGTTTGAAAAAGATAATCTCTCTTTTCTTTTTCTTCTCTTTTTATATTTTTTTTCCCCGCTTTGGCTTGACCGAAGACCAGAGAAAAATGAATGGAAAGAAGTACATGCGCACTTTGTGGTGTCTGTCTGAGTACAGTCTCGTCTTAGACATATATCGCAGGCATCACTGAAGAAATATGATGTTAATGTTAAACGCGCATTTTTGCCTTGTGTGTGTTCACTGCAATGTACGATAAATGAACGTATTGCAATAAACCAATCAAACGAAAGGCATGTTCTTTATCTTCATATATATTCGAACCCCTTCCAAAACCCCGGCGAAATAATTGAACAAGACTTGGTTCATTGGACGCAGTTTTCTTTTGATATATTTTTTAATTCTTTTCTTTAGCAGTAATTGAGAATTCTTGTTGCTGTTGTGAACGTAAAGGTAACGACTGATTTGCAGCTTTCACCCCTCAGGTTTGCTCCTTCTTTTCAAGCTGTAATCAATTACCATTAATGTTCAGGTGACATACGATAATCAAAACTTACATCAGGTTTAATCACGCAAATGAGAGTCCCAAGGACGGAAAGCATTTTGTGTCATGCAGTCACTGAGTCCATTCTCCTACCAGAGATATCATACTGGTGATGCAGTCACCGAGTCCATTTTATTACTAGAGCCAACATACTGTCTTGTGATACAGTCACTGAGTCCATTCTCCTACCAGAGATATCATACTTGTGATGCAGTCACCGAGTCCATTTTATTACTAGAGCCAACATACTGTCTTGTGATACAGTCACTGAGTCCATTCTCTTACTAGAGATATCATACTTGTGATGCAGTCACCGAGTCCATTCTCTTACTAGAGATATCATACTTGTGATGCAGTCACTGAGTCCATTCTCTTACTAGAGACATCGTACTTGTGATGCAGTCACCGAGTCCATTCTCTTACTATAAATATCGTATCTGTGATGTAGTTACCGAGTCCATTCTCTTACTAGAGATATCATACTTGTGATGCAGTTACCGAGTCCATTCTCCTACTAGAGATATCATACTTGTGATGCAGTCACCGAGTCCATTCACTTACTAGAGATACCATACTTGTGATGCAGTCATCGAGTCCATTCTCTTACTAGAGATATCATACTTGTGATGCAGTCCGCCCCGTCATCGGGAGGTCGTGGGTTCAAACCCCGGCCGGGTCATACCTAAGACTTTAAAATTGGCAATCTAGTGGCTGCTCCGCCTGGCGTCTGGCATTATGGGGTTAGTGCTGGGACTGGTTGGTCCGGTGTCAGAATAATGTGACTGGGTGAGACATGAAGCCTGTGCTGCGACTTCTGTCTTGTGTGTGGCGCGCGTTATATGTCAAAGCAGCACCGCCCTGATATGGCCCTTTGTGGTCGGCTGGGCGTTAAGCAAACAAACAAACAAACAAACTTGTGATGCAGTCACTGAGTCCATTCTCTTACTAGAGACATCGTACTTGTGATGCAGTTACCAAGTCCATTCTCCTACTAGAGATATCATACTTGTGATGCAGTCACCGAGTCCATTCTCTTACTAGAGATACCATACTTGTGATGCAGTCATCAAGTCCATTCTCTTACTAGAGATATCATACTTGTGATGCAGTCACCGAGTCCATTCTCTTACTAGAGATATCATACTTGTGATGCAGTTACCGAGTCCATTCTCCTACTAGAGATATCATACTTGTGATGCAGTCACCGAGTCCATTCTCTTACTAGAGATACCATACTTGTGATGCAGTCATCAAGTCCATTCTCTTACTAGAGACATCGTACTTGTGATGCAGTCACCGAGTCCATTCTCTTACTATAAATATCGTATCTGTGATGTAGTTACCGAGTCCATTCTCTTACTAGAGATATCATACTTGTGATGCAGTTACCGAGTCCATTCACTTACTAGAGATACCATACTTGTGATGCAGTCATCGAGTCCATTCTCTTACTAGAGATATCATACTGTCATGTGATACAGTCACCGAGTCCATTCTTCTACCAGAGATATCATACTTGTGATGCAGTCACCGAGTCTATTCTCTTACTAGAGCCAACATACTGTCTTGTGATACAGTCACTGAGTCCATTCTCTTACTAGAGATATCGTACTTGTGATGCAGTCACCGAGTCCATTCTCTTACTACAGATATCTTACTTGTGATGCAGTCACTGAGTCCATTCTCTTACTAGAGACATCGTACTTGTGATGCAGTCACTGAGTCCATTCTCTTACTAGAGACATCGTACTTGTGATGCAGTCACCGAGTCCATTCTCTTACTATAAATATCGTATCTGTGATGTAGTTACCGAGTCCATTCTCCTACTAGAGATATCATACTTGTGATTCACCGAGTCCATTCTCTTACTAGAGATACCATACTTGTGATGCAGTCATCGAGTCCATTCTCTTATTAGAGATATCATACTTGTGATGCAGTCACCGAGTCCATTCTCTTACTAGAGACATCGTACTTGTGATACAGTCACTGAGTCCATTCTCTTACTAGAGATATCGTACTTGTGATGCAGTCACCGAGTCCATTCTCTTACTAGAGATATCATACTTGTGATGCAGTTACCGAGTCCATTCTCTTACTAGAGATATACTTGTGATGCAGTCACCGAGTCCATTCTCTTTCTAGAGATATCATACTTGTGATGCAGTCACCGAGTCCATTCTCTTACTAGAGATATCATACTTGTGATGCGGCGCGCACGAGAAACACGCACCAAAACTCAATAAAGACGAACCGGCGAGTACCTGTGAAAAGCTGGGCGGATTTCCCCGTGTTTCTTGTTGTGATTACGCCGTGCTCACCGCCCATTACCTACGGGCAGTTGGCAGCGCGGAAAGGGAAAATAAGAGTTTGTTGGAGGAACACACGACACAGCGCGAGCTATTACTGATCAGCCCTCGCTGCACGTGCGGAGAAAGACTGAGGAACTTGAGCGTGGACAGTGAAGACGGGTGGGTATCGATCCCTCCGTCTCTTCCCCAAACCTCCTTCAGCTCACAACGTGTCTTCCAGGCATTTTCCTCCCCACTGCGTTTTGGGAGAAACAGCGTGGAGTTTTTGTGTGTGTGGGAATGTGCGTGGAGTATTTTCTATTTCCAATATCTGGATTTAATGTGTGTTGATTCCGTGCCACGGATTTTGTTGGTGAAGGTTTTCATGTTCTCTTCTTGCAGTTTAATATGTTTTGAGATAGCGGAGAAACGTGTGGGTTTTGTGAATCACGCACGGTTCAGATCATCCCAATATTCCAACCTAGGACGCCCCACTTTAATCTGCTCCAGTGATTCGGCATTGATTTTTCGACACGCAGTTTTCTTTATATTTGCGTTTCTCCCTCTTCTTCTCCTTCTGGGCCACTTTCTCGTTGTATGATATCGACGAAAAGTGTTGCATCAATGTGATGATAGGAGCGGAGACCCCCAAAAAGTAACTTTCTTGGCAGACTCGTTTACCTTTCTCTCAGACGATCTGATTGTGTCCAAATTTGATGGAACAGCTCAAACCCTCCATATTTGAATTTGGATTTAACTGTAAAAACCGACACCCATCTTACGTTAAAAGTATTTCGACAGCCAATAACTGTGGGCAGTGATCAAACGGGTGTGGTTCTCCGCAGTCCGCCCCAGGGCCATGAGAGGATGAGTCTTGCCATGACACTAGAGGACCACTACAGTTTACACGCGCCAATTCGCAGGGCTCAGGGTCCCTCTAGAAACCGCTGTCTGCTTTAAGGCTCACACACACACACACACACACACACACACACACACACACACACACACACACCACACACACACACACACACTCACACACACACACACACAACAAAACAAACAAACAAAACAAGTTGCGCAAAACATTCGTTTATCTGTCGGACTGAAAGTAGAAGATCTTCACTGAAAATCTGGAATCAGTCATCATCGATACTACTAAAACCTGTCTAGCCCAAAGCAGCAAACCGAGACGGTTCGAGCTGGTTTCGATTAAGCATGTCAACATAAGACCTAATTTGCATGAACCGATTTTCTTCAATTCTGAGCACATTGATGTTGAACATATCATCTCTGTATATTTTTTTATTCGGAAAATTATAAAGAATACAATGCAATCATTTTAAAGTCTGTGTGTGTACAATTCGATTTCAATTAACAAAATAATTAAGTAATTATTAAGCTTTCAAGATGAAATTGTAATCTCATAGTCTGGACTGAGTCAAATAATGTTTGACCAAATTGTCCATCAATTTGCTTAAAAAATGAGGTCACCACAGTGCTGTCTAAGCTTTAGCAAACAGCCGGATATGAGGTCTTGAAAGACATTTATGAAATAAATGAGAAAAAGGGTTTTTCGGGGTATTATCTGGAAGAGCTTCCATGAAATTTAAGTTTCATGAAGATAATTATGTCCGGTAGTTTTGCTGGAATTGCTCCACACACATATACATACAAACAAGCACATACACATACACACACCACCACCCTCGTCTCGATTCCTGGTCTATCTAAAAACACACACAATAACACCATTTCGTCAAAACTTGACTGAATATAAAAAGCATTGGGTTTCGTTGTCGTAAATAAGAAATAAATGGCACGGCCTATTGAATTCTGATCGTAAACGTTATAATTGAGCACTGCAATTGAAGCCTTTCTGCGATCGCAACCCCAAATAGAGGCGGGAGACTGCAGAATATATAATTATCTTACGTCTCACGCAGTTTTCCTATCGATAGTTTTTGTTGCTGCGTGCGTGTCATTCAAAATCAAATGCTTAAATCTCAAAACTTTCCGGAGTGCCGTTCGCAGACTTTTTGTCCAACTGAGCCATAGCGTGAGGAATGTTACCACACTTAATTAGTATAAGCTTAGCTTGTTGTGTAGTCCCAAATGCTTCTGTTGTTCTATATATGCCACCCTATATTTCCCGAATAAAATCTTGTTTAAACCAAGCGTAAGGAACCTTAGACATCACGCTGAGGTCACGCCAGTATTTACCTATATATGCAGACAATAACTATAGATACCATTTTTCGACCAAAAACACGAAACATAATCATAGAACCAAAAATCAAGAAAGATAAGTTGTTGGAACGTTGTTATTGACAAAATTCCGTTACAGTCACATATTTACGTTACAGTCACATAATTACGTTTCTCTCTCTCTCTCTCTCTCTCTCTCTCTCTCTCTCTCTCTCTCTCTCTCTCTCTCTCTCTCTCTCTCTCTCTCATTCTCTCTCTCTCTTGCTCTCTCTCTCTCTCTCGCTCTCTCTCTCTCTCTCTCTCTCTCTCTCTCTCTCTCTCTCTCTCTCTCTCTCTCTCTCTCTCTCTCTCTCTCTCTCTCTCTCTCTCTGAGATACACTGTTTGCTACGATGTATATATCTATATGGTGAGGTGACTATATTAGCAAGCAACTGCCAAAAATATTTAACACCATGTATATACATTTGATTCGATTACGTGAAATGCTGATTTTGTACATTTTCTCCTTTTTACATTTAGTCAAGTTTTGACTAAATGTTTTAACGTAGAGGGGGGAATCGAGACGAGGGTCGTGGTGTATGTGCGTGTGTGTGTGTGTGTGTGTCTGTGTGTGTGTGTAGAGCGATTCAGACTAAACTACTGGACCGATCTTTATGAAATTTGACATGAGAGTTCCTGGGTATGAAATCCCCGAACATTTTTTTCATTTTTTTGATAAATGTCTTTGATGACGTCATATCCGGCTTTTCGTGAAAGTTGAGGCGGCACTGTCACGCCCTCATTTTTCAACCAAATTGGTTGAAATTTTGGTCAAGTAATCTTCGACAAAGCCCGGACTTCGGTATTGCATTTCAGCTTGGTGGCTTAAAAATTAATTAATGACTTTGGTCATTAAAAATCTGAAAATTGTAAAAAAAAAAATAAAAATTTATAAAACGATCCAAATTTACGTTCATCTTATTCTCCATCATTTTCTGATTCCAAAAACATATAAATATGTTATATTTGGATTAAAAACAAGCTCTGAAAATTAAATATATAAAAATTATTATCAAAATTAAATTGTCGAAATCAATTTAAAAACACTTTCATCTTATTTCTTGTCGGTTCCTGATTCCAAAAACATATAGATATGATATGTTTGGATTAAAAACACGCTCAGAAAGTTAAACAAAGAGAGGTACAGAAAAGCGTGCTATCCTTCTTAGCGCAACTACTACCCCGCTCTTCTTGTCAATTTCACTGCCTTTGCCATGAGCGGTGGACTGACGATGCTACGAGTATACGGTCTTGCTGAAAAATGGCATTGCGTTCAGTTTCATTCTGTGAGTTCGACAGCTACTTGACTAAATATTGTATTTTCGCCTTACGCGACTTGTTTTACCATTGTAAAAACCAAATCACTGGTTATACAATTAAACAATCCAATCCAATCCAATCCAATCTCTCTCTCTGTGTAAGAGAAGGCGTAGCCTTAAATCTTAATCCTTGTTAAATAAAGTTCAATTCAATTCTCTCTCTCTCTCTCTCTCTCTTTCTCTCTCTCTCTCTCTCTCTCTCTCTCTCTCTCTCTCTCTCTCTCTCTCTCTCTCTCTCTCTCTCTCTCTCTCTGATAATCATAGTAGGCTACTTTATAAACGCCTTACAGGAAAGTTCCCTTTCAAGAGGATTCTGGGTGGCGGATGTGCAAGTTATGTCTAGATAGTAAGTGCAATGGCTTTTAAGCATCCTTGTGACCGCCCACTGACCGACTTCTGGCGGAGAAAATGGGCGAAAAAAATGGGGGACAGGGTCCCCAGAGAATCCTATTATTTGCTGTAAACCATTTCGCGCGGTATATGATCAGTATTGATTAAGACCGCTCCCGCACATTTCCTTCCTTTAAAGCTCCATTTTGAATCGGCCTCACGCTGTCATGTGGAGGATGCTCCCCCTCATTGAGTGTTCAGTCACTTATTTATTCCTTTATTACTCATGATTGAAGATTGCATGATTTCTTTCTCAATTTATATATTGAATTTTCTATTTATTTATTTATTCATTTTCTTTAATCTTTACTGGCACAGTAAGCCTCCCGTAAACCATCACAGATACGGTCAGGCTTTTACACACAGTACAAACACCCTTTCATTTAAACACTCACCGATTGAGAACATCCTAGGTGCCCTCCGTAAAGAGCGAACAATTTTCAAAGAATTTATTTTTGCGTGGTTTATCTTACCCCTGAGCCATCGTGAACCCGTGTGATCCAGTTTCCCTTTTTCACAATGTAGTCGTCAGTTAGTCATTTCAATGCGACTCGATGTGAGCTTATCTACAACAGCACGTCTTTATGCACGAAACAAACGGCTGTGGTTCACAAGAACTCTAGCGATGGCTTTTGACTGTTGAGAGGAACGGCGATATGCATAAACCGTCGTCTGCTACGACCCTTGCGTGACCCTGCTTCCGGGCTTTTCTTTTTTCAAACTTTCACCACTTCGAATTGTACTGATCTTGTCTTGATGAAAAAAGAATTCTTTTATGATTAAATAATTTCTGTGTAACAAGCTGTCAATTTAATATTTAGATTTTAAAAGTTAGATCTAGCGCAAAAACGCACCACGGTCCAAAAACATTCTGATAATCATCGATCCACGGCTATCGCCAGTTTACATCGATAGGGAAGGGAAGTAACTCATTTTTGACCTGAGTTCAGGATGGGTCCAAAAAGTGTTCGAGACAATCTGCAAAATTAATTCTTTAAAAATTGCTCGCTCTTTACGTAGGGCACCTAGGATGTTCCCGTTTGGTAAGCGTTCAAATGGAAGGCCAAGGGTGTTTGTACTGTGTGTAAAAGCCTGACAGTATCTGTGATGGTTTACGGGAGGCTTACTGTCCGAGCGTGATTTCCGGTATTGAATATTCATAACAACCGTCCAGCACCAAAACGAGGCGCAATTGTTGTAGAGGAGCAAGTCCACGAAAATAAGTTCTTTGAAAATTTCTCACGCAGCCAGGATGTTCCCGTTCGGTGAGCGTTCAAATGGAAGTATGCTTGTACTGTATGTAGACGCTCGGGGAGCTCTGTGATGGTTTACGGGAGGCTTACTGTGCCTTTAAGCTAAGACATTTCTGAAGATGTGGGTTTTTTCCCTCCTGTTTCGGGTTTAGTGTTGGTCGACTGAAGCGTCTTCGAAACTGTTTTACAAGCTGATCTTATCATATTAATGCACAAAACTGGGTTAAGATATCAGACACAGACAACTTTATTATCTCTCTCTCTCTCTCTCTCTCTCTCTCTCTCTCTCTCTCTCTCTCTCTCCCTCCCCCCCTCTCTCTCTCTCTCTCTCTCTCTCTCTCTCTCTCTCTCTCTCTCTCTCTCTCTCTCTCTCTCTCTCTCTCTCTCTCAATATGGGTCGGTAAACTTGATCCCACCGATTCCACGAATTGACCTTTATAAGACCAGTCTTGCTTTTTCGCGTACATCAGTTTGGAATTCACTTCCATCATCCTTTAAGCACTTAAAGTCATTAAAAAGTTTTAAAAAATGTGTCAAAAAACACTTAATGTCTGAGTAGTTTAACGCGTTTTGATTTACCACACTTAGTATTACGCCAAAGATATGCTGTGCATTGTATATTCTGAACATATTTTTGTTGTACTATTGCTACATGTTCGATTGCTACCAGCTTGTACTTATAATTACTTGCATAGTATGCATTTTATTTTATGAATAACCACATATGTATGCTCTTCATGCCTCATCTTCATCATCATCATCATCATCATCATCATCATCATCATCATCATCATCATCATCATCATCTTTATCATCACGTGCTGAAGTTTTCTGACCTCCTTTTGTTGGTAAACTTTATAGCTTTTTAATTTTTAATTTTTCAATTTTATCATTGTGTGTCTGTGCGTCCCAAGGACAGATTGTAAGAAAAGGCGTAGCCTTAAATCTTAATCCTTGTTAAGTAAAGTTCAATTCAATTCAATTCTCTCAGGTTGTAGTTTGGATTTAATTCTGGCTTTTCCAACCCCTTTTTGTTTGCGTTCAAAGTCACTGGGTCACTGCAAGGCATTGTGTGTTCTCGCTCTCCAGAGAAGCTTATTGGAACAGGTGAAGAGTCAGAGCGTTTCCATTGGGCTTGCTGTTGTAACCTCCCTCCCAAACACCTGGCAAATAGCAATTGTCACTAATTGTACTCGCTGACATGGTTTTTTGTTACTCATCATGCAAGTTGTACGCGAAATGACAGCAAAGTCACATCAACTTCAGACATGGTTCATGGGACTGCATTTGCCTTGTTTATGACGAGACTTTGAATTCACAAACCTGAAGTTTTACAGCAACGGCATTTTCTCACCGAAACAACGGTTAAGGACACAATGCTTCTGTCGCTGGTGCCATTCTTGTTAAATGTTGGACTTGCAGAGTACATATTGATTTAATTGTTCTGTGAAGCCTTGCAGTCATTATGTCTAGACCAGTGGGCATTTACGGCGGAAAATTTCTCATTTGAATGATATCTGGTTCATTACATTTTCCAAACGACCTTGTTTCCAGCGCCATTTCTGCTGGGAGCCATTAGCTGACATTTAAGTTCAAAAGTTCCACTTTCTGTAACATGCAGTGATATGCGTGTGTGTTTTTTCTCCCATTTGTCTGTATCCTAATCACAGTGCAGAGAGTGTTTGAAGCTTAATTGTCACCGGGGTTGGACATTTTTTGCATTGGGTTAAATCTGCAAGGCGTTGGCACCAGTTACATGTATACGTCGGTAGTCGTTGAATTACTGTGAAAGTAAGTCTGATATTTAACTTTGTGCTGACAATGTTAATGTTTGAATCTCCGTCCGGTAAGACTTTCAATGACTGCCCGGCAAGTTTACAGCCCCTAGCAACTTGTACGATTTAAACATGAATGATTAGAGAGTGCACTCGCCGAAAAACGTCCATTTTGAACTTTTAGTGATTCGATATTTAAAACTCCTAAAACTCGTGTTAAAATTAAAGCCGTTTTGCTCCGCCAATTTTAAAATAGCGAATGATGGTTCGCGCTTTCCATTCATAAGTACACAGCTTTAAGGAGGAAAAACAGCCTCGCATGCAACGTCAAGCAAGCATGGGCTACAAATGTGCGTGTCAGTGTGTGCCGTAAGTGGGTTTTTAAGAAATATTACCAGGGCAGATATTTTGCTCTCGCTTTATTGCAATCGAGTCATTGCGTCGTTAGTGATTCTAGCCATGTCCGGTGGTAAAGTGTTTCCTGGGAGTGAGCATTTGTCACGTGCAACGAGCATGGCGAGTCGTCATCGCTAGATGAATGGCACATCGTGAGGAGAACGAAACCAGCGATCGATGAAACCTGACCTATTAGCGAATGTCTCAGCCCATTTTCAGGTCATAAATCAAACAAGCCCTCGGTAAATACGTCTGTCTGTTCCGCACATTCGATTCCTGATTCAGCGCAGATCACTTACTTCCTGATTTAGACTTCTTCTTTTTTTCTTTTTCATTTTACAATGCGTTTGAAGTGTTCGTTAATTCCACTGATGTTCCGAATTTATGTTCACTTCCTGGAGAGAAAAAAACTCTTACCCTTTTCTGTCTGGCACTATTATGTTTTCTGAGGTGGGTTTTTTTTCTCTCTCGATATTTTGAGAGTTTGTACAGAGAGTGCGGGGCTGAGCCGGGGGGGGAGGGGTGTGGGGGGATGGCAGCTGTGGTACTTTCCATTTTTGAACGAGATATTTGCAGTGTTGCTTATTCACCAAATTCTTACAATGTTTGATGCGTGATTTCTCGTTCGCAGGCGAAACATCACGGCAATCAACGCCGAAAGATAAAGCCATGAACCCGCACTTGAGCATTTCAGGCGATAAACGTTCGCTCGGTGTTAAGATAATAGCAACTGCATGCCGTTGGTGTTTTCTTAAACATTACATGTTAAATGCATTGCCTACCTTTCCATGTAAACGACCATTTAAACCACCACATAATTACATGTCCTGGCTTTTACGTAGGATAATGACGAGAGCATCCTTCATCTTGGACACATACCAACAATCAACGGCCTGGTTGCATTCTCTGCAGAAGAGGAATTATTCGCTGAACATTTTCGTAGATTTACATCAGTGCCAGTTACACAATTAAATCAGCAAAACCTCAACTATTTCACCACGCGACAGCTGTTTTAGCGTTCTTGTCCCCTGTGAACAATCCTTGACGTCCATAATGAGTTTACAAGACGGTTTACACTGGGGAGAAAAATATCTTTAAGAGAGCACGTGAAACTCGCTTCTTGTGCATGTGCTCCGGCCCCGCTGCTCACGTCCATCAAGTTGTGTTTGGAGAGGCAGATAAAAGGCCGAGAAGCATGCCTCGATCCAGATCCGCGCTGTTTATTGGGGATTGCAGGAGTTCTTAATTTGCCAGGAATTAACAAAAGGATGGGATTAATCTGCCCCGTATCAAGGACCCCTGCCGACAGCGTCTCCATGCAGGAGTTAGATTCTTCTTCACCACGACAGTTGACGAGCACCTGCCCTGATAGACACACTGTTCCTCTCGGCGATGGAATGTGGCAGACAAGTGTGCAGGTAGACACGCTCTCAGTCTCGCCTCGTACTGATCGTCCAAACAATCAACTGTCGGAGATCATTTTGAGAGTTGTCGTCAACTTGAGATAGGATACCATTCGAGCATTTTTCTAATTACGATAGTTGTCGCCTTTTAGGCTAAAGCATTTTCAGTCAGAGCGGCTTCAGTTTCAAGGCGTACGAAACGTGATTTTTGCTTCACTTTGTTTCGTTATAATTAATTTGCTTGACAATATTTTTAACCCAACCTGGTTTTGGCGTGGTGGTTTTTAAGTCACTCATTTTTTGAATAATACTATCTGTTTCACTCAGAAGTTTTAAAGAAATGTTGCTCGTATTTCTAGTGATCGATTAATACAAGTTAAAAAGCAAGTTGGCTGGTTTGTTGCCGTTTTGAGCGCACAGCTAAAATTCTGAATTGTTTCAGGTTTTGTTTAGTTCTGTTTCAGAGAGAGATAATTTTAGCAGTTTATAACGCCTGATATATTTCACAAGAATGAATCAGACTGTTCATTACGATGAATGTCTGCAGCTTAAAACAGCCAGCAAGAAGGCTTGGCAGTAAGTGTGCTTGGACTTCTTCTTTCCTCGTATAGTACGAGTGTCTAGGCTTTTTTCTCTCGACTACTTGGGTCTTCCTGCGATACCTTAGCCGTCTGGACACTTGAGGTTGACCATTGACTTTTTGTTTTAGTGAAACGATGATATGTGGTGAATTCCTTCAGTACTTTCACGAGACAGAACAAACTTATTACCTGATTATGTATCGGTTCGATCACGCAAAGCTCGGTAAGAGTTTGGTTCAAGAGAGAATAGTTGCAGTGGTTGTATCCTGACAAGTGGATGCAGGGGCGGATTTCTGCAACAAGCTTCCGTTTGATCACACTTGAGAATTTTTTTTATATCCTTCAGCAGGACAAATCCACACTCAAAGAAACACTTGTTGTGCGCCCAGGATATATACGATGAACACGTATTTCAGCAAGAGCGGTCAGGATTTCAGCATTTTCATGTGGTCAGATAATGCAAAAGCAAAATATACAAATCTGTGATTGATTTTATCAATAGGAGAATATATGCAAACCTCATGACAGGATATAAACGGGATCATTATTTTCTTGTAATAAACTAGTCGTGGAAAGGGATTAAGCGACACAGTGTTGTGCACGAAAAGACTCTAATGGCTGGAGGTTAATTTCCATAAGATGTCGTGTTTTTCCCCTGTCCTTTCTCCCTTGTGCGTACTTGACGATGTCGCGTAGCTAATTAATAATGGATCAAGGACATACGTACACGAATGGGAATGAGATCTTCCCACATTTGTGAATGCTCCTCAGTGTGTTCTTAAGGCTGAAGGAACGGCGATAATTCGAAAAAATAATTTTTGTTGAAAGAACTACATGGGTTAGCTGCTTGTGTGGACACGCAAACTAATGACGGGAGCTAATTGTGCTTCTGTAGACTGTCTCCACAAATGAAATGTCCGGTGTTTCAAGGCTAGACGTAGGAAACAAACAATCTAACTTGCATCTGCAAGTAATGAGGACACAAATATACCCAATAAAAAAAAATGCTGTGGTCGTGTTAGGGCACTAGTGCAAGCTGTATCAATGTGAATGTTTGCTGATGGGACTGTCGACATTTAGCGAGAACAAACACTGCATGTTCCGGCGTGTTATTAGAATCTACTGTTTGGATCCATACGTTCAGTGAAAACTAAATGCTCGGCTTGTGTGCAATGTCTGCAGTACTTTGCAGTACTTTGCTGGCCGCTGTGCGTTCTGTGACGTGTGTATTGTCATCACAGACTTATACACGTATCCAACACAGAACCAATACTAACGTTCCAAACTCAAACATTAAAAAGTAAGGTTAAGTTTATGGATCGTTTAATTATAGAAACAGCGAAATATTCACAAGAACCTGGTCCTGGCCTTTAAAGTGGAGAGAAAAGTCTATGGTAAATGGCTCTGTGATTTATCTTCATACATTCTGCAAGTTGAACATAGAATAACTGGACATTACACTCCCACCGACAGCGAAAGAATGACTTACCGCTGGTTAGGAATGAAGGAAATTGCAGGACACTGTCCGAAATCGATACTGAGTGACTGACCTCATGATGATAAGTGCCTGGACATGAAATACATGAATGGCGTACACAGTTAATGTCCAAAGCCTTGTCGTGTTTATGTGACAGAAAAGGGAATCCGCGCGGTAGCTCTTTAAAAGGCCATTAACTGATTAGTAGCCTTCTACTTTAAAGACTGGCCACCACAACCAATGAGAGAGAGAGAGAGAGAGAGAGAGAGAGAGAGAATGTGTGTGTGTATGTGTGTGTGTGTGTGTGTGAGAGCGAGAGAGATGGAGAGAGATAGAGAGACAGACAGACAGACAGACAGACAGACAGACAGACAGAGAAACTTATGCAAGCTGATCCACTCGCGAATCACCCCCGCTTCACGCATACACACACAGCCTTTTCACCTCTCTGTCTCTGTGTGCGTGTGTCTCTCTCTCCCTTCCTCCCTCTCAATTTCTCACCCCACTCCTTTTACTCTGGTTTCATATATATATATAATAAAAGAGAGTGTCTGTCTGTGTGTCTGTGTGTCTGTGGTCGCCATACCTCAGAGATGGCAAGAGGCAGGAACAAGATATTTTGCATGCACACTCCCTAGGTGCCGCAGATGTGCACCTGGGTTTTAGTTTCTCCAGACATTGTTTCCTTCCTCGGATAATGACCCTCCCCATCTATCAATACAGTCTACATAGTACAAGGGAGGTAAGTCATGCTTTGTCACCCACGGAAGGGAGGTAACTCTCATCAAACCAGTATACCGTGTAATTCTCAAGGGTTACCCCCCGCCCGCTATCATCCCGCCCCCACCCCCCCCACACACACACACACACTAACCCTGCCCCCTGCTGTGCAAGGCCAGTTCAGTGCCTGGTGATCACATGTAGCAAGCACATAATGCCAGTGATATTACAGACTCTCTATCGCTCCTATGAGGAGAAGAAATGAAGAAGAAAAAGTTAACCGGACAGTTCAGGAAATTTCTAGAAGCAAAGGGAGGTAACTCTTACTTTGTATACATTGAAGGGAGGTATCTTCTCTTCTAATGCAGGCACGCCTGATCAGTCTTTACAGAATATATAGAGTCGATGTTAGACCTGGTTTTCAAGTATCTAGAATTTTCCTAAGAAAAGGAGATAACTCAAGTCAAAAAGTTATTTTTCAGCAAAAAGAGTGTGTTGATGGTGATGCTTTCACACTGTCAGTCCCAGCCTTTTAATCCAAATGTATGAGCTCACACTTTCATCTATCGCTTATTCTCATTGGAATAAGATTCTAGAAGTTTCTGAGAGAGAGGGAAGATCAGAAACACCCGGGCGAAGCCGGGCCTGACTGCTAGTATATATATATGTTTCCTTCTCCAATTTGTGTCCTATTCTTCCGTGTCAAATTAATCAGATCCAATAACTTCCCTAAATCGTGTTGCCAATGAAAACAAATGCATGTCATAAACAGAACATTGACAGCCACGTAGCTGTGCGTCCGCGCGAATCGTGCATTCAGATTGCGTATCACGATCCCTCTTCAATCAAACTCGCTAACCATACGTGTTTTGTTCATGACTAATGCAGACGGTTACTAAGATCATACCGAGTGCTCGTATTGTCCTTGTCGAAATAATACCCGAGTGTTTCTGTGAATATTTTAGGACGAAGTGATGCTTAGATACAATTTTTGTTTTGCTATCACGGAATGAAGGTACGTGAGGGAGACCGCCCATATCATAACTGAACCATATCTCTACAAGTGTGTGAATCATGTAAATGAGCTCAAGGGGTGACGAGACGCTAGTAAAATGGTGTGTTCTGGTTTTATATTTAGTCGGGTTTTCACTAAATGTTTTCAAGTAGACTGGGAGCTCGAGAAAATCTAATTGTGTGTGTGTGTGTGTGTGTGTGTGCTTGTCAGCATGTGCGTGTGTGTGTGTGTGTGTGTGTGTGTGTGTGTGTGCTTGTCAGCACGTGTGTGTGTGTGTGTGTGTGTGCTTGTCAGCACGTGTGTGTGTGTGTGCTTGTCAGCATGTGTGTGTGTGTGTGTGTTTGCTAGCGTGCGTGGTTGTGTGTGTATGTGTGTGTGTGTGTGTGCGTGTGTGTGTGTGTGTGTGTGTGTGTGTGTGTGTGTGTGTGTGTGTGTGTGTGTGTGTGTGTGTGTGTGTGTGTGTGTGTGTGAAGAACGACGACATGAGAGATCCTGAGTATGGCATCCCCATTTCATTTTTTCGATAAGTGTCTTTAATGACGTCATATCCGGCTTTTCGTGAAAGTTGAGGCGGCACTGTCACGCTCTCATTTTTCAACCAAATTGGTTCGTGGAATGGGAACAGCACGAACAATTATTCCGTGGCCATAACGGCATTCCTGAACATATCATGTCAGTCCCATCCTGTCGGCGACGCCAAATGTAACCGAGTGCTCAAACACCACAATCACCTTTGGAGGCAAAGTCCAATCATACAGGATTGAGAATTTTAGAGCTTATTTCTAAGCCCTATAAAAACTGTTATGCATTCGTAAAGGAATCCATGAACATACAGACAGACAAAAGCCCCCAGACCCCATCACAAACAGAACTCTACAATCCACAGGAGTTGCCTTGCGAGCTATAAATAGCTCGCAACTTCTAAGGCGAACAACTCTGCAGAGTCTGCTGTGAAGGGCGACGGTAGTCTCCCTTTCCCACATGCACACATTCAAACAAAAATTGACTATTCGTCGAAACTGACTATTGGACACTCTGAGTGCTAATACATGTACAATGAAGCCATTTCTAAGTTTTACAAAAGAGCACTCAAAGTAATTTTGTTAATTTATACAACACTGTTGGCAAAAGATTACAAACATTTAGACATATTGTCGCTATACGAAATAAAGCTTCAAAATAAAGCAGGTAATTTATTAACAGAAGAACTACTGTTATATTATTCTTTCTAAATTCGTAATTATTAATCCACGACACCCAAATAAATGTCTCGCCCCTCTCCCCGAACAAATTTTTGTAACAAATTTCTAACAGCAGTGTCTTGAACTCACACCCTAAAGTTATGAGAGAAGCCATAAGTGCGAGAGGCTTTATAAACATTGATTGTGCTGAATTAAATTAGATGCTATTGCTGATTACTTTATTTTACTCTCTGATTACATAATGTCTGGTAAATATTTGTACTTTTTTAAAAAATCTGATCTCTTGTCTAACTCTCTCACGTTTTCTGTGTGTGTGTGTGTGTGTGTGTGTGTGTGTGTGTGTGTGTGTGTGTGTGTGTGTGTGTGTATGTGTGTGTGTGTGTGTGTGTGTGTGTCTCTCTCTCTCTCTCTCTCTCTCTCTCTCTCTCATGCAAAACTAAAGGTTTTAAACAATTTTGTTTCGTCATTATGGTTGAGTTTGTGAATGCAAAACCTCGTATACACAAGAAAACAGCCCATGATTTAGGGTCAATTCCTCGTATCTCCACATTTTGGAACCTACGTCACACACTGCATTTGATTAACACAAAAAGATACACAAAGCCTCCCCAATACATTAAAAGCCCATGGAAGGCAGAATTGTATAGGTAACATTAACAGATTTTTTAAACACGCATTTTTTGTTTTTCTCAAAACTGCATAACTGCACATACGAGGTCTTGCACTGACAGCGACGATAATGTCGTATTCAAAACAAGCTCAGAAAGTTAAAAAGAATACAGAAAATTAAAGCGCGCTTTTCTGCTTAGCGCAATACGCTACCATGCTATTCTGGCTTCTCAATTTCACTTCGCTTTTCACGTGAAAAGTGAGCGATTTCCTTCTTGCGGGGATTGACGAAGCTGTATTGTCTTTGTGAAAAAATGTAGTGCGTTCAGTTTCAGTCCGTGAGTTCGACAGCTTGACTATAAATCAGTAAATCTAGTAGTAATTTCCCCCTACATGACTTGTTTTTCTTTGCGAACGTGCAGTTCTGTTAACATGATGTTTGTCTGAAACCAGGTTCTGTTGTGTTTTGGGATGCATTTTCGTATTGGATATATTGTGAAAACAGTGATTTTCGATAAAGGCACACACAATGACGAGAACGTGTTGATGTCAAGAGGCATGGAGTTCATTGTTGAAAGAGATCGACGGCTGTGTATGGACATTATGTGATCAACCTGTTTTATTATTTTACATGGATATTTGGAACATGTAGTGTTCTGGGATTGAAAGCAGAGAACGGTAACGAAAAGACTTTCATGGATGTACTGAAAGATTTTTCTCCACAATACTTGCCCTAGTCGCTGTGTTTAAGGAGAAGTGTGGTTTCTATGCTGCCTTTGAACACGTAGTGCTCCCAGAAGTGTTCAATCGACCTGTTGCTGCATGGCATTTGAGAGGCCGTGTTCATTTGTATACAGACACCTCGTGCCATATGGATCATAAACAAACAACATCCCAAAGGTGAAAGTCCCGTGCTTTATGAAAGAAAGGCACTTGCATGAGAGCGCCAGATGCAGGAAACAGAATGGATTTTATCTGAGAGCGGCGTGCACACACCGCCGTGCTGCCCGGAAGCCCCAATGGCAAATGTCATTGTCCGTGTCTGAAAGCAGCGGAAAGGATATTTGGTGCAAAACAGGAACCTCAGAATATCTACAAACACTGAGCAGGTGGAGTAAAACTTCAATTAAAGCTTTTCACAGTTTAAAGGATCTCGCGGCAGTTACGTGTCAAGACTGACCCGTTGACTGCTGCTTGTGGAAACGAATTACAGCTCCGGCCTGGAAAGTTTTGATTGAACTATCTAATCAAAGAATATCATCGAGAGCGGATCACTGAAACGAACGAGCATTTTCTAGAAGTTTACTGCTTTTAGTATACACACTGCAGTATGTGCAACTGAAAACTCGTAGTAAACGCTTTTTGTTTTATTGAATGTAACCAAGTATATTATGGTGTCGATGAATTTCCCTGTGTGAGATTTCCTCGTGTCAACAGCATTAAATTGTAAATCGTCACCTGTGATACAGTCATCGCCCTGAATAATTGAGATACAATAGCGAGACATGGTTACTACATTCTCACACTTCTGTATCGGTCAAGCCGTGTTGCTACTGCTTGGAGATAGAAATCAATCTGTATTATCTTCCTCGCAGGGACTATTAAAACATGACGTGCAGGGATTCATTTTCACCACGGCACCCTTCTTTCGGTGAAACGGAAACACCTGTGCCGCTACTTTATTTATCATGGCAAGCTTTTCTTAGAAAATCCGACGCACAAGCAGAATTAGATATCACCCTGACTTTATGGTAGACAACTGACGTACCAGCACAGTGACGTTTCACTGAGATAACTTTCTGTCCGAAAAACAACAATAACAACAACAACAACAACAACAACAACAACAATCAACGTTACGATAGCGCTGGCATGATAACTGAATCTTCAAGGTAAATCTGACCTGGAGTGATTTATCAACGACCGCAGTGTGTGGATTCAAAGGATCCCAAAACCCTCACCATGGGATGTCTGAACGCCAAGGTGGACAACGATCCCCGCGTGGGTAACGGCAAGGCGGGGGGTCCTAACGGCACCGCCACCACCAAGACGTTCAGTGCGGGGGACCCGGGGGGCGGTGGCGGGGGCGAGGCGGTGGACCCCCGGTCCCCCCTGGACGGGCGTCAGATCTTCAAGCTGAAGCAGTCGTGGAAAGGGATTAAGCGACACATGGAGGACACGGGCGTGGAGATGTTCCTGAGGTAGGTGCTCATGTACTGTGTTGCATGACCATGATCATTTTGGTAATGGTGTACGTTTGTTAATTTGTGTGGCAAGGGTGGTGGTAGGGGGGGAGGAGTGCGTGCGTGTGTGTGTGCGTGCTTATGTGTCACTGTGTACACGCTGTGTGAGGGAGAGAGAGAGAGTCTTTGTGTGTGTGTGTGTGTGTGTGTGTGTGTGTGTGTCTGTGTGTCTGTCTGTCTGTGTGTGTGTGTGTGTGTGTGTGTGTGTGTGTGTGTGTGTGTGTGTGTGTGTGTCTGTCTGTCTGTCGGACTGAATAATCGGACACGGATAATAACAATAATAATAATAATAATAATAATAATACGAGAATTTATAACGCGCACATATCTCACCACAAGGCGACTCAAGGCGCACTTTCTGCCCGAAAATGCCATTTTCCTCGCGTGTCTGGCAGTCTTTCTGTCTGGAACATGTTTCTCAAAATGATTAAGCTTATGGAGTTTTGCCTACCCATGTTCTGGACCGACAAAAACGAGTTAACTGGTATTTCTAGTATTTTATTTTTACTGAAGTCGAAACATACCGAAAACCGAACCAGGGAACTGGCCGATACCTTTATTGCACTGAACATTTTCTACAGCTGCATGGTTTGACTGTTGGCCTTGTCAAATTGACAAAGTTTGGGGAGAGCTATTTTCTTGTTTAGAAATGCCAGTCTGGAAATTGATGAGCAAGATCCCTTCGGGGCAAGAGGTGGGGGTGAGGTAAGATGCAGCTTGTGGAGCTTTTCGGTCATTTCCATGGACAGCAAAGAAACATTGCGTGGCCTCATCAATAGCAATCTTCTCCGTTGCTGAATTCTTGCAAATGCTGTTATAATGCGGAGAAAAAAACCCACGTAGCAATCTTGAGCTCAAAACACATTTGTATTCATTCATGTGAGAATTCGAAAGACCGATCATCCCTCTGGGCTAGATTTTCCTTTGAGAGTAATTTGTTACAGGAGTGAACAAGGAGGTCATGTTTTTCCGTTAATTGTGATAACAGGGTTTGAATATTGGGTTACGTGTGTGTGTGTGTGTGTGTGTGTGTGTGTGTGTGTGTGTGTGTGTGTGTGTGTGTGTGTGTGTGTGTTTTCTGTATGTATGTGTGTGCTTGTAAATGTATGTGTGTTCAAATCTGAAAAGGGCGTCGAGGGGAAGAAAATGCAAAACAAATTACGGAGCAACTGTGTAAATTATCGTTTGCGTATGCCGGCTAAAACACACACACACACACACACACACACACACACACACACACACACACACACACACACACACACACACACACACACACACACACACACAATCAGGGCCGGACCAAATGAGTTGTAAGGGGGGGTTCCTCCTTTTTTGGGGGGGGGGCAAATCAGCCAAGTGGCGAAGCCACAAGCGCGCGCCTGCAAAGCAGGCGCGCGAACTAGGGGGGTCCGGGGGCATGCTCCCCCGGAAAATTTTTGAAAAACGGTTAAAATCTGTGCAATCTGGTGCATTCTGGGCCTTGTTTTGAGGCTGAGCAGCATTGTTTTGGTGCTAAAACTAGTAAACAAAAAAACCCACTCAAAGCAAGGTACATGCTTTTTCCAGGGGTGGGGTTCCGGAACCCCTGGAACCCCCCCCCCCCCCCCCGGGTCCGGCCCTGCACAATCTCCCATTGCATCTCATCCAGCAGTCCACCCAAGTGATTCAGTGCCTCTCACCATCGGTAAATACAAACTCTCACCATATAAAAACATCACATCTATCCATAAACACTACGTTCAGCAAATGGACCATTTAGCCCTGTCGTGAAAAAGTCTTGTTCGACAGTCCACCCAGATCAACAAATATATAGACCCTGCAAGCAATCAAGGAAAAAAACGCTTCGTCTCTGCTTGAAACGGCGCCATGAATAATTCAGCGATCATTATCTTAAAATTAAATAGGCTTTGGGGATGCGAGAGGGATGTCGGGATGATCGGCAGCTGTGTGCACTGATGGTGATCGCTGGATTACTCGCAGCTTTTTTGTCTTACACAAACGGGAAGGGGTGAAGCTCAGAAGGGAGAGAGAGAGCGCGCAAGAGACAGAGAGACAGACAGAGATGAATTGAATAAACTGTATTATACAAGCAATGAGATGACAGGCTTTGGTCCTTTTTTTACAATCTGAACAAAATATCAATTTAGTAATCAAACGAAGAAAGAAAGAAACAAACAACCAAACAAAGAGACAGAAAAAACAAAATAGAAAACTCACCGACCAGATGTTTACCTTAGAAAAACTAGAAGTTATGGGAGACAACTTGGGGTGGGTGTTGTTGACAAAAGGATGATACAGACCTTGAACCTTGTTGCGCTTACAGTGTAAATCCGCTATGAAGGAATGTGTGTTTTATGCTATACCAGGGATGTCGTCAGGCGTTGGACATTGGACATAGACCGATTAAAAGGCTCAAATGTCCGATTCACTTAGCCGCACAGCGGTCAGATCAGATGTCTTATCGTTTTCAACTGAACGCGGTCATTGTCAGATAAGAACTCCATTCCTTCGGACAGCGCGTTATTTGATAATTTTCCTTTCATAATAAAAATCTTCAAAAAGTGACCGAGCGCTCTCGCGTACAGGTGCACTGAAGTTGTGCAGTGGAGATCTTGCGTTTTCCGAACCGTTTGCGGTATGAGCTGTTTGCGTTCACCCGTCTTCTGACAGCACACTAAAGTTAGGAGTACGGGAGACAACTTCAATTGCTTGTTTTAACCTAATGTCTTGGTTAAAACTTGTCTAAATTTCTAAATTCTTTCTTGATAAATTTAGTTTTCACTCTTTGACCTTAAATCAAAGAGTTTCCCTTCACAGATGTCCTCTTGGGATTATCAGATGAGGGTAGTCTCCCATGCCAACAGAATCTACCACTCAGAGAGTGGTTTGATTCTTGGTTGGATACCATGGGTTGACAACTTTCGCCCTATCTACCATCAGACCACTCATGAGATACATTTATGTCGAAGCACGTGTCTGGTCACGGTAGTAAAACAATGGTCCTCCTCTGGACTAGTTTCCTCTGTTAATACTCTCCCTTCGGGGCAGATTCTCTTTGAGAAACTCGGTCCCGTCCGAGGAGGGTCTGATTTCCCCAATAGGGCTGTCTGTGATATATATAACACATCAGAAATTGTGAAAGAAACAATTGAAAGTCAGCAGAGACTTTAATTTCTTCCGAGATTTGTTAAAATCTCTTAGCAGAGAAAGAGAGAAAAAGTATCCCTTCACAGACAGCCTAATGGGAGCATCAGACCCTCCTCAAGGGGGACCGAGATTTACAATGCAAAGTCCCTTTGTGGGGGACGTAACACAAGGAAATTTAGTCCTGAGGAGGACCATTGTTTTGTACCTAGACCATATATATATATAATGTATATATATAAAGTCGTCAATGTTGGACATTTCCAAAACGTGTGTTTTACTTACTTTCTTACTGTCCTTTATGCCGGTTGGCAAGTAGTGCAGCAACGAAGGACCTCCACTCCTGTCTGTTCTGGGCAAGTCTCTGGATGGTACCCCACGTATGGTTAACACGTGTGTCAAAGAGATTAAATTATTCGAAAAGATCTGTGTGATTATCACTATAAAAAGCGCTGTTTCTGACCCAGGTTTACAAAATGATTGCTTGTATCACACTTCCTGGTTGACAGGCCGAAGCTTCTTACTGAACAATTGTACTTCCACCGACTGTCTTTCGTTGGATCAGCTGCCCTTGCAAAAAGTACAACACTCTGCCGCACGTCTCATTTTCAGAGCACAGCATCGACAACCCTGCACTCCTCTCATGAAAGAACTTCACTGGCTTCCTGTATCTGAACGTATTAGGTATAAAGCTGCCTGCTTCTGCTACAATATCATCTCTGAATCGGCACCTGCCTATCTTTCTGAACTGGTCTCTCTCTACACTCCCTCTCGCACCCTTCGTTCTTCTGATGATGCTCGACTTCTCTGTCAAGGTCGCTTTAAACGCAAGGCTCATGGCTTCCGCACGTTTTCGTATTATGGACCTCAGTTATGGAATTCACTCCCCTTTCAATTACGTCACTCTCCATCCATTTCATCTTTTAAGTCCAATTTGAAAACTCACTTGTTCCAACAACACTACGGATAGTTCCTTAGTATAGAGTCTGGGGATGTGAGATGTGCATGATGTGTTGTTTGAATCTGACAGTGATTGTATGATTTTTGTATACATGTATTGTTGTCCCGCGCTTTGAACTTTTGATAAGGCGCTTTATAAATGCCCGTTATTATTATTATTATTATTATTTTGGCAGGCACACAGTGATACGTACATCAACCAATAATTCATTCAATCAATCAGTCGATCAATCAATCAATCCATCCATCCATCCATCCATCAGTCAATCAGCAAAGAAGCAAATCTTCAGATCATGCAAACTCTTGAGGCAATTGCTCAGCCTCTCGAGAGAGCCGCATCATTGTGTACGCTACATTTAGTGTATTATACACGGTGTGAAAGGGCACCTGTGGCACACGTTCGGTTCAACAGAACAGTTTGAACTCAGACTCTTTTGACATCAAAAACACATTTTTCAAACAGCTCAGTCGTATATAATCAAACCTTTAAGTTGTCTGAAAACACTTTGGAGTCTCCCGGATACATGCAGTACGCGATCAGTCAAAACAGGTCTGTGTCGTTTCGCGGATCCACAAACTTCAAAAGAACACTCGCCTGGGAATACAGTCTCCACGATGAACGCTTTTACAGAGCACAAACTTAGCACGGTACGGAGCTTGAAGTGATGAATTGAAAATGATTTCCTATTCAGAAACAGAACATTCACACACACCCGGGAATACATGCAGTCTCCATCATAGACGCTTTTTCAGATTGAACACAAACTTGGTACGGTACGGAGCTTGAATTGATACTTTGAAAATGATTTCCTGTTCAGACACAGAATGTTGACAAACACTTTCAACAGTAAGTGTTGGCCATATCTGTTTCCATGCAGGTGTAGCGTTGGCCGTATCTGTTTCCATGCAGGTGTAGCGTTGGCCGTATCTGTTTCCATGCAGGTGTAGCGTTGACCGTATCTGTTTCCATGCAGGTGTAGCGTTGGCCGTATCTGTTTCCATGCAGGTGTGGCGTTGGCCGTATCTGTTTCCATGCAGGTGTAGCGTTGGCCGAATCTGTCCGGTATTTAACAGTTGACATTCGAAAATGTCTGAAATGAAACCGTTGATGGGTCAGAATCACGACTAAGTGCAGGCCGAAAACGGCAATTACAACACTATGAACAATGTCTCGTTCATTGTTTCGTTCATATTAGTGTTCCTTACAGGTGCCAAGAGACTGGTTTCGATCAAATCTAGGACTAAATTCCGTCAAGAGCGCTTAATTTTATCTTTTTTTTCCGGTTTACGGTTAACTTGAGGGGCATTGTTCTTGAAAGTACAGTATGGTTACTGCGGGATAGGTTTTAGTACCGCCCTGATATGGCCTTTCGTTTTAGTGTGTTCGTTTGCCATGCAGATAAAACCAGATTTATTTGCCTGGGAAAATTTACCGAAATGGTTATATTACGTTATATTATATTAAGTTTTGGCAGTTTTACGAAGTTTAAGCCAGTCTCGGACATTATCTTTCCCTTTATTTACAGAGAAGACGTTCGGCACTTCTGCCCAAATGACCGTGACGTTTTCGGCGCATTTGAATGTCAACGACTTCTTTGGGTTTTTTTCTCCAGGTCCTAAGCTTTGTACGGTAGAGGAAACATGGGCTTGTGAAATGGTGTGCATGACCACTGTTCCCTGTGTACAGTACGGGCTGCTCAACGGTGTATTAGTGCGAGGTATACTACCAGTGCTTTGATCATGATAATGGATTTATTCAAATGCATTAGCCCGTGTACTTTTTCCGCCCACAGTTATTTTGATCAAAGCCACGGAAGTAATTAGGACTGACGTAAATGCGGTGGTCGAGAACTTATACAGAATGAAAAAATTCTGCTTGAAAAATGCGGAAACATTTGTTCTTTGAAGCGTTTCGTATCATTGGAATGCTTTGAAATGAAATTAGGTGATCGAGTTTGGTTTTGCTGAGGAGAAACAGTGGAATTAAATGGTGTTTTTTTTTTTTTTTATTCGCTTTAAGCGACAAAATGGTTGCTCTCTGGTTCTCTGTCTCTTTCTCTCTGTCTGTCTCTCTCGGTCTGTTTAGCTAAGTGCGGGTATTGGCTTGTCTTCAATCGAAGCGACCGGAATGGTCAACTACATATTTCCATTTGGGAGATAAGGTTTTCTGAGTCTTATCAATCATACTCTGACAGGCAGTGCCATTGATCTTGCGTCCTTCATCTCCAAGTCAAACTGGCTCTCACACTCCACAGTCTCAAACTTTTATTCATTTTGTTTTGCCTTGCCTCGAGTAAAGTTGTGAGAACCGTATCCCGGCGGATCTAGTTTTTGTTCAGTTCAGGGAGAAAATGAATTGAAAATAAGATTTGAATACGTTGGGACTGAGCAAGTTTTGAGCGCAAAAAAAAACCAAGTCGCGTAAGGCGAAATAACAACATTTAGTCAAGCTGTCGAACTCACAGAATGAAACTGAACACAATGCTTTTTGAGTCACTTGAGAAAAAGTGACTCTATGTAATCGGTCAGTGTTAGTCTGTCCGGCCGGCCGGCCGTCCGTAGACACCACCTTAACGTTGGACTTTTCTCGGAAACTATCAAAGCGATCGGGCTCATATTTTGTTTAGTCGTGACCTCCAATGACCTCTACACTTTAACGATGGTTTCGTTGACCTTTGACCTTTTTCAAGGTCACAGGTCAGCGTCAAAGGAAAAATTAGACATTTTATATCTTTGACAAAGTTCATCGGATGTGATTGAAACTTTGTAGGATTATTCTTTACATCAAAGTATTTACATCTGTAGCCTTTTACGAACGTTATCAGAAAAACAAGGGAGATAACTAGCCTTTTCTGTTCGGCAACACACAACTTAACGTTGGGCTTTTCTCGGAAACTATAAAAGTGACCGGGTTCAAATTTTATGTGAACGTGACTCATTGTGTTGTGAATAGCAATTTCTTCCTGTCCATCTGATGCCTCATATAATATTCAGAACTGCGAAAGTGACTCGATCGAGCGTTTGCTCTTCTTGTTTCACCATGGCCGCATACTCGTAGTTTTGTCAGTCCATCGCTCGTGGCAAAGGCTGTGAAATCGACAAGCCGGAATAGTGCGGTAGTGGTCGCGCTGAGCAGGATGCAGGATAACACGCTTTTCTGTATCTCTATTCTTTTTAGCTTACTGAGTTTGTTTTTAATCCAAACATATCATATCTATATGTTTTTGGAATCAGGGACCGAGAAGGAATAAGATGAAATTGTTTTTAAATCAATTTCGGAAAATTAATTTTAATCATAATATTCATATTTTTAGTTTTCAGAGCTTGTTTGTAATCCAAATATAACATATGTATAAAGTTTTTTGAATCAGAAAATGACGAAAAATAAGACGAAATTGATTTTTGATTGTTTAATAAAAAAAATAATTTTAATTGCAAGTTTCCGATTTTTAATGACCAAACTCATTCATTAGTTTTTAAGCCACCAAGCTGAAATGCAATACCAATTAAAGTCCGGCCTTCGTCGAAGATTGCTTTGCCAAAATTTCAATCAATTTGATTGAAAAATGAGGGTGTGACAGTGCCGCCTCAACTTTTACAAAAAAAGCCGGATATGACGTCATCAAAGGTATTTATCGAAAACATGAAAAAACAAGTCCGGGGATATCATTACCAGAAACTGTCATGTCAAATTTCATAAAGATCGGTCCAGTAGTTTAGTCTGAATCGCTCTACATACACACACAGACACACAGACACAGACAGACACACACACACACACACACACACACACACACACACACACACACACACTCACACATACACCACGACCCTCGTCTCGATTCCCCCTCTATTGACTATGTTAAAACATTTAGTCAAAACTTGACTAAATGTAAACAAAAATACAAATACAAATAGAAGTTAACCAAGAAGAAGAAAAGTTAAGGCATTTTCCGACATAGCCTACACATTTTTGTGTGTGGTTATTTTGTGAAGGTCACACGTACGCACACACGCTGTAGCAATCTTGCCGACGATTATGCAGAACAAGACATAGTCTGACTTCACTCCGCTGAGATAAGCAGGCAGGTCGTTGTTTGGCTTGCAGTGGGGGGAAATGTGGTTGCAATCGTGTTGTGAGTAAGTGTCTGTTTAACCTTTTTGCGAATCCAGCGGTCGTGGCAACACTGCACGCACACGACCGGTACACTGCAAGGAATAGCGGAGGATCAAAGCCTAGCATGAGTACAATATATACCTTGGTTCACGTGTAATACTCTTGTGTTAACCACTATCATTTCGTGAAACGCCTAGCAAGCAACCTTGTACTTACCACACACTACGAATCAACAGTCTGGCTGAATGGTTCATATGGAGATCGTGAAATTTTCTATTGAAATAAGTGTTATTTGTTTCCCTTATTATTTGATCATTATTATTTATTGATGGAAAATACTTCTTTAAAGTTACGTGCCGTGCGCATATATTGATATGAACATCGAGACCCTACTGTTTGCTTCACCAAATTAATGAACACATTGTTTTCTGTGCGCAGTATTTATCGGGATATCTTTATATTTATTTCATTTCTATCTCTTTGAATTCATAGTTGTCTATAGAGCAAGAACATATATATATCGTCATACCTCGTGACCTGTAGACAATCATTGTATAATTAGTCATACTTCGTGACCTGTAGACAATCATTGTATAATCAGTCATGACAGCTTCACGGAATCGGGAACCGCTGAGTTTGCCAAGTGCAAAGAATTAAACAATGATTCGTGCATCCGGTCCCAAATGCTATTGTCTTATTAATTAACTTGCGGGAACCTGCGGGAAAGTGTGCATCATGCGGCTTTTGGTGCAGCGCACTGATTCATTTCTCTGCACCCATCTCTTTCCGCCCCCCACCCCCACATGATAGATGTAATGTTGCTTTGAACTGTGCTTGATTCCATGTGCCTTTGTTGGCCCTGTCGCTTCTGATTTACAGAGCAATACAAGATACAAGATACAAGATACAAGAAATTTTATTGTCCTCATCAATACAAGGAAATTTGGCATGTGTGTGGCAAGACATAATACACTGATACATAGACATTTACAAAGCAACAACTGAAGTTCAATATCAGCACACCCTTACGCACACATACCCACTACTTCAGACACACAGGCTACATGTGCCCCTCGGACGTACGCAACCCACAATTCACCCAGCCATACAACTCCACATGCACTTACTCATTCATGCAGCACTCTAGCGCCCGGCCATGCACAACTCACACACTGGAACCCTCGTACGGCTACATATGACACCCGCACAAACATTACAGCCTCAAACATCGTACTAGATCTACAACTAACAAGCATACATCCACTATCAAACACCGAATACATCATCACACATTACATCATAACATATTGCATTATAACACACGCACAAACATTACAACATCAAACATCGTACTATAATCTACAACTAACAAACAATCATACACTATCAAACACCAAATATATCATCGTACATTAAATTACATCATACCCCCCCCACCCCACCATACATTCACAATCGACACAGAATACATCATCATACATATACATTACATCATAACCCCCATACATACGCAATCAACACATAGTACATCATCATACATTACATTACATCATAACCCCCCCCCCCCCCCCCCCATCATACAAAGTAAACAGACGTCAACATTTCACTCTTACCCCCCCCCCCCCCCCCCCCCCGCCAATCACACGTCCTCTACTCTACCATCGCTCACACCTACTACACATCACCCATAGTCCTCCAAGTCACAGTTCACAGCACTCATTGTCCTTCCGCAGTCACAGTTCACATCACCCATAGTCCTCACATCACAGTTCACATCACCCATAGTCCTCACAGTCAAATTTCACAGCACTCAAGTCTATCTAGCATACTGTCACATTCACAGGGACTGGTTGTAGAGTCGTACAGCCATCGGGAGGAACGAGTCCCTCATCCGGTTCGTCCTGGCCCGCCAGCACCTCAAACGGCGTGATGACTCACGGGTGGGCTCGCACGATGCGAGCGCCTGGCGCAGAGGGTGGCGGTCGTCAGAGCGGATCATGCTCAGCTTCTTCAGCGCCACACTCGGGAATCGTGTGCTGAGAGGCTGAAGCTCAGAGCCAATGATGGAGCCTGCTCTCTTCACAATCTTCTCCAACCTTTCCATGTCGCCTTTCTTTGCACTGCTGTGGTAGCAGAGCTGGTTGAAGGAGACGACACTCTGAATAGTCGCCTGGTAGAAGGGGTGGAGGATCTGTGGGTCGACGTGGAACTGCCGCAGCTTCCTCAGGAAGAAGAGCCTCTGGTGTGAGATTGTGAGATGTGAGATTAACAGTAAAATAGAATATGAACGGTTACAAGAGCGAGCGAGAAAGAGAGAGAGAGAGGGGGGGAGGGAGAGCGAAAGAGAGAGCAAGAGAGAGACAGAGACAGACACACACATACACACACAGACATATAGATAGAGATCTAGAGAGGGAGAGAGGAGGAGAGAGATTAAGACAAAAACTGCTTTTGTCTTGTTATCCGTTCGCCTGTCTGTGACAAAAACAAATACCCAACCCCACTACCACACCCACTATCTCTCTCTCTCTCTCTCTCTCTCTCTCTCTCTCTCTCTCTCTCTCTCTGTGTTTGTCTCTCTCTCTCTGTCCCTTTCATTATGTGTGTGTGTGTGTGTCTATGTCCCTTTCTTTAGCTTTATCTCTGTCTGTCTGTCTGTCTGTCTGTCTGTCTGTCTGTCTGTCTGTCTGTCTGTCTCTCTCTCTCTCTCTCTCTCTCTCTCTCTCTCTCTCTCTCTCTCTCTCTCTCTCTGCCCTGCCATCATTTATCCAGCATACGCTGACACCAAGAGTCCTTGGCGCTGTGTGCCACACCTGCCGTTCTGGAATCCCTCTCGCAGCTCAGGTGTTGTTTTCTCAGCAGAGAGTGATTCCCTTTCCAGACACTGTCTGATAGAGAGATGAGGACCTCATGAGGGTAGAGAGAACGCATATTTCGCCAACTCTGCCTTTGAACACACTCAAAGGTCCTGTTTTTGTCTTTGCTGATTTGGGGAGGAAAGGAGGTGTCACCAAATAATGGGTTTTGAAAGACATACTGACAGGCCGGTGTAACACGAAATTCTTACTCCACGAAATATTTACTCCGGAGTAAAAATTTCTTACGAAATTCTTACTCCGAGTACACCTTTCGTACGAGAAAAGAACTCCCCAAGGCACAAAAAAATTACTCCCTCCACGAAATTTTGACTCCCCAATGTTTTTACTTCCAGTAAAAATCTCGTACGCGAAAATGAGATGCGGGCGAAGGGATAATGCCAATACGTGATCTCGCGCAAACAAATGTCGCGCTACCCTCCCTCCACCCCTTCCACCACCAAGACTAACAGGGGACAGGGGAGTAAAAGTTGCGTACACCTGGCGTGGGCAGTAAATTGCTCGTGTTAGGGTGGAATAATTTATTTGTTATGTATTCGTCAGGGGAGTAACATTTTCGACCGAAATGTGACTCGGAACACACCTGTCGTGGGGAGTAATTTTCTCGTGTTATGGGGGAGTCAGTTTTTCGTGAAGGGAGTACAATTTTCGTACGACATTTTTACTCCGGAGTAAAAATCTCGTGGGAGTAATTTTCTCGTGTTACACCGGTCTTCGACGCTTCGTATAATAGCGAAGTTCCTAAGTTTAGAATATCACTCCAGGTGGACCTCAACTGCTTGGCGATGAGCGCGCATACGTGGCAAAAATACTTTTAAGACACACATTTCAAAATCAAATTTAATTTGTGTGGCTTCTTCATTAAAAAACAACTTGCAGTATAAATCAGTAACACGAGTCCCTCTGTATGTCTGTCTCTATATCTCTCTCTATGTCTCACTCGATCTCTGTTTCTCTTTGACTCTATCATCTCTTTCTCTGTCTTTGTCTGTGTCTGTCTGTCTCTTTGTCTGTGTCTGTCTGTCTCTCTCTCTCTCTCTCTCTCTCTCTCTCTCTCTGTCTGTCTGTCTCTCTGTCTCTGTCTCTCTCGCTCTCTCTCTCTCTCTCTCTCTCTCTCTCTCTCTCTCTCTCTCTCTCTCTCTCTCTCTCTCTCTCTCTCTCTCTCTCTCTCAGTGACAGATTGTAAGACTAGGCGCCAGTCTAAAACCGTGTATCCTTGAGTAATAGAGTTCGTTCGTTCGTTCGTTCGTTCTCTCTCTCTATCTCTCTCTCTCTCTCTCTCTCTCTCTCTCTCTCTCTCTCTCTCTCTCTCTCTCTCTCTCTCTCTCTCTCTCTCTCTCTCTCTCTCTCTCTCTCTCTCTCTCTCTCTCTCTCAATCACCGAACTGTTAATGTTTTTGAAATAAACACAGCACGATAAACCACAAAATAGAAGGCCACTCTGTAAGAAACGATCCGCGTTTCCTGCAAGTCTCGAAGATACCAGCATCAAGCCAATGCTTTCAACAGGTACATTGCAAAACAAGCTGCCACAGGTCGGGGTCTCTCGGGAACGCCACGGCGGGGCGTTTTTCTAACCCCCGATCACTCAGAACCTTCCCCACCAAATGTTTTCCAACAGAGCTCTTTAACACCTTGCTATGTTTTATTAGATCAGAGTTTGTTTTTTTTAATCGTATTGCGCCATCTGTATTTTCACGCCTCGGCACGTGCAGAATATTTCACACTTCACTATCTGTCGGCCACGTCTTTCAATGACATAGACACACGCCCGCTGGATAGACAAACACACAGGAGCGTTTATACGGTAGCACTTGTATAAAAGGCTCCAGAAAGTCTGCTGAAATGAAGAAAAAACAGTGCCAAAAAGTGGTCGATGTGTGAAATGTCATGACATCAAGTTTCCGTGAAGATTTACTCTGAAAGATGCTTGTTGTCAACCCTTAAATGTGACTGAGGAGACTTTTTTCTGATGCGTTATTTATCAGCTCGTTTTCCCCGTTTTTTTACCGGGTTTACCGCGGGTGTAGGCTGTTAGTTATTTATTTTCTTGTCGTGTGATGGTCCACCTCAGTAAAGTAACAAGTGCTCGCTTGTTAATCGTTTCCAATGAAGATTTTTGGTAGCACGTGAAAGCATATATCGTAATTGTCAACAGGTGGCACTTCAATTTTTTAAATGCAAATTAAAGTACAACTTTTCGTCACATTACGGATGAGTAAGCTATTATTCAGACCGTTCGCCGCAGAAGCTGTCAAGAAAATGAAGAAAACACTCCTCATAACAATGACCTTGGGTTTGTCATTTTTCTGTTGCATACGTGTGTGTTTCATGCTCAGGAGTTTACTCACTCCCAGTGCAATTTACTTTCTTCGATTTTTTAAGCCGCCAACATTTGGGTTAGAATTTTAAAAAAACACCAGTTTCGATTGTCCGTTTTTGCATAACTGAGTCAGGGGTCCTCCCAAGCTGGCTCACGTTATCTTTGCTCACGATTCCAGTCGCCAGACGCCAGAGAGTTGCGTTTAGGGGACATTTCCATTGATTTCAATATTAACCTGATTACCCTCCTGTTTTTTGGAGCTCCCGGTGTAACACGAGAAAATTACTCCCACGAGATTTTTACTCCGGAGTAAACATTTCGTACGAAAAAGTTACTTCCTTTACGAAAAAGGCACTCCCCCATTTCACGAGAAAATTACTCCCCAAGACAGGTGAGTTCCGAGTAAACATTTCGTACAAAAATGTTACTCCCATGACGAATAAATAACGAATAAATTACTTCACCCCAACACAAGCAATTTAACTTCCCATGCCGGGTGTACGACATTTTTACTCCCTTGTCCCCTGTAAGTCTTGGTGGTGCAAGGGGTGGAAGGAGGGTAGCGCGACATTCGTGTGCGCGAGATCACTTATTGGCATTATCCCTTCGCCCGCATCCCATTTTTGCGTACGAGATTTTTACTGGAAGTAAAAAAAATGGGGAGTAAAAATTTCGTGGAGGGAGTAATTTTTTCGTGCCTTGGGGAGTTCTTTTCTCGTACGAAAAGTGTACTCGGAGTAAGAATTTCGTACGAAATATTTACTCCGGAGTAAATTTGTCGTGGAGTAAAAATGTGTTACACCGGCGGCGTATGCGTTTGAATTAAGGTGGCGTCCTGAATAGCGTGTACTTTCTCTGCCGACAAATGTTAGATAACGGTTCAGTCTGGGACCACGTAGATTTGTTTCTTTAAACACAAAGCAAACTTGATATTATGTAAGCCTAAGTGCATCGTGGATGACAACTTTCATAAACACAAATGCGATTCACTAGATCTGTTTGTTTAATATTACCTAGAATGTATAAGAGTATATTATCGACCTCGAAAACTATGAGTGTTGAGCAATTTTATTCTCACACAAAAAAGAACAAATCTTATTTCAATATAAGAAAACCATTAGATGTACAAGTTTTCTCACACACACATTGTGTTGTCTGTGTGCGTGTCTTTGTGTGTGAGTGTCTGTCTGCTATGCTGCATTTAAAGAGACATCAGCCTATGAATGTGTTGCCTTTCGGCAAACACAGATTTTGACATCGGTCGTTGATAAAAATAAAAATAGAATACAATAAAAACTTTTCTTGAAATCATATATATTCATCGAAGAACAGATTGAATATAGTGTTACAAAAGAGAACTTCGAGGACGGTACGAGGGACATCAGTACTACTGCCCTTCCGATGTCCCTACAGACATTCTTATAATGGAAGCTCTCACCCCCCCCCCCCCCAAAGTTGGGAACAAGGGCAGATAATTGTGTTCACCACTGCACAGCCCTTGCAGACGCAATCATCTAGGTTACTCCCCTAGCTTTACGGCTAATCTGTTAATTAATTGCGCACCAAACGACTTAGCGTACGAACGGTGGATACCCTTGCAGGAGAAGAGCAATTTTACACCTAATCGAAACCGGTATATTTCCGATAATTTTGGGGCGGATGAGAACCAGAGTTGTGTATGAAAGAAAGCATTAGGCTTGAAATGTCTGACATTTTCTTGGAATTATCGGGAAAGATCGGTGCAATTTTGTGGTCTCGGAAAGGAAGTAAATGGAATTTTAATTTGTACGTCTATTTTTAAAACTGTTAGATAAAAAATAAAAAAATAAACAAAAATAAAAGCATCTGGTACGAGCTATGATTTTCTTATCATTTTTGTTGTTAAAGGTCCTTGTCTACATTTGTATACCGAAATCGCCAATTGACCATTAAAATGCAGAGTCTATTATCTACAAATATCAACAATACACCCCCTTTTGATCAGGAAAGACGAAGCCAGTGTAGCTGTTTGAAAATTCATTGTAGTATTCCAGCGTAGTACTCATAGTAGGATATCCTTATTTGGAAAATGCCAAGCGCAAAACTCCCCTCAAATCCCGTGCATTTCGTGCGTTTAAGGGGATATAGCTCAGTTGGTAGCGCGCTGGATTTGTATTCAGTTGGCCGCTGTCAGCGTGAGTTCGATCCCAGGTTCGGCGGAAATTTATTTCACAGAGTCAACTTTGTGTGCAGACTCTCTTCGGTGTCCGAACCTCCCCCCGTGTACACTACATTGGGTGTGCACGTTAAAGATCCCACGATTGACAAAAGGGTCTTTCCTGGCAAAATTGCTTAGGCACAGTTAATAATTGTCTACCTATACCCGTGTGACTTGGAATAATAGGCCGTGAAAGGTAAATATGCGCCGAAATGGCTGCAATCTACTGGCCGTATAAAATTTCATCTCACACGGCATCACTGCAGAGCGCCTAGAACTGTACCCACGGAATATGCGCGATATAAGACTCATTGATTGATTGATTGATTGATTGGTTTAAAAAAAACGTGGACAGCGCTCCAGTGTCAAACTGTTGCTGCACTTGTCAGTTTGGGCGTGGCTATAAGCATAGTGACATAAATTTGATTGGTCAGTATTTTTAGGCAAAGCACATGTTCTCAGCAAACAGAAAACAAAATATTGGAAGCATGAGTCACGCTACCCAAAAATAAAATCTTTTTTTACATATATTTTTTTTCTATAACTTTTTTCCCCATGGTTCATTCATCATCTGACATAACTTTTTAGCGAAATCTAACCATAAGATTATGAAAAAAAAAGCAAAAATGTAGACGACCACCTTTATTTGTGTGATTGTTTCTTTCTTTATTTATTTTCTCACTCACCCCCATTTCCGCACTCACACATAAACGCTTATGAGCGGACATTTGCTTTGATGAAAGTAAAGTCACAGTTTTCTGAAGAGAGAGAGAGAGAGAGAGATGGAGCTAGAGATGAGATAGAGCAACATTTTTTCCTGTGCATTCCCATTTCTCGCATGGCATATACGATGATAGAGGTAAAGGTTATATGTACTTGCCTTTTCTGTTCGGAACAAAAGACATAGCAAGTCCTGCGCGTATCTAGGCTGCCGCAGAGAAGTTGACAGAGAGAGAGAGCGAGAGAGAGAGAGAGAGAGAGAGATTGTTTGGTTGATTGGTTGGTTGGTTGTTGGTTCTTGAACGTGCCTTCCACCTATTTGGCTATGCGAGACCGATTCAATTTTGTTTCCTTTCTCAGTGTACATGGGGGTCTGCGTGTTTGAAACTTACATTTCGGTCTATTACAGTAAATTGAAGAAGTTTCTGAAATGCTTTTTAAACTTGTTAATCCAACTCTTGATTAAAACAAATATTGATCTCCTTTAATGAGAGACAGAGACAGAGACAGAGAAATGCCAAGTGTGGTGGGGGTAAAAGCTGGAGAGAAACATGAAAACTCAGGATTCCCGTGTCTGCAGTGAGCCACACACACAACCAGAAGCGCAACAGGTCACAGCTCTCACAGTCTTCTCGCAGGCCTGCAGCAGCACGCAGCGTCCCCACATATCGATTGGTGCAACGCTCTAGGTATGCAAGCACCTGTCAGCCCTCTTTGAAAAAAGACGAAAGGCAAATATTGATAGCGAGAGGGAAGTGTCATCTGGCGGTGAACATATTTTTAATTGGACAAATTACAATCGGAAGCACTCGTTTTAACGATCGACAGCAGTGAGAGCCACGCGGAACTAATGTCCTGACGACTGAGAGAAAACGATTTGAAATGAACAAACAGAGATATTATCGAACTTTGGAGCAATTTAATAATTACGATATATATTCTACCTGTAGAATTCTTCGAATGCTCCCGTTTGTTTGTTAATTCGGGATAGGGTCAATGATTAATACGCCGATGATTACACTTTTGATAGAGAACCCGTCCTGGCTTTATAATTCCCTGTAACGTAGTTTTGACCTGTAAGTGCTCACCACCATCGACGGTCACATTTTTGGCAAAGATATTGGTGCGAAACATGGTCGTGGTCTACCTTTCTTTACCAGGTGCGCCCTGATCGCTGTGCCACAGCGGCCCAACAGAACTGCAGCAAGGTCATTCTTCTTGGTGGCAAGGTCGCGTTGAATTTCACACAGCATGACGGAAGACCAAAATAACATCTCGTTCCGTCACCATGTCAGCAAGTCATTGTCTGTCACGCAAGGAGCTGCTGACACTAGAGTCTATTATGACTATTTTACAAGACAAAATCTCTCTCTCTCTCTCTCTCTCTCTCTCTCTCTCTCTCTCTCTCTCTCTCTCTCTCTCTCTCTTTCTCTTTCTCTCTCTCTCTCTCTCTCTCTCTCTCTCTCTCTCTCTCTCTCTCTCTCTCTCTCTCTCTCTCTCTCTCTCTCTCTCTCTCTCTCTAGATAAATATCTACTACCAAGGACCCGTGTAGATCTATATAAAACTAGTTTTGCCTTTGCTGGGCCGGAATGTTAAAACTAGCAAATCTGTAAATATTTTTAAATCTTCTTTAACAAAACATCTAAACTGTTCTCTGTAAGTACACACACACGGTGACATAGTCATGTGAATCTTACAGTTCTGTCTAATGTATACTATATTAATATTACTATATAATTATATTCACGTCATATTACATATTCATAGCATATAGTATTCATATTGTTTTACTTCGTATATTAGATTTTGTGTTTCGTGTGGCCGTGGTGCTTATGCTTATTTACTGTACATTTACATGTTATGCCTATAATTATGAATTCATTATATTATGTTGTTTATATGCGTGCAGATGTGTTAGTGTGAATGTAAAGGGCACGTTGTAAGATTAGGCCCTTGGCTTAAAATGTTTACCCTTTATGTCAATAAAATGTTCTAAGTCTAAGTCTCTCTCTCTCTCTCTCTCTCTCTCTCTCTCTCTCTCTCTCTCTCTCTCTCTCTCTCATCATTGTATTTGTGCAAAATCACGGACAGGTAGCCATGTTATGAACCCCGTTATCAAAACATTGTGCATGGACTGCGGCAATCGAAGTCAAGCGCGAAAAGTGTTCTCAGTAGGTCAAGCCAGTCAAAGTTAATATCTTCAGTGTTTTGAGTTGATGACATTGTTAAACATTTTACACATGTGTAAGTTGGTGCTTAGTTTATTGATAAACGGACTGGGCGTGGCGATGTTGTGCTGTTTACGTCATGGTCAGCATGATGTAGGCAACGCCAGGGGTCAACCTGATCGATGTGCAAGCTCGTTCTCGTCCCTACATGCGTGGCACGAACCAGAGATAAACACTCGGTGCTTTTCCTCTGTTACGGTCTATTGGTTGAGTAGGTTTCATTAGGGTTTTTACAGTCTTTTTGTGTGTTTGTTTGAGGTCATTTGGTTGTAGTTTTGTGGTGGGTTTTTTTTTCTCTCAGACTTTTAGGTTCCTTCGTCTTAGGAATTCATCGTTTCACAGAGAGTGTGTCGTTGTCTGGGGAAACGCCAATGAGAAGAGGCTAAGAAACTGAGCGTTTCCATTGATTTTGCTTTGCTTTTGATTATCTATCCATTTGTAATCTTCTTCCCGCGCCCATAGAAACCAGCGATTTCTGTCTTCAGTCCACGGGTTTCTATATACGGGTCGATAATAGCTGCTTATTTTTACAATCAGGGTTACACTTATATATGTGTTCGCTTGCACTATCCCAGCGCTTTGTTCAAGGCGCTTTGGAGCGAGATTTCTGTCTGGAGTAAAGACAACAATTCCTACAAGTGACTTTAAGTCGGTTTGTTGTTTGGTTACTCCAATGGATCTTCTTCTTGTACACACAACATGTTGTTGTTGTTGTTGTTGTTGTTGTTGTTGTTGTTGTTGTTGTTGTTGTTGTTGTTGTTGTTGTTGTTTGCAAAAAGAAACAAGTCGCGAAAGGCGAAATTACTACATTTAGTCAAGCTGTGGAACTCACAGAATGAAACTGAACGTAGTCCGCCGCTAGTGCAAAAGGCAGTGAAAGTGACGAGCCTGTTTGGCGCGGTAGCGGTTGCGCTGTGCTTCATAGCACGCTTTACTGTACCTCTCTTCGTTTTAACTTTCTGAGCGTGTTTTTAATCCAAACATATCATATCTATATGTTTTTGGAATCAGGAACCAACAAGGAATACGATGAAATAGTTTTTAAAACGATTTTGGAAATTTAATTTTGATCATAATTTTTATATCTTTAATTTTCAGAGCTTGTTTTTAATCCAAATATAACATATTTATATGTTTTTGGAATCAGAAAATGATGAAGAATAAGATGAACGTAAATTTGGATCGTTTTATAAAAAAATTTATTTTTACAATTTTCAGATTTTTAATGACCAAAGTCATTAATTAATTTTTAAGCCACCAAACTGAAATGCAATACCGAAGTCCGGCCTTCGTCGAAGATTGCTTGGCCAAAATTTCAATCAATTTGATTGAAAAATGAGGGTGTGACAGTGCCGCCTCAACTTTTACAAAAAGCCGGATATGACGTCATCAAAGACATTTATGGAAAAAAGGGGAAAAAAGGCCGCGGATATCATACCCAGGAACTCTCATGTCAAATTTCATAAAGATCGGTCCAGTAGTTTACTGTGAATCGCTCTACATACACACACAGACAGACACACACACACACACACACGACCCTCGTCTCGATTCCCCCTCTATGTTAAAACATTTAGTTAAAACTTGACTAAATGTAAAAAAGGTAAACAGAATGTAAAAACCTGCTTACAAACCCTGTATCCCTGTGCACAATGTGAGTGCATTCCATATCTGTTGAACCGAATTACGACAACCCTTGGTGCTGGAACATTTTGTCTACAGAAGCTGGATATTCCGAAAATGAGAAAGACACAGTGAATCTGTTGGACTTTTCTTTCATGTTTTGCAGAATCCTTTGCATTGCGCTGAAAACAGAGTTTGTAAAAAAAAAAGTTGTTTTAAAGTCAAAATAGCCGATATTTCTGTGCCATGTCATATTTATTATTCGTATGACATGTAACAAGTATTACCATGTGTGGCAATGGTAGATGTCTAAGATGATTGTGATGTACTTCACTTGTATATAATGTAATAACATGTTCGTGTTCGTGACGTCGCAGTTGATAACATTCTCTAAAGACAATCGTGTTTTTGTGTGTGGTTATTACATGTATCAGTTATACCAAAACAATAATAGATTTTTCTTTCTATGGTCAGCGGACAGCGTAGAGCAATAATCCTTCTGATATAACGGCAATTCCCCGACAGTCTTCTTCGTTGGTTCGGCGTGACCGTCACGTTTCGTCTTTCATGCGTCACAAACCACTGATTTAAACATAGTCATGTGACTGAGTGACAGACAGCAAGACAAACCACTGATTTAAACATAGTCATGTCACTGAGTGAGACAGACAGCAAGACAAATTAAACCACCGATTTAAACATAGTCATGTCACTGAGTGAGACAGACAGCAAGACAAACCACTGATTTAAACATAGTCATGTCACTGAGTGACAGACAGCAAGACAAACCACTGATTTTCATTTTCATTTTTCATTTTTCATTTTCATTACTTTATTGTCCCATCGCTGGGAAATTCGGGTCGCTTCCTCCCAGTGGAAAGCTAGCAGCAACGGAGTCGCGCTACCCAGGTGTCTGCGTGTTTAGGTGTATTCAGCCACCTGCACTTATGGCAGAATGACCAAGGTCTTTTACGTGCCATTGTGATGACACGGGGGTGGGACATGGCTTCCGTCTCTGGGTCTGCACATAAAGTTGACCCGTGTCCGTCCCGGCCCGAATTCGAACCTGCGACCTTCCGATCACAAGTCCAGTGCTCTACCAACTGAGCCACCGGGCCCCCATAGTCATGTCACTGAGTGAGACAGACAGCAAGACAAACCACTGATTTAAACATAGTCATGTCACTGAGTGAGACAGACAGCAAGACAAACCACTGATTTAAACATAGTCATGTCACTGAGTGAGACAGACAGCAAGACAAACCACTGATTTAAACATAGTCATGTCACTGAGTGAGACAGACAGCAAGACAAATTAAACCACCGATTTAAACATAGTCATGTCATACAGACAGCAAGACAAACCACTGATTTAAACATAGTCATGTCACTGAGTGAGACAGACAGCAAGACAAACAGATGTAGACTATACTGGGCAGCACACGGACACGGGTGTGGGACGCTGTCTAATTAATTCTCTTTTAGAGCCACTTAAGGGAGGCAGCAATGACGCAGAAACGGGTGGAGAGTGATTGAGTCGTGTTGTATAGTCATCTACGCAACAAGTAAGCTGCGACAAGCGGGTAGAATGTGTGGTAGTGTTCTGCTGCCGTGTGATCAGCTGATGACCGTATTTTCAGGACTTGCGCTTCCCTGCGTGAGCAACCATGGTGCTAATCATGTAAGCCGTGAGATTTCTTGAAGATTGCTGTAGAAGCGTGTTTGTCAGCACCAAGGAAGGTGCTGTCAGCTTAAAGGAACGAGTCTTGTGAGCACTGTGCGCTAGTGACTAGAGAACTCGATCTTGATGAGCAATATTTTGTATCTGTGGGTGCTGCAAATTTCTTCAGATGAAGCTATAGATTATCTATGATTTCGTCGAAAGTACTGACACATGGAATAATAAGCTGACTTGAAGAAATGAACTTATCAGGCAACTTGCAATAACCTTCCAATGACTCAGAAAATATAATCTGAGTTTTGAAGCTAAGCTTTACAGAGTGTAACATGCCTCTTGTCCGAGCACAATTTTCCAATCACAACCTGCATTTCGCTTCCATGACGTGTTACAGTTAAACCAGATTTTGCTCTGTGATCCTACACGCTGCACGTGTGTGCATTTCACCGGACGGCTTACCAGGCGTGCACATCTATAGTACAGGGAACAAGGAGGATACCATGTAACCCACATCATGTTTGACGCTCGTGTTCTCAAAGTATAGCAAACGAATTACACAGTTAACAGCAACACTGTGCAACGGTGTCTGAACTGTACCTAAAAATGCATTTTGTAATGTTTGTTAACATTGGCACTCTTCGTAAATGTAGGTTTATGTGTCTTCACTGTAGATCTCCAGCATTGTATACCGATGCCGACACTGAAGTAGACATGTACCATGAAGCCTACATTTCGGGTGAAGCGAGAGAAAAATCAAAACTTGACTAAATATAAAAAGCAAAACTAGCTCCTATGACGGCCGTTGCACGTTGAGGTTCAACTTGAAATACGTGTGAACGAAACGACTAAGCTTTTATGGGCCAAAATTAAAGTAAACAGAAAAACACTGAGCCTACGCTGACAAGCTTGTCTTAAGTTGTGTCGTTTGTGCAGGCAGCAACTACGCCTCTTTGTTCTTAGCCTCGGACAATCTGTTGGTAAGACGTGTGGGGAGTGGCAGACAGGTACTATACCTCTTCGTTACTATACGTATTGTCTTACTGAAATGGAGGAAAATTGAATAGTTAAACACATGTCAGTTGTGACAAAAAGATCAATATCTGCTCCGTTAAACGCACAATCCACGAGTCTGCTGAGACACATTGTTGCATCCACGAGGGAAAAGCCTTTGCAAAAGGTGCTGGCTTGTGAATAGGAACTTTATACACATGTTACATGTCATATACAAAAAAAATTGCCTCTGCAAATCAAAGGACACTAGTCTTTTCTTTTTGCAGACAAAGGTTTTACAACTGTGAACGGGAAGCGTAGCAGAGATCAAATCCCGTTCCTTAGACACGTCTGTCGATATAGAAACCTGATCGTATTTCTCACCTGAAGACACCAGATTTGTGCAGTGTCATTTCATGAAATGGAGAGAAGAACAGGGGGGATGAACAACTATTGATCACCTAGTAAGAGCTGCGCTGGAGATACTGAGATTTTTCAGTTTGACATTGGTGTCATTTAAAAGATAAAATAAAGATAGAAAAGCTCAGTGTGCATTGGAAGTAGCTGGGTTGTTGATTTGTGTGTGTGTATGTTTGTAAATGGCAGGGTGATCCTATCCCATAGAAAAGCCTGGACAGATCTTCGGGTGTGCACATGATCGTGACCGCGAGAAGGAATGTATCTTCAATATTGTCAACTTCGCCAGCACCAATGGACAAAAAATAAGGGAATAAAAGCCAGCCAGGAAGCATTTTCAAATAAAGTAGAGCAAGTGGTTTTTGTTCATCGGCATCAACGATGAAGTCATCATCAGCAACGATGAAGTCATCATCAGCAACGATGAAGTCCTCATCAGCAACGATGAAGTCATCATTAGCAACGATACCGTCATCATTAGCAGCATTGTAGTTATAATAAGAGCGAGACGACCAGCAGCGATACAAAGTGACCATAGAACTGTGGACAAGAAAGGGAGGAATCACACCAGACGCAGCAGCAGCTGCAGATGTGCTGCAGAAGCAACAATAACGACAGGTAAAGTGTGGTCGTGCTGTCAGTAGCAGTGACTATGGCTTGGGCATGTTAGTGTACCGACATTAAGCAGTTATTCTACCAAAGATTTACCAACCCAGTGTACAGCAACCTCGCAGCTTTCTTGTGTTTACGGGTCCCGTAATTTATGTGTCGCTCTCTGCATCGGACGGCTCCAGAGAGAAGGACTTCCATTGTCATTGTGTCTTCATCACGACGCACACGCAATGGTTTATGTATGCCCTGCAACATTGAGAGTCAGTTGAATCAACTACAACAGTTTATCTGGACACAGCCTTCTTGCGGCCGGAATCTCCGTTCGATGCACCATGCTTTTTATCGCAGGAAGATTTTCATACTTTGTGACGTTGCCCTTCCGACCCTAAAGTCGAATACTACAACTTCTTTAAGTCTTCAAAGAAACATGAGGTCTCCAAAGTAACTTCGGTCTAACGAAACTCATGGAGATGATAGTTTGTGGTCTTGCTTAGTTCTGCAGAGTACAGGTTTCCCACTTAGTAGTTTCTGCAAAGGCTAAATATGCCCAACGTGTGCTTTCCATATAGTGTGATATAGTTACTCCAACACAAAGGCTGAATTATATAACTTTGGAACAGCTTGTTGGCGGGAGAAATGTTTTCAGCGAAATGAACGACGCTACTGGTCCAAGATTCAGAATGTGAGGCATGCAGATGAAGGAAATAAATAACCAAAACCAAAATACATAAGCGCTACATAATCATTTCATGAAACAGAAACAATGAAAAGCGAACTCACCTTAACTGTTGACTCAACAAACTCAAAAACATACCGGGCGTTGCGACCTAAAGGTCTAATTAATCAATAAAACAACCCAAAATACAAATCCAGCAGCAAATTAATCTACAAAACAACCCAAACAAGAAATTCCTTCGAGGTAGGAAAAACACCCCCGTTGGTCAAAGGGAAATAACCATTCTCACTGCACCCATTCTCACTGCCACCAACTGAGAAGGTTATTTCCCTTTGACCATGAATATGTTTCTCTATAAGTCCTTGTAGAATCTTAATCCACCAATAACTCCCTAACCGTGTGTTTGACTGGTCCCAATTTTTGTAAGGACCGTCTCAGGAATGTATAGAACCTGTTCACCAAGTTTGGTGACGATCGGTCCGTTCATTCTTGAGATCTATATGCGAACACAAACACACAAACAAACAAACAAACACATCGACCGAAACCTATACACACCCCTATACCGGGGTGTAAATACAAAACAGCAGCAAACTGATCAATAAAACAACTGAAACTACAAAACAGCAGTAGACAGCATGGGGTGCGGGTCGAGCACCGCGGTGGTGCACGTGCGTCATTCTTGTGACCTTGAGGAGAACAGCCAGACGGTGCCCGACACCTCCATCTTCCACGAGGAGTCGGTGATCCTCTTCAACTCGCTGGGCGAGGACCCGCAGCTGGACATGCGGCACGTGTACAAGCTGAAGCAGTCGTGGCGCGCCGTGAAACGACACTCGCGATTCACCGGCCTGGAGATTATGATGCGGTAGGCTGTTGGTGTTATGATGTCATTGGCCTTCTTGGTGTGACGTCATCTCTCGCTTTGGTCCTCTTGGTGTGATCTCATCATTCGCTTTGGCCCTCTTGGTGTGACGTCATCTCTCGCTTTGGTCCTCTTTGTGTGATGTCATCACTCGCTTTGTCCTCTTGGTGTGACGTCATCGCTCGCTTTGGCCCTCTTGGTGTGCCGTCATCCCAGGCTTTGGCCCTCTTGATGTGATGTCATCACTCGCTTTGGCCCACTTGGTGTGACGTAAATACTCGCTTTGGCCATATTCCTGTGAGTTTTGGTCCCCTCGGGTACAGAGCTCGCCTCAAGTCAGGGTGGTGAAGCTTTGCTGTTGCCCGTTGCTTATGATGTCGCTCTGTGATGGAAGTGCGTAATGGTCCTTTTGTGAATTGTGTAAATGTTCTCCTTGGTGAAGTTTCTCTTGGTCATCTGTTCACTCAACTTTGCACCACTATGCTGAACTGGAGAAATGCTTTCATTGTCTCCGTGGTTCGTGGTCTATCGTCTATGTACTCATGTGCCAGACTGTTGACATGTTCTTTCTTGTCTTTGTCATCACTGGTCCGTGATCTAGTGTGTTGAACTGGTGACATCATGGTTTTTTTCTGTGTTGGTACCAGAGAGGCTGATGTCCAGAGATTGAGAACGCTGCCGCAATTATTGTTGATGATTTTCGAGTTGCCTAAGCGTTAATGAAAGCATATCCGGCTGTGTTGCGCGCGCGTTTGTGTGTGTGTGTGTGTGTGTCACGGTGTGTGTGTGTGTGTGTGTGTGTGTGTGTGTGTGTGTGTGTGTGTGTGTGTGTGTGTGCGTGCCGTGTGTGTGTGTGTGTGTGTGTGTGTGTGTGTGTGTGTGTGTGTGTGTGTGTGTGTGTGTGTGTGTGTGTGTGTGTGTGTGTGTTATTAGGGTGAAGATAAAGAACACTGTTACCTCTGAAAGTCAGTTTTTAATTGCTTCGTGTATCTTTGTTTCTTGACCAGTACTCTTTATTTGTGTACCGGTGTGTTCCTAGGCCGCTCTGCACTTTCCTTTGATATGTGGCGCACTGTGTGGATCAAACACGTGATAATCGTAACAGTTGGTCTACGGCCTTATATACCCCTGCACGTATGTTTGGTTTTGATTATCTGGTAGAGGAAGAAGATATCAGCAAAATATAAACTATGGTCGCCATTTGCATTTCATATTTTTTAAAGTAGTATCTACTTCCTCTAGC
>NC_090261.1:16579243-16681743 GCF_037325665.1 Littorina saxatilis
TATCCAGTGGTAAAAACCGTTTTAGAAAAGAGCGAAAACTGTTTGAGTTATAAGCCTGTGACTAAGGTGATCCTTGCAACATACCTTTATCAAGAAAAAAATCCCATGCCTTAGTTGTCCAGAGCATTCTCTCCTAGATTGTTAGTAATACATAACTGCGTCTCATTGATGGCACTCTGTTAGGGAAATCTTGTGGCGAATTTCACTTAACCAATTCTAGGGCAAGCCCGCTGCATTATAGTTGAGACGCACTCGAGAATATTTTTGCCGTGCTGCCGGGCACGCGTACGTCTGAATGGCGAAACCCATCGGAATTTAGTCAATCGATACCAGAATTTAGCGAGTGCCAAATGATGAGTTGCTTGTAGGGGCAAAAAAGTAGGACGTAGGGAAGATGACGACGCGATGTGTTTGGAATCACTGTCTGCGTCGACTACCGCGCTTTCCTTGGAATAATGGAACTTTCAAACACAAATTTCTGCACAGTTATGACATTTCTGGTGTGTGATGTGATTATTTCAAAACAAAAAACCGAACCTTGTTCTTGCTGTGACGATGTGAGATTGTGTATCGGTGGGTTAGGTTATTTCCAAGACGTTCTTGATTTAAGCCACCGAGGTGGAAGTGCCGAGTCTCTCACAAAAAACATCTCAATTTGCATCTCAGAAAACTGTCAGTCTTCTAGTTACGTGAATTTGTTCCTAACAAGACACCAGTTGGGTGAAAACCCCTTTGACTTAGAATTCAACAAACGCGGTCCGTGACCGCATATATATGTCATTCTTGTTGGTTATATCGCGACGGTATGCTTACTGTGTGTGTGTATGTGTGACGGAGTGATTGAGTTTGTGTTACTGTTTGTCGATTTCTTACGTGAGCCGTGAAGGCTTCGCCTCTTGTTTTCTTCGTTCAGAGCTAGTAAGAAGTTTCTACTCGTTCCAATGTAATCGTTTTCGTCTGTGCACGGGGATGCATACTGTGTCGTACGCGGATGCGAACTCGTTCGTTCTTGTGAAAATAAAGGATGCACGATTCTGTTAAAATATTCTCGTTTAGTTTGTTATATCAACTATTTTGTGTGTGCTTTTTGTGAGCCTTCGCCAGGTGTAAGCTTATTGCATACAAACACTAACGTACTGTGAACGCTCTATAAACATGATCAGAAAGACTGATGCGGCTTTTGCATTTTGACAAAAACAACTCGTATACTCATTCACTATGAATGACCCCTGTACTTGCTGCAGCCAACGAAATCGATTAATTTGTTGCTGACATTTCTGATCAAGCTTCCGTAATATTTTTGGCTACTTTATTATTCAACGTTTACGTGTTGATGCATTTGCCTGGTTAAAACAAGAGGCGAAGCCATCAAGGCTCACGTAAGAAATCGACAAACAGTAACACAAACTCAATCACTCCGTCACACACACACACACACACACACACACACACACACACACACACACACACACACACACACACACACACACACACACACACACACACACACAGAAAGAGCATAGGTGAAACTGTGCAAGAAAGCGAGACACTAGAACTAGATCTGTCTGTCTGCATGTAGCCTACTTACAGGGACACGACTGCCAACTAGTCTCGGCCCGCTCAAAATAATAATGACCGAGACTTTCAGTACTTCCTTCGCGTGACGTCTAACCCTCTTACGTCATAATGTGACGTCAATGTAATGTGACGTCTTCAAATGTTAGAGTTTCTACCACAGACATACACACGCACGCACATACGCACGCACGCACGCACGCACAGACAGACAAAGTTACGATCGCATAGGCTACACTTACGTGAGCCAATGACTTGGAGATTGTATCAATGAAACAATAACTTTTTCAAAGCATTCGGCCATTCACTTTTTACCTTTATTCACACGAGGAAGAGGTTACTCAAACAGTTCTCTCTCTCTGTCTCTCTCTCTCTCTCTCTCTCTCTCTCTCTCTCTCTCTCACACACACACACACACACACACACACACACACACACACACAAGTAACATGCACGTGTCTTAGGGTAGTCTCGGCCAGCCCTGACTGACTACAACCGAGACTGAGGACCGCACAAGTTCTCGCCACCGTGGGGATTTGGCTGGCCGAAGCTACTACGTTTTTTTATGGTATTTTGTGTGAATTCATAATATCGTCACATGTGACGTCTTCTGGTATCAATTCCATTATTTCTTCCATGTTTGCCAAGATGGCTCCACCAAAAAGACTCGTGGCAGGAACACCCCGCGTTTTTCATCATCTGCTTCGATCGCATGGGCTGACAAAAAAGCTTGCACCAGAGGATGAGTATTTGTCTACCTCATCGCCTCCGTCATGCAACCACTTACACTAGGAGCTGTCCACGCCCTGATCGCTAGTTATAATGCCGACATATACTGTTCGTGTACACGCAGGCCTCTGAACCTCGGTGTACAGGACTAGTCCTGAGGACGCAGTGACATCAGTTTGGGCTGGTATGCAGGAAGGGATGTGACATTTTGTCGTCTACTGCTGGATGTCTAGTTTGCCCGGCTCAAATTTTGAGTGACGGTTGACCGGGCAAGACCGATTTAGTGCCAAATAGTGGCGAGTTTGTGTCAGACAGGGGAGTTGTGAAAAGTGTTGACAGGAACATCTTTGGCGTGTGTGAGTGTGTAACAGAGAGAAACACGTGCCTCCGCAAAGCCGCTGTGGCTCTTGGACCTTTACGACGTGTGCAACCGTGGGGCATCATTGCCATTAGTCTTCCCTGGCGCAATAGGTACGCGGAAACTGGTTGCTTTGTCCATTGCAGCATACATGACATTTTTTTCTGGTTTGTTCAGTCACTGACAATCCCAACTGATGAAAGTTGGATTTTGAAGATAAGCTGAAGACAGCGGGAATGCTCAGACTTTGCAACCCTGGAAAGAGCTCTCAAGGGCATAGACAAAGCGCAAAAAGCGCTGACTTCGTAGTCTTCGAACTGTCTCCCCTGTGTGATCGCAACTGTATCTTCATGTGTTCTCCGTTCACATGAACTCATGTGTTCTCCGTTCACATGAACTTTTGTAAAATCTGAAAAGACTGCGGTAAATCTGACAATACTGAGACAATACCAGAGGAGCTGTTCTCTGTGTGTTTTGGAGTATTACGCCCGGTGTGTGCTTTTCCGGAAACAATGTCAGCGTGAATGTTTGACGTGACAGAACCATCCAAACACACAGCCGTACACTTTACACAGGGGGAAGTGTTCGTCCCGTTCCTCTCCACCGTGAGTTCGCTGTGTGCACAACTGTCCGCAGCAAGCGGAAATCAAAGGAGCCAGTCGAGACATTCTTCGGATAGTCTTCGATTCTTTCCTAGTTGCTGTACCCTGGGCTGGTTTCTGTCAGTGTTTTTCGCCTGTGTTTTTTCGTTTTACTGTATGTCGTGGTTTTGTGGTTCTGGAAATCAACTGGAGTGAGAATATTCTGTGCTACCAGTGTATCCTTCATGCCAGTCTTACTGATCAGTTAAGTGACCGGTATGTGTTCCTGGGCTTTACTTGTGATACTTGACATCATGTGAACGGTGTGGTACACTATACAGATTCGTTTGTTGCTGGAAGTTGGTGATCAGTGCCAGTTTCTCTTCTGGTGAAAATAGACTTGCAGTCTTTACATAATAAACAGGTTAAAAATTTAAGCCCGTTTCCTGAAAATGTTTGAAGAGGTTCAGAAAAAGAAACGCAACGGTTGTTTAAAACAAAAACATAGAGGAATGTTCAGATGCTTTATTACTTTTCTTTTGCCGCGTCAGAAGTCAAAATTGCACGATTATTCACCTCTTTCGGTGTAAAGGGCGGCAGTGTTTCCAAGAATCACAAATCAGATTTCACGCAGGCAGTTATCTGTCCTAATCGTTAAGAAACCAAAACTGAGATTTGATGCAGGCGGTTGTCTGTCCTGAACGAAGTTGTGATATACAGCGGGCAACGCCCACCTTCGATCAGACCACAAAGTGGATGACCACCTCCCTCTACTATTAGGCTCTGAGCACACGCCCCACCTCGATCAATTACAACCTAGTTTGCACAAAACTGCACAGGCAAAACCCACTAGAAGCCTATCAGTTTACCTGGAGGGGCATATGATGCTGGGATGCTCGTCTCTGATCTGTGCTTAGGATCTTCAGAACTCAGTAGGAGGATTTGTTAATACAGCGTGACTGCGATTCAATTGAATCTGTTTTTACATTTTCGGATCGGCTGTGTCGTGAAAACATGTATGCTTTAATGTTAACAGCATCCTGTGTGTATTGATTGACCCGATGTTCTTGTGCACTTCCGTTGTAATATATAAACAAGAGCAAATGTCGTGGAAGATGGACCACTGAATCCGTGCAAATACTGCAATCAAGATCAAACTACTGATTCGACTTGATAGTTGATGAAACAAAAGGTTGATATGTATTGCCTTGATTGATTTTTGTTCTCCTGACGCTGCTTTAAAGGCTCCCTTCAACACACAGAGGCAGACAGAGACAACAGCAAGGGGTGAGGTGAAGCATCGATCACCAGTAGCTGCTGAACTTGTGTTTCGAAAATCAGCTCAATCACTTTTATACATTTGGGTAAACGACAAATTTCAATCTTGCAGCGCTGCGAAGAGATAGAAGAGCAAAGCGGGGCATCTCTTTCTCTTCACAGAATATCGACCCTCGTGTTACAAAACAGGTCATCAGGACTGAAGAAGGCTTCCAACTCCACCTGCAGATCGTCCTCTGCTATAACCAACGAGGGACATACTTACTCTCGTGCAGGAACTGAAAGCAAACTCTACACGTTTCTTCTTCGGGTATAACAAAAAGCCTACACATCTTTTACTTTCGCAAAAGGACGATCGAGGAGGTTCCTCTTTATAAGCCATAACCAGGACCCATTGGATCCTCAACTCTTACACACAAATTTAAAGAGACCCCCTGAGGCTTCGTCTCCTGGAGCTAAAACCAGGACTATATTGGACACATCACCGTAGCACTAGAACAAGGCAACCCCATCGTCACACAACCTGAAGGAGACCCCCTGCGCCTTCTTCTCCGGGAGCTAAAACCAGGACCGTATTGGACACATCACTCCAGCGCCAGAACAAGGCAACCCCATCGTCCCCCAACCTCCATCCACCCCGTCGTTTCTTGCACAGCACAAGCATGGGTTGCCGCCAATCTACCGTGGTGGACGACTCCGGGAAAACGGAGCGTCAGATGAAGGCAGACGCCAACCTCAACTTCGCGCAGGAGGTGCTGGACCCCAAGTACGTGGAGCTGGAGCAGAGGCTAGGCATCACGCGGCGCCAGCTCTTCACCCTGCACAAGTCGTGGAAGGGCGTCATGCGCGACATGGCCGACTGCGGCGTGGAGATGTTCATCCTGTAGGTTGCATGTCTGCTTGTGTCTGTTTGTGAGTGACGGGGCGGTTTGGGGGAGGGGGGAGCAGTGTGTGTTGACGTGTGTGTGTGTGTGTGAGAGAGAGAGAGAGAGAAAGAGAGAGAGGGGGGAGGGGGGGTGACGGATTGATGTGTGCAAGTGGAGGATGTTCGTATTGTGACAGCTCTCTCTCTCTCTCTCTCTCTCTCTCTCTCTCTCTCTCTCTCTCTCTCTCTCTCTCTCTCTCTCTCTCTCTCTCTCTCTCTCTCTCTCTCTCTCTCTCTCTCTCTCTCTCTCTCTCTCTCTCTCTCTGCCTTTTTGTCTCTCTCTCTTTCGTATTCGTATATTCTCTCTCTCTTAAATCGCCCAAATGGTGAAATTCTGGAATGCGGGTGAGATGTTGCGAGCACCTTACAATTACATACCTGACCAGTTCGTCGACCTCAATCGGAAGTCGACGTCAGAAACGTCCATGCGCATGTCCGGGGAACAATCGATTCAACTGTGCCTCGTGTGCACATGTGTGGATGCGCGTAATTTGTATTTCGAGACAATCATACCGCTGAGCTGTGATTCGGGTGCGTTCTGAATGTTTGCATTTCAAGACGATGTGTTCGACTCAGAACCTGAAGAACAGATATACGTGGTGTTAATTGTTTGCGGAGTTGCAAACCCAATCGGACCGTTTAATATATAGATCTTGATTAAGCAAGTGACCAGCCGTGAGTCGTGGTGGTCGTTTATTTAAAAATGTTAATTGGTGAATGTTGGTGTCACGAACTGAAAACTCTGCCTGAACAATCCTTCTCATTGCGGTCAATGCGCATGCGCTAACATGGGGAGATTAATCAGGTCGTGAACAACCTAACCCGGGCCTAACCCTAACCCTAACCCTTACCCTAATCCTAACCCTAACCCTAACCCCAAGTCCAAGATTGGCGCATGCGCATTGACCGCAATGAGAAGGATTTTTCAGCAGAGGCTTCAGTTCGTGACACCGGCGAACGACGCAAATGTACAACACTGGACGCTCAAATTATCGTAATGTTTGTGATTTTTGATGTCTTCTTTTGCTTTTACGTTTTGTTAGGTCATTTGTTATTGTTGTTGTTGTTGTGATTGTTGTTGTTTGCATCACACTTAATATCGCGAGACAAGTTTTTACAAGACCTGATATATTTTCCTTGTATGTGCTGAAATTCGTCTGGTCTTTGTGCTCCATGCTTTCTTCTTTTTTTCTTCTTTTTTCCTCCCTCTCTTTTATTCTGTTCGCCTGCCTCCATGAATTATGAACCTGGTTACAGTGTGTCAAGCATATTAGCTGTGACAATGTTCTCTTTGGCACTGGTTACAGTGTCTCAAGCATATTTGCTGTGACGATGTTCTCTTTGGCACGGGTTACAGTGTGTCAAGCATATTAGCTGTGACAGTGTTCTCTTTGGCACTGGTTACAGTGTGTCAAGCATATTAGCTGTGACAATGTTCTCTTTGGCACTGGTTACAGTGTGTCAAGCATATTAGCTGTGACGATGTTCTCTTTGGCACTGGTTACAGTGTGTCAAGCATATTAGCTGTGACGATGTTCTCTTTGGCACTAGTGTGTCAAGCATATTAGCTGTGACAATGTTCTCTTTGGCACTGGTTACAGTGTGTCAAGCACATTAGCTGTGACGATGTTCGGAGGCTTGTGGTGTTAAAAAAAAAAAAAAAAAAAAAAAAAGACAGCAATGTTCTTTCTAGTGTCCTGTATCTTCTCTCTCTCCCCTACCCCCACTTCTTTTTTTTCTCTCTGTCTTTTTCCGCCACCATGCATTACATTTGTTGAAGATAATGTTATTTTGAGAGAGAGAGACTAGACACACACACACACACACACACACACACACACACACACACACACACACACACATACATACAGAGAGGAATGTGTGTGTGTGGGTGTGTTCTGTCTGTCGCCTTGATTTGTCTCCATTTCCTGGTAGCTTCCGCCAATACCAAAGGACTTTTTTCACAGCTTCATTACAAAGTTTTCTACAAGCACAAGTGTTTGGGAATGAAGTTGCTTGCGTTGCCATGGTAACGGAGGAAAAGTAAAGCGGTTGTCAAGGGAGTTTGTCAATATCGGCGGAGGGTCCTCCCCATCCTGGTGTAGGGAGAAACAATCCGCAGCGTGGATGCACGCCCATACACGGTGGGTTTGGCCGAACAAAAATCTTTAGCGTGCATTAGGGATTTGGCCAAATTAGCTTTGGGGCGAGGGCGGTGGTCGCCAAGTCTCCTTTATTAAGTGGCTCGGCTTTTTTGTTCTTCTCCCACCCCCACCCGCCCCATCCCCGTCTTTCTTTTTTTTTCTGTGGCTTTTTTTCTTTTTACATTTTGTCTGAATGTATTGCTGCAGACTGGAAAATAAGAGGGAGACTAGGGTGTATGTGTGTGTGTGTGTGTGTGTGTGTGTGTGTGTGTGTGTGTGTGTAGGATACTCAACGGCAACAGATGGGACACATTTTAGAATTTGGTGTCACATGCGTAATATCGAACACAATGGATTCTTGCTTTGAGTACTGTCCAATTAGTCCATTTTATTGTGAATTGTATAAATCTGCGCACGGCATCGGCGTCACCTTAAATTTCTCTTCAATCCAAAAGAAACCTGCTTTGTTTGAATTGAAAAAACATTTGAAAAATTCAAGAACATCCGATTTATAGCAATAAGGTTAACTTCGCTTACTTTGCCGAGTCCAGTTTGACCTCGATCGATGGGTTAATTTGGGCTAGCGAGACCTTGCTGGCTTTTGGTGGTGACTAATCTAGTGTGTGACGTTCGGTTTCGATCTTTGAGCGTAAGGCCGACAGACAGATCAACGACCTATTTTGATATCCCTTTCAGCGAATTGTGTGTTTCTCTCATTAACCTCCGACACCCCCCCCCCCCCCCCCCCCCTCTCTCTCTCATCCCATCCTACCTTCTCTGTCTATCTCTGACACACACGCACACACACACACACGCACACACTAACACTACAACACACACACACACACACACACACTCTCTCTCTCTCTCTCTCTCTCTCTCTCTCGTTTTATTTAGTGCTGGCTTGGCAGCATGCAATGCGTGCGTCACTCTGTGTCCTGATCTGCTCAGCATAAATGCCATGCTTTTAAAGCAGCCCGCCCGCACACCGTATGCCACCACTCCAACGGTCTTGTATTCTTCATGAGTCGGGGTGCAAAGCGATTTTAAAGTTATATCAGTTAATAGTAATATGAATTATTGTAGGCTTGATCTAATACTACGACGTGCTCGAGTGTACGCCTGTAACGGGAGTAATTTATCTTTTTCACACAGACACACACGCCGTCCCCCACCTCTCTCTCTCGCACACACACACACACACACACACACACACACACACACACACACACACGTGCTGACAAGCACGCACACATGACATACACACACGCATACAAAGGCAGGCGCGTTCGCACACACACAAGCACGCACATGCAGCAGTGAGGCTAAATCAGGAGCACCGCACAGTTTCATTCAAAAATCGAAATACGGTCACAGTGCTGGTTTCACCTGACAGTTTGTGTGATCAATGGGTTACAAACCGTTTCTCTGATTTCCCTGAAGATTCGAAAACAGATAGATGTGTTTCATCGATCCGCGCTGACCAGTAAATTAGGAAATCCTTTATCAACTTCACGTGGTATGATAACACCGGCATGTTGGTCGCCTGATGGTTTTTATCACATTCAGTCTTTGGTGTACATGTGCTTGTACTGCAATCTTACAGCAACAGCTTGGCTGAATGGCATTTTTTTCCCACACTTCCCCCTTGCTTTTCTGCCACTGATGTACCAGACAGTGGGACATGGAATCTTTGGTTGGGTTGGTGCTTTTTAGTTTGTTCACGCGCACAAAATGTATACATTTATATACGCAGTTTTGGTGTGGTTTCATACCTTAGATCGCAACTAAACTTTCTGCTGATGCCTAACTCCGCAAGCTGAGTTCATGGAGATACCAAGTTTGTTATGTTCATACCATTTCACGGATGAGAAAACCTGTTGCTGGACAATAGTTTTTATCTAAGTGCTTACTTAAAGGCATATGTACGCGCTCCCGTGTTTACAAAGTGTAGTTTGCCCATAATCGATGTCAAACGCACCATAAGACCATGTAATGACGATATGTCGCCATGCACGGACCATATACATGCATTACAGCTTGTTTTAGAGTCTCAAAAACTTTGGATGTAAACAAAGACGCGGAGTTATTTCCCTTGCGTCAACGCTACCTCTGTTGGCAAATCTATAAATAGGACGATCCAGATCAAAATGAAAATTAACATATCTCAACATTGAAGGGGTCCTAGACCACAATATTTTGCAGGGAACTTAATTTAGCATGTCTCCAGCTGTTGGTAAAGCAATTAGCGTGTATAGTCATCGAGTACATATGGCTTTAAGGAATTGTCAAATGTTGAAAGCTCCGTTATATAGAGTTAGCTGACAATGATTTTGCAAAAGCCAGCTGCAAATGGTGGGTTTAAGGAAAGGCAAATACTTACGCCTAACATTTAGAAGTGTTTACTTGAAAGCCTGCTTTACCCGTGGGCAACTAGGACTTAAAACGTCGTTAAGAAAAAACAATTTTCGCGTATGGTCAGGATTTGTTTACATTTTAATATTTGATTTTTGTACAGCAAATCGTTAAATTATAAACCAATTTTAACCTCATAATAATTATGTCAGTTCAATCCCGAAAATCTCAGGCTTAACGGTCCTATGTGTACATAGGAATGTATCAGTAAACCACTAACTGACGCTCGGGTACTACGCAGCAAATCCTAAGAGCATCTGTAAAATCTTAAACAACATCAATGTTATTGCAGTCTCAACACGTACATAGAACCATCGATAGTATAGTATGCAACAGCAACAACGTAACATTGCAAGCGACTAAAAATAATACAATAAAGGACAAAACGTGTGTTTGTTTGTTTGTTTGTTTGGTTTGTTGGTTTGTTTTCTTAGCCCAGGTCAAACACATTTCCGCGAAAGGTATATATTTTCCCCAGCCCCACAACTTCCCACCCACCCGTCCCGTCCTTCCAACTTCCCACCCACCCGTCCCGCCCTTCCAACTTCCACCCACCGTCCCGTCCTTCCAACTTCCCACCCACCCGTCCCGTCCTTCCAACTTCCCACCCACCCGTCCCGTCCTTCCAACTTCCCACCCACCCGTCCCGTCCTTCCAACTTCCCACCCACCCGTCCCGTCCTTCCAACTTCCCACCCACCCGTCCCGTCCTTCCGACTTCCCACCCACCCGTCCCGTCCTTCCAACTTCCCACCCACCCGTCCCGTCCTTCCAACTTCCCACCCACCCGTCCCGTCCTTCCAACTTCCCACCCACCCGTCCCGTCCTTCCAACTTCCCACCCACCCGTCCCGTCCTTCCAACCTCTGAACCTAATTAAAAAGCTGTCTTCAATTAACTCACTTCATACACTGCAAACGTTTGACGACATGACGTCACAAACAGTGGGCGAAGAAGCTATAATTGGAATCTTCAGGAGAGAGGAAGTTAATGGGAACTTTACAATGCTGTCTCTGGAAGAGCGTGGCTTAAGTTTTAAAATGTTTTGCGGTTTTACACTTTCGTGAATAATTGGCTTTTTCCCTTTAATTCGATCTTCTTTCCATCGTTTATTTCTTCCTTCCTTTTTTTTTGTCGACCTTCCGTCCTGTCTACTTTTTGTCTTTCTTTCTTTCTTTCTCTTCTTCCGTCCCTCTTTAATTCCTTCTTTCCATCGTTTCTTTCTTTATTCCTTTTTACATTTAGTCAAGTTTTGACTAAATGTTTTAACATAGAGGGGGAATCGAGACGAGGGTCGTGGTGTATGTGTGTCTGTGTGTGTGTGTGTGTGTCTGTCTGTCTCTCTGTGTGTGTGTAGAGCGATTCAGAGTAAACTACTGGACCGATCTTTATGAAATTCGACATGAGAGTTCCTGGGTATGATATCCCCACACGATGTTTTCATTTTTTGGATAAATGTCTTTGATGACGTCATATCCGGCTTTTTGTAAAAGTTGAGGCGGCACTGTCACACCCTCATTTTTCAATCAAATTGATTGACATTTTGACCAAGCAATCTTCGACGAAGGCCGGACTTTGGTATATATTGCATTTCAGATTGGAGGCTTAAAAATTAATTAATGACTTTGGTCATTAAACATCTGAAAATTGTAATTAAAATATTTTTTTTAAACGATCCAAAAATAATTTCATCTTATTCTTTGTCATTTTCTGATTCCAAAAACATATACATATGTTATATTTGGATTACAAACAAGCTCTGAAAATTAAAAATATAAAAATTATGATTAAAATTAATTTTCCGAAATCGATTTAAAAACAATTTCATCTTATTCCTTGTTGGTCCCTGATTCCAAAAACATATAGATATGATATGTTTGGATTAAAAACAAACTCAGTAAGCTAAAAAGAATAGACATACAGAAAAGCGTGTTATCCTGCTCAGCGCGACCACTACTGCACTATTCTGCATGGCTTGTCGATTTCACTGCCTTTGCCACGAGCGGTGGACTGACGAAACTACGAGTATGTGGTCTTGGTTAAAAAAGCAGTGCGTTCAGTTTCATTCTGTGAGTTCGACAGCTTCACTAAATGTTGTTATTTCGCCTAACGCGACTTGTTTTTCTTTCTCTTTGTCTCTCTTTCTGTCATTAACCTCTAATTGTAGCTTGGAACGCTCGTAAAACAGATGACATATCAAAGTGATGTTAATGGCAGTGCACGACCACCAGAGTAAAGAGATTCATGCGCTGGCTGCACTCGTAAAAGCAGGCAATTTTGTCAGTCCCGAGTGCTGTTTGATTCCCTCCTGAGTGACGTGTAAAATCTCCATCCACTGAAATATTTCTCCATGTTTTTGTTTCTTCTGTCGAGGGTTGCGCTGTTGTCATTGATGAATGTTTTTTTTTGTTTTTGTTTTTTTTGGCGTCACACGAAAAAGATGACAACTTTCCGTTGCAGCAGAGAGAGAAAAAGATAATACGAAAGTCACGTATTTCTGTCGTAATTTTGAATGCGTCTCCACCTCAATCCCCCCCCCCCCCCCCCCACAAGTACTAGTTACACCTTCAGCTTCCCTTTTCCAAGGTGTATTCTCTATATTAGATGTCTGAATTCAAACTCACGCACACGATGTATACACCACATGTTGTATTGGCCGTGTGTGTGTGTGTGTGTGTGTGTGTGTGTGTGTGTGTGTGTGAGAGACAATTGGAGAGAGAGAGAGAGAGAGAGAGAGAGAGAGAGAGAGAGAGAGAGAGAGAGACGTGGTATAATCGGTATCGATTTTTCTCTTTTTGTTCTGTGTTCGTGGCACTTTTGCCTTTGGGACTGAGGTCATGCCTATGAGTCAATCAGAACCCCAACGACCACAGCAGCAGTAAGTAATGTGATTTTGATCCTGCCTGTCAATCAGAACCCCAACGCCCACTGCAGCAGTAAGTAATGTGATTTTGATCATGCCTGTCAATCAGAACCCTACCGCCCACTGCAGCAGTAAGTAATGTGATTTTGATCCTGCCAGTCAATCAACAGCCCTGTGTGGGATGGAATGTCACTCCGACCTTGAAGCCGCCGCAGTCAGGGCTCTGGACGGGAGGACGTCAACACGCCTCACTCTCATTCTCTTACTCTCTCTCTCTCTCTCTCTCTCTCTCTCTCTCTCTCTCTCTCTCTCTCTCTCTCTCTCTCTCTCTCTCTCTCTCTCTCTCTCTCTCTCTCTCTCTCTCTCTCTCTCTGTTTCTGTCCGTCTCTCTCACGCTCGCTCTCTCGGCCTGTGTGTTTGTGTGTCATTTTTGTTGTGCCCGTCTCTCTCTCTCATTCGCTCTCTCTCTCTCTCTCTCTCTCTCTCTCTCTCTCTCTCTCTCTCTCTCTCTCTCTCTCTCTCTCTGTTTCTATCTCTCTCTCTCACCCTCGCTCTCTCGGCCTGTGTGCTTGTCTGTGTGTTTGTGTGTCATTCTGTGTGTGCCTGTCTCTCTCCCTCATTCCCTCTCTCTCTCTCTCTCTCTCTCTCTCTCTCTCTCTCTCTCTCTCTCTCTCTCTCGAGCACAACCACTAGCACACACATACGCACACACACACCCACACACACATACACACACACACACACCAGCAAGCAAGCAAATGCCTTTCCTGTCCTGTGGACGGAATATAACCACATGAGTCTTCACCCCCAAAAGACCAAATACATGTTGATTACAAGGCAAAAAAGACAAAACATCAAGAATAATCCTCATTCCTTATTAATTGGCAACGATGCAATAGCGGAAGTAGGAGATCACAAAGTTTTGGGAGTAAATATCGATAATAATTTATCTTGGACCCATCATGTTAGATCGTTGTGTAAAACCATGTCGAGGAAAATATATTTGTTGAACAGAATAAAACACTTTCTTGATCCACACTCAAGGTTATTATTTTATAATGCATACATACAAACCATCACGGATTATTGTTCGACCATCTGGGACTCAGCGAGTGCAAATATTTTAAAACCACTGTATAGTCTACACAGACGAGCACTAGTATCAGTTCTATTAAAACAATCCAGTCTTGTTTTCGACGATTATAAAAAACTTCAGATTTTGCCCTTAAAAGAAAGATTTAAATCAAATAAAGGCGTGCTCCTTCACAAAATCCTTTCCGGCCATGCACCGAGTGCTTTCATTACAAAATTTAAAGCCAAACCAAGCCGAAAATTCAACGTCCCCATTCCGCGGATAGATCTCTTTAAATCAAGTTTAGCTTATTCTGGCAGCGTTTTGTGGAATTCTCTCCCGGAATCAGTTCGAGTCCCAACAAGTCTCAATACTTTCAAAAAACACCTCTCATTACATTTAATGTCAAATTACGAAAAGTCACAGTGATGGAAGACTTCGTTCTGATTATTTTCATATTGATCATATCTGTCCATAAAGCATCAGTGTTTCATAACGCAAGAATGTATGTACCGTAAAATCCCTAGCATAAGCCCACCATCTAGCAAACGCCCACCCCCCACTTTGGGCCAAAAGTTGTGCACAGGGGTAACTACCTAGCAAACGCCCACCCTGCTTTTTTCAAAGAGACTATAGGCTCACTTTGACTAGGATTTGTGCAGCCTGTTCTAAAAGTCATCTTTTTCCCCTTCTTTACCTTTTCGTGTTTCTTTCCTTTTTTCTTATTCTTTGTCCCCTCCGCTCACTCCCACCCATCGTTCATGTTTTTTCGAGTTTCTCTTCTCTTTTTTTTCCTAAGTTTGTGGGTTTTTCTTTCTCAGAAAGATTGGGCCTTTTGAAGACAAAATCCAAGTTCAGTTAACGTTTCATTTCCAAAGACGATCGTGTAATTTCTTCCCTGTACAGAAAGAAAGGGCTTCATTGGTGTTGACATTTCGACATTTCATCAAGTTTCTTTTTCCCGGAATTGTGTTGTTATTGTTTGTCCTTGCAAAGGTCTGGTGATTTTCTTTTTACTTTATAAATTTATATGAATGACTATGCTTGGGTTGTTTTCAGAAGAGCCAGTCCTTTTCTCTCTCTCTCTCTCTCTCTCTCTCTCTCTCTCTCTCTCCTCTCTCTCTCTCTCTCTCTCTCTCTCTCTCTCTCTCTCTCTCTCTCTCTCTCTCTCTCTCTCTCTCTCTCTCTCTCTCTCTCTCTCTCTCTCTCTCGGTTGGCCTTCTTTGCCTCAAAGTCCGTTTTCTTTCTTTTTTCCTTCATTTCTACTCACACGACCTAACTTACATGCTTTCGGGGTTTGTATTCACTCAATTACACGGTTGAGCACAAAACTTACTTTGTGCAAAGGGGTCTATCCCTAGCAAACGCCCACCCCCCAATTTTGCCCTAAATCTGTGCACAGGGGGGGTGGGCTTATGCTAGGGATTTTACGGTATAGCCTACAACGTGTATATAGTCATGTGAATAGTTTTTCTGCCTTTTTTTATTTTTATTTTTATTTTAAGATTAGAATAGTCCCTCTCTGGGCGAGGGCTGGTTGAAAAGAAGCTCGTTTATATTGCTTATGCCACAACCCTCGTAAAATAAAATTTTATTTGATTTGATTTCTGCCGTGTGCTGACAAAACCGAGTAAGTCCACTGACGCTACTTCCGAGAAAAACGACTTTTACTGTTTGATAAAATGTCTCAAAAGTGATGATTATCTAGATCAAACCACCGAGATAATTAGATAAATAGCATTAATTTACGTTTAAAACCCGATTTTCATAATAATCTGATAGATGGTTTTGGTTTTGTTGGGCATTTTGTGGACTTACTTGGTTTTACCACTTTTCCCCCCAATATCAGATCTAACAAAAAATGCGCAGATCTAAGCATGCGGACTTACTTGGTTTTACCAGAATATTTGGAAGAAGAAGTGTTGTCAAGAGAAATGACAAAACAGTGAAAATAACACTACGAATTTGCACAAGATGGAAAGAGAGAGAGAGAGAGAGAGAGAGAGAGAGAGAGAGAGAGAGAGAGGGGGGGAGAGACTAGACAGGGAGTGAGAGAGAGTGAGAGAGAGAGGAGAGAAAGCGGGGGGGGGGGGGGAGGGAGCGGGAGGGAGGGAGAGAGAGAAATAAAGGGAGGGAGATAGAGAGATGGAAAGAGGGGTGCAGAGAGGGAGAAAGAGAGGGAAGGTGAGAGGGAGGGGGGGAGAGCTATGGAGGGAGAGATAAATGGGGAGGAAGAGAGAGATATAGCAATGGACCGAGGGAGAGAGGGAAGGGGGAGGATGGATTGAGGGATTGAGTGAGAGAGAAGGGGGAATGGAGGGAGAGAGAGAAAGGAGGGAAGGAGGGAGAGGGGAAGGAAGAGAGAGAAAGAGAGGGAGGGAGAGACTTAGTGGGATTGAGGGAGGGAGGAAAGAAAAGGGAGAGGGAGGGAGGGGAGAGGGAGGGAGGGAGGGAAAGAAATAGTGGGATGGAGGGAGAGAGAGAGGAGGGAGGGAGTGAGAGAATGGGAAGGAGGGAGATAGGGAGGGAGGAAGAAGAGGGGGGGAAAGGAAGTGTGGGAGGGATGGAGGTAGGGAGAGAGAGAAGAGAGGGGAGGGAGGGAGGGAGGGAGGGAGGGAGGGAAAGAGATAGTGGGATGGAGAGAGAGAGAGAGAGGAGGGAGGGAGTGAGAGAGGGAGATAAGGAGGGAGGAAGAGAGTAGGAGGGAGAGAGAGGGGGAGGGAGGGAGAGAAAGAGAGTGGGATGGAGGGACAGAGGGGAGGGAGAGAGAGGGAAGGAGGGAGGTAGAGAAAAGTCGATTGTTGGCGGTAGGGAGAGAGGGATGAGGGAAGAGAGGGAGGAGGAGAGAGCGAAAGGGAAGGGGGGATAGAGAGAATGATGGAGGGAGGGAAATTGAGAGAGGGAGGAAGAGGGAGAGAGATAGCGAGAGAGGTAGGGAGGGATAGAAAGAGAGATGGAGGGAGGAAGGGAGGGAGGGAGGGAGAGAGGGAGACAAGGATCGTCAGGAGAATCATATAGAGAAGAAAAATGTTTGAAATAAAACGTCATAAGGTGACGTCATTATGTCTCGCCTTATCGAATGACGTCATTTGTGTGTTCTAAACTTTAAATGACGTCATTTGTGAGTTCTAAACTTAAAATGACGTCTTTTCTGTATGAGTCGTCTGAAAGAATTTTGAAACTACCATTATACGAAAATTGGGAAACCCTTGGACTTACTTGGTTTTGTCAAAACATTCATGCACACTTAAAAATGTGTTTTTGGTTGTGGACTTACCTGTTCATATCTGCTTATCTAAGCACTCTAAAAAGTAGAAATTAACACAAAAGATGCGCATTGATTTCTTCTTTTTGATGAACAAAAAATATCATTTGTGACCCTCCACCACGAAATGAGTCGCATGTCACCTCGCGCGGTTCTGCGCTAGGTTTAATATAAGTCCGGGGAGTGTCTAGTAACAGTGTGAGGGCCACCTTAGTCACAGGCTTATAACTCAAACAGTTTTCACTCTTTTCTAACACGGTTTTCACCACTGGATAGAGCACAAAAAACTCTTTATGAAAATGTAAAAATATGAAAATCATGCAAAGGTGACATGCGACTCATTCCGTGGTGGAGGGTCACATTTTTGAAAAAAATGGACTTACTCGGTTTTGTCAGCACACGGCAGATTTGATCTCTCTCTCTCTCTCTCTCTCTCTCTCTCTCTCTCTCTCTCTGTGTTTCTGTCTGTCTCTCTCACATTCGCTCTCTCGGTCTGTGTGTTTGTGTGTCATTCTTTGTGTTCCCGTGTGTGTGTGTCTCTCTCTGTCTCTGTCTGTCTCTGTCTCTGTCTGTCTCTGTCTCGCTGTCTTTTTCGCGCCTCTCATCCCCACCCCACCAAAATTAACAAGATGTCAAATGAGCCCCCTTCCCCTCAACACACACACACACGTATACACACAACCACTAGCACACACACACACGTATACACACAACCACTAGCACACACACACACGTATACACACAACCACTAGCACACACACACACGTATACACACAACCACTAGCACACACACATACGCACACACACACACACACACACACACACACACACACACACACACACACATACACACACACCAGCAAGCAAGCAAATGCCTTTCCTGTCCTGTGGATAATACGTCAGGAAAAAAGTCAGAGGATGTCAAATTAGGCCTAGTTCAGATGGCTACTGGTGTTCTATTCTCGTATATCTTTTGATGTGGGGTTGTCTCTTATAAAGATTCTGTCCTTGTAGTGAATCTATAGAGATCCGTTGTGGTTTTGACCTGAAATAAGAGCATCCTTCTACTTGCTCACATACCCACAATCTACAGCCTTTCAGCGCAGAGTAGTCTTTTTTTTCCTACTCAAGTAATTCAGTAATAGACACCATTTTCAATGTGCAAATTTAATTCAACCACACGCAAAAAATCAATCAGTCAAAATCAAAATCAAATTCCACCTCGTACACGATACAGCCTAGCTGTTAATCAGTTCTGTCCTCGTGGAAGGGGTTCTTTTCACACGTAACAGCGCAGACAGATCTGGGGTGTTGTACAGTACATGATTCCACCGGAAGAAGGATAGCTGATTTGGCCTATTATGGTCCGCTGGACCCGAAAAGCAAGAGCTAACTAACTAACTAACTAAGCTTTGATGTAGCGAGCTGTCATCTTAAATCTTGACATCTGTCAGCAAAAGAAGAGATAATTTCGTTCGAAAGCGCGGCACGGTCGACATTGAAGGGAGAGATGCAAAAATAGTAGCAAAGTGATTTATTACTATTTTTGCATCTCTCCCATTCCAACGTCTCGTGTCTAGGCCAGTAGCTGGAGACCTAATAACTGGGTCTCTTCTCGTCGCGACAAAATGTCAGGGTAATAGGGACTGAGAAATTCAATAACTGCTACTTCGATTTCTCGCCCAGCGTCGCGGTGTTCATATTGAAAAGCAAATCACGTTCATCTGGTGCTATCGTGACCATGGCAGCTGTAGGCGCTGCTGTTCCGGACACTTTCGCCTTTGTGTCGCCACCAAATGTGATAGTCAATACGCGCTGGTGACGCGGGCGTTTCATGGTTGTCATATTCCCTCCGCGGCTTTTAGTAGTACTCGTATACCGCTGCTTCCATTTCCCTACGCCTGCTATTTCCATTTCTCATATAAAAGGTAGGGGGAAATAAGGAAAGGACGAGGGAACGAAATAAGAATGAAAAATAAATAGATTTATAATAAAAATGGCGTGTACGGTTGACAGGAAATGTCAATACTCTATATACTCTAAATAAAATGGGTTGACACACACGCAGACAAGAAGAAGAAGAAAAATTCAAAAAGTTTCACTGACTTCCTTGCAAGGAGTCGAACACTGCAGTTTTGTGACGAATTAATTTGTATCATTTCCCTTGTATCTAGGCAAGTGAAAGATGGAAAAAGCCCAAGTTAGTTAGGTGGAATTACCCAATCAGGTCCCGCACATGAAATAATTACGCCAAAAGCCAACATTGGGGTCGACTACTAGTCTAGTCTCGACGAGAGCGAGAGTTCTTTCCATCTTGGGTACTTTAGGTCAAGACTTTGGGTTTTTGAGTCACTTGAGAAAAAGTGACTCTATGTAATCGGTCAGTGTTAGTCTGTCCGGCCGGCCGGCCGTCCGTAGACACCACCTTAACGTTGGACTTTTCTCGGAAACTATCAAAGCGATCGGGCTCATATTTTGTTTAGTCGTGACCTCCAATGACCTCTACACTTTAACGATGGTTTCGTTGACCTTTGACCTTTTTCAAGGTCACAGGTCAGCGTCAAAGGAAAAATTAGACATTTTATATCTTTGACAAAGTATCTCGGAAACTATCAAAGCGATCGGGCTCATATTTTGTTTAGTCGTGACCTCCAATGACCTCTACACTTTAACGATGGTTTCGTTGACCTTTGACCTTTTTCAAGGTCACAGGTCAGCGTCAAAGGAAAAATTAGACATTTTATATCTTTGACAAAGTTCATCGGATGTGATTGAAACTTTGTAGGATTATTCTTTACATCAAAGTATTTACATCTGTAGCCTTTTACGAACGTTATCAGAAAAACAAGGGAGATAACTAGCCTTTTCTGTTCGGCAACACACAACTTAACGTTGGGCTTTTCTCGGAAACTATAAAAGTGACCGGGCTCAAATTTTATGTGAACGTGACTCATTGTGTTGTGAATAGCAATTTCTTCCTGTCCATCTGATGCCTCATATAATATTCAGAACTGCGAAAGTGACTCGATCGAGCGTTTGCTCTTCTTGTTTTTAACGTAAGAACATTGCATCACATAGTAATTGGTTCCATTTTGGCAGGTCGCACACGGTCTTTAGCCCTAGGTGCTGATCACTGTGATTTCGAGTGTTATTCAACATGTAAAATGTAATGGTGAAAGTACGACAAACTAGCAGTGAAGTATTAGCTCTATCTGACATCCTGGGGTCTATAGTCTTCCAAGAAGCGCGCGCAACACTCATAACAAACCAAAAAAACATTTCTCAAAAGGCAATCTACGATCCAAGCTCATTATTCGCGGTGCAAATCTTGAAGTACAACTTTGCCCATGTGTTCATCATTCATCGGAGACTGTAGAGAACACAATTTCTGTATGCATGTCAAAACAAAACACTATGCACACATACTTCAGAAGTCTGTGCGTCTCGACGTAAATTTGCACATAGAGTGGTGACAGTCTCTGCCGTTAAAATGTGAATCAGATTTTTGCGGGAGATGTGAACTGACAAACCGCATCGTTTCGTTTGGCTGGCAACAGCGAAGGTATTTTGCAGTCTTTGTAGGATAGTTTTTGTCAATGCTTTGAATGTTCATATCATCGACAAAAAGATACATTATTTCATCAAAAGGGTTCTGAGGCGTACTGCAACTTTAATATTGCAAATCTATATGCAGGGCAACATTACGCATTGCAGTAGCTGAAGTCTCCCCATTCACACGTGATCCGTGCGTATATCAAGTTTCCATTGACGGGAGAGAATCCAATATACGATTTTCGGAAATAACTCTGTCATGATTGTATGGGTTGTAAAAGTGAGTACCCTTGCTTTTTTACTGGACAAACTCACGACACGTGGTTCCTGTACACGTGTCTGAGACACACACCCTCGCTAGCCTGTGATGTCACGTGGGCAATAATGGGTTCAGACCAATCACTAGCGAGGGGGTGTGCATAATAAAGGTGTACAGGAACCACGTGTCAAAAGTTAGTTTGTCCGAAAAAAAGAAAGGGCACTCACTCTATCACAACCCATACATTAAGGAACCGTTTGTAACGTTACAACGAAGTGTGTGTGTGTGTGTGTGTGTGTGTGTGTGTGTGTGTGTGTGTGTGTGTGTGTGTGTGTGTGTGTGTGTGTGTGTGAGGGAGGGAGGGAGGGAGGGAGGGAGGGAGGGAGGGAGAGGGAGAGGGAGAGAGAGAGAGAGAGTGTGTGAATTGTTACCTTAATTAAAGAATGTTTGCTGTGGATAGCAGAATGCGCGCTACGAGTAAGATGATTGATAACTGCGTTTAAAGAAGAACCTGTTCGCCACTGCGGCGACTGTGGAATGACTGATGACCAAGTAGGTCAAAATGAGTTACTTCCCTTCGGGTCTCATTTATTCCTGACAGGATGCCTTGGTTTTCTTTCTGTGGGTAAGAAATCGATTTTTTACATATTAAGCTTTTCTTAATGTGTTATTGATATAAGCAGATTCGCGATCGTCGATTTTTCATGGTGTTGTGTAATTTTTAAATTACAAAGGAATTGATATGTGAGACAGATTCAAGCGAGCTATCTTTCGCGGGTGTATTTACTGTGCAAACAAATCTAAATATGGCAAAAGTGTCACGTGATAATCAACTTTGGCTACGAAGCAGACGATACTTTTTTCCGTAACCAGTTGGGAGTGATGCAACAGCAGTCTCAACATTTCGACTTGTTTTAATAGCCTTAGAACGATGTCTTTATCATAACTGTGAAGAACAGAACGGAGATCACTGTCGAAGTCGGCCAATATGCAATCACTTTCGTCTCAGTTGGGAGATAACTCTGTATTCTTGTTTTGATAGATTCCGCGCAGTAATTATACATCCTGTCAGAGAGACCATGAGCGATAGCGTGGTCCGATGATTATCAGAATGGTTTCTGTTGTGTAGCTGTGTTGCTCTCAACCCAAATTTATGTTTCGTCGCTGTGGTAACGTTAAAGCCCGCTACTAACTACAGCCGAACCAAGCCGAACTAGGTCGCCGAACGTTAAAGCCCGCTACTAACTTCAGCCGAACCAAGCCGAATTAGGTCGCCGAACGTTAAAGCCCGCTACTAACTACAGCCGAACCAAGAGGAACTAGGTCGCCGAACGTTAAAGCCCGCTACTAACTACAGCCGAACCAAGCCGAACTAGGTCGCCGAACGTTAAAGCCCGCTACTAACTACAGCCGAACTAGGTCGCCGAACGTTAAAGCCCGCTACTAACTACAGCCGAACCAAGCCGAACTAGGTCGCCGAACGTTAAAGCCCGCTACTAACTACAGCCGAACCAAGCCGAACTAGGTCGCCGAACGTTAAAGCCCGCTACTAACTACAGCCAAACCAAGCCGAACTAGGTCGCTGAACGTTAAAGCCCGCTACTAACTACAGCCGAACCAAGCCGAACTAGGTCGCCGAACGTTAAAGCCCGCTACTAACTACAGCCGAACCAAGCCGAACTAGGTCGCCGAACGTTCGGCGAACGTTACACCGTGCCTAGTTCGGTGTACTAACTAGCGGCGAAATGTATCGGCGATACCGGTCACATGATCAAGAAATATGTGCACAGGTAACGTTAAAGCCCGTGATCGATTGACAGCGTTATAGCCGTCAGTATCGTCACTCTTCAAGGATGGAGATACAAAATATTCAACCAATGAAAAGTCAGTTCGCCGATGACGCGCCGGCTTAACGGTTCGAAACAGTTTATTCGCAAAAAATGTCTCTTTCATTCTGGAACGTCATCCATGGCACCTTTTACAACCGTAAAAGTTATTCGAAATTTCATTTCCAAGGCAAATCTCATGAAAAACGTACTAACCTATCGACTTTGGGAAGAAAGGCGAGATATTAAAGCACTTGTTTTTATTTTGGCCAATTTAAGGTAATTGCTTATTCTTGCGGCATTGCCGCGTGAAGAAAAATGTAAAAGGATGCGTTTTTCGTTCTGAAGTGAATGTATCCATCAGTCATCGTTCAGCCACTCGTTGAAACTAATCGGATCCAGTTGGCACCATCTTTGTTGCTGAGAGTAAGTATATAATTATGTACACATAGCAAAGACAAATTTAGGAAACCCGCAGCATAACCATTGTAATTTGTTATGCAAGTTAGCAAAATTCTCGATTAAGTCACATTACTGACTTTGTGATTGGCTTGCAAGAAGGAACCAGGGACAGACTTGAAAATTAATTCGTGAGCCTACTCATTAGCGTTATCTAGGGAGCGAGGATGATTAGAGATTTCCCCCCCCCCCACCCCCCTCCCACCAGTCTCCATATTCCAGAGCCAACCCTCTCCCCTTTCACCAAATAAAAAAGGCATGCTGCGCTCACGGCATTAGAAAATTTTAAAAACATTACATCTCGTTGCGCCGTCTCTATCTTGAGAGAGTGACAGAGGTTTGGGTCTGCCACGACTTCGCTCTTCTTTTGCCAAAGAGCGCGCAACAAGCAGCAGCGGCAGCAGTTGTCTCGGCGAGCCTCGCCGCTTGCTGACGTAGGTGTGTGGACGTGGAAAGGGAGTCGAGCTGGTGGCGCTGATACGGCGCGGACATTGGTCACTGAGTGGTCTGCCGGTTGCCAGGGAGGCTAAAGACCAGTGCTTTGTGTGACGCTCCGAGGGGATCTGTTGACAACCGTCTTCCTAAATGTGTTTGCGATTGTGTCGAATTGACGGGAACAAATAGCGAGGTTTTTGACGGTGTTGTACACAATTGGGAGCAAGACAAGTTTTCTTGGTTTTGTGGTTGTGGTTTCATTCCATGAGGATCTACGTTCTTGCTTTCGATGCGTTCGTTTTTAGGTTGGATGTTGTTGGATTACCAATGATTATTCAAGAAAGTTTATTTTTTCTCGGAACTACTGTCGCCAGCAATAGTGCACTGTTGAAAGACAGTTTCAATACAATTATATAACTTTTGCTTTTGACATATTATATCACGATTTCACCAGGAAGTAAGGTTGGTTTTCGAAGTACAAATACTGCACATGATCTGGTTTCAGATGGAAACTTTGATCTCCGCGTGGCCAAAGGGAATCATTGTGTTTGTGCAAAGTGTTGGGTTACGAGAAGAAGGTAACACCTTTGAAACCTGATCCTCTCTGGCGTGTCTGCCTTGGGGGGGAAAGATTGGCCGGGGGTGCTAGAATGGTTTTATCAGAACAATGTATTGGTTTTATCAGAACAATGTATTCTCTGTAATGGAATTTTTTCTTTATCGGTTTATTCTTCATTATTGCTTTTCCTCTTTCTCCTGTCTTTCTAATTTTTTGTTTTCCTTTTCACCTTTTACATGTACTTACTATTTGACTTATAAAACTTTACATGTGATTTTTTTCTAGATAAAATCCTCGCATGTTTACTTTGGTTTTTCAACAAATGCCTCTGTTGACGTCATATCCGCCAATTAAAACGGTTTGGACCGCATTCTGGCTGCCGTTTTTTTCATCAAATTGATTGAAAGTTTGGTCAAATGTTCTTTACCCTGGTCCGGACTATGGAATTTCATTTTATCTGGAAAGCTTAAAAATAATGTTAACTAATTGTGACCATCCACCACGAAATGAGTCGCATGTCACCTCGCGCGGTTCTGCGCTAGGCTTAATATAAGTCCGGGGAGTGTCTGGTAACAGTGTGAGGGTCACCTTAGTCACAGGCTTATAACTCAAACAGTTTTCGCTCTTTTCAAAAACGGTTTTCACCACTGGATAGAGCATAAAAAACTCTTTAGGAAAATGTACAAAATATGAAAATCATGCAAAGGTGACATGTTTCGAGAACACATCACAAATTATTGCATTGTATTCGTTATTACTTTGTGAACCCAGAAATAGAAACATATTTTGTGTTTAAATTGATAAGGCACTCAAAATGAGAGAAATTTTAAACAAATAGATTTTATATTTGGATTAAGTCAGTGTGTGTGTGTGTGTGTGTGTGTGTGTGTGTGTGTGTGTGTGTGTGTCTGTCTGTCTGTCTGTCTGTCTGTCTGTCTGTCTGTCTGTCTGTCTGTCTGTCTGTCTGTCTGTCTGTCTGTCTGTCTGTGCGTGTGTGTGTGTAGAGCGATTCAGACTAAACTACTGGACCGATCTTTATGAAATTTTACATGAGAGTTCCTGGGAATGATATCCCCGACAGATATTTTCATTTTTTCGATAAATATCTTTGATGACGTCATATCCGGCTTTTTGTAAAAGTTGAGGCGGCACTGTCACACCCTCATTTTTCAATCAAATTGATTGAAATTTTGGCCAAGCAATCTTCGACGAAGGCCGGACTTCGGTATTGCATTTCAGCTTGGTGGCTTAACAATTAATTAATGACTTTGGTCATTAAAAATCTGAAAATTTAAAAAAAAAATAAAAAAAATTAAAACTATCCAAATTTACGTTCATCTTATTCTTCATCATTTCCTGATTCCAAAAACATATAAATATGTTATATTTGGAATAAAAACAAGCTCTGAAAATTAAAAATATAAAAATTAATATGATCAAAATTAAATTTTTGAAATCAATTTAAAAACACTGTCATCTTATTCCTTGTCGGTTCCTGATTCCAAAAACATATAGATGTGATATGTTTGGATTAAAAACACGCTCAGATAGTTAAAACGAAGAGAGGTACTGAAAAGCGTGCTATCCTTCTCAGCGCAACTACTACCCCGCTCTTCTTGTCAATTTCACTGCCTTTGCCACGAGCGGTGGACTGACGATGCTACGAGTATACGGTCTTGCTGAAAAATTGCAGTGCGTTCAGTTTCATTCGGTGAGTTCGACAGCTTGACTAAATGATTGTATTTTCGCCTTACGCGACTTGTTGTCTTATCATGGACCACAATCATCGCCTGAAGCCTGTAGTTTACCAATGGAGTTTGAAAAAGGACATGTCATTTATCATCTTTTTTAAGTTTTTGTCAGAGAGATGATTCCGTTGATGTGATGAAGTAAAAGTGGCCTTGAAAAATAGTGGCTAATTTCGCGCATGGACAGTTTTCGATTACCAACTAGTACTGTTTTAGCATTTGGAGGGTGCTTCTTTTCTTTATTTGGTGTTTAACGTCGTTTTTAACCACGAAGGGTTATATCGCGACGGGGAAAGGGGGAAGATGGCATAGAGCCACTTGTCAATTGTTTCTTGTTCACAAAAGCACTAACCAAAAATTTGCTCCAGGGGCTTGCAACGTAGAACAATATATTACCTTACTGGGAGAATGCAAGTTTCCAGTACAAAGGACTTAACATTTCTTACATACTGCTTGACTAAAATCTTTACAAAAATTGACTATATTCTATACAAGAAACACTTAACAAGGGTAAAAGGAGAAACAGAATCCGTTAGTCGCCTCTTACGACATGCTGGGGAGCATCGGGTAAATTCTTCCCCCTAACCCGCGGGGGGGGGGGGGGGGGGGGGGGGGGGGTGCTTGAAGCCGAGCTTGGAGGGGGAGGGAAAGGCCGGGTTACCCGGAGTTTCAAGAATGAGGTTGTGTGTGTGTGTGTGTGTGTGTGTGTGCGTCCGTCCGTCCGTCCGTCCGTCCGTCCGTCCGTCCGTCCGTCCGTCCGCAGTTCGTGCGTGATTCAATGGCCGACAATTAACATATGTTGGGTGGGTTTTTTTACGTGCAAATAACGCTTGATTAATCTCAAGACTACATGCTTTTGGGAGGGAGGGATAGGGGTGCTAAGTGCTGTTAGCAATGGTCTCTTAACAATTGTTTTTAAAAGGCCCACGTTATTTCTCGAACATCCATTGACAAAAAATCAGTTTTGTGCCAGCGCTATTAATGCAAAATTTTAAAAAAAAGAACAGGTGTACACTACTACCCAGACTCCGTTTGACGCAAAAATAGGCTTGCTTTTAGCCACTTCACCACCCGAGGGTAAGGTAATGTAAGCAAAACGAATCTTGCGTCAACTAATCAGGCAACATTTAGAATAAAAGATTGTTAAAAAAATTAACTTCATTTGTGAGTGCCACTGTATGGATAGTAAATCTTGTAGAGAACACTCACAATACTTTGGTCTTGAAAACAAGCACGTGTGTGGGTGCTGTCAACAAAACCGACCTTTTTATTTCGGTCTTTCACGAAAATATCAGAGAAACAAAAGGAACGCAAGCTCTCTAGATATAGACAGCAGTAGCGATCGAGCTCTCTAGATATAGACAGCAGTAGCGTGCTCTCTAGATGTAGACAGCAGTAGCGAGCACTCTAGATGTAGACAGCAGTAGCGAGCTCTCTAGATATAAACAGCAGTAGCGAGCTATCTAGATGTAGACAGCAGTACCGAGCACTCTAGATGTAGACAGCAGTAGCAAGCTCTCTAGATGTAGACAGCAGTAGCAAGCTCTCTAGATATGGACAGCAGTAGCGAGCTCTCTAGATATAGACAGCAGTAGCGAGCTCTCTGGATATGGTCAGCAGTAGCGAGCACTCTAGATATAGACAGCAGTAGCGAGCACTCTAGATGTAGACAGCAGTAGCGAGCACTCTAGATATAGACAGCAGTAGCGAGCTCTCTAGATATAGACAGCAGTAGCGAGCACTCTAGATGTAGACAGCAGTAGCGAGCTCTCTAGATATAGACAGCAGTAGCGAACACTCTAGATATAGACAGCAGTAGCGAGCACTCTAGATGTAGACAGCAGTAGCGAGCACTCTAGATGTAGACAGCAGTAGCGAGCACTCTAGATATAGACAGCAGTAGCGAGCACTCTAGATATAGACAGCAGTAGCGAGCACTCTAGATATAGACAGCAGTAGCGAGCACTCTAGATGTAGACAGCAGTAGCGAGCACTCTAGATATGGACAGCAGTAGCGAGCACTCTAGATATAGACAGCAGTAGCGAGCACTCTAGATATAGACAGCAGTAGCGAGCACTCTAGATATAGACAGCAGTAGCGAGCACTCTAGATATAGACAGCAGTAGCGAGCACTCTAGATGTAGACAGCAGTAGCGAGCACTCTAGATATGGACAGCAGTAGCGAGCACTCTAGATATAGACAGCAGTAGCGAGCACTCTAGATAGCACTCTAGATATAGACAGCAGTACTAAGTGAGAGTTGTGCGGAACCAGGCTTCAAGTGAAATGAAAAGTCAAGGTAATCATGATACCGTGCCCAAAGGGCACAAAATTGAATAACAGAGCCATGGAACTTGAGTTCACTTTGTCATTAGCAACAGCGGTTAATGCTGTCGTATGTCGCTTTGTCCCTCATCGAATTTCTTCTCAGGTATTAATGCAAGCTTTCATGTTGTAATTGACCCTACGGTCAGATCGATCAGTGGATATGAGGACCACAACCTCCTGTTTTATCAAAAGGTCCATTTATTTGTTCGACGCTGACTTTGAAGGGGTCGGGGCAACGTTTGATTATTCTACTTCTATTGTCTACCTATACCCGTGTGACTTGGAATAATAGGCCGTGAAAGGTAAATATGCGCCGAAATGGCTGCAATCTACTGGCCGTATAAAATTTCATCTCACACGGCATCACTGCAGAGCGCCTAGAACTGTACCCACGGAATATGCGCGATATAAGCGTGATTGATTGATTGATTGATTATTCGAGTTGCAAGGATGCTTGCATGTACCGCATGCTGGTTATTTCTCTTCCTCACTCTTCTTTTGTATTTCATAACTGTGGCGTCAGGTGGTTATTTTTTAATTGTGTTTAATAAGTTGCGCTTTAATCTATAACGTTCGATCTCAGTTGTTCGCCCTCAGTTATTCTTTCGTGTGTTGTAAATGTTATGTGTTCTTTGTAAGCAGTACTGTGTATTTTGTGTTTCCATGTCTGCAATGTTTCCCCTCGCCCCTCTCTCTCTCTCTCTCTCTCTCTCTCTCTCTCTCTCTCTCTCTCTCTCTCTCTCTCTCTCTCTCTCTCTCTCTCTCTCTCTCTCTCTCTCTCTCTCTCTCTCTCTTCTCTCTCTCTCTCTCTCTCTCTCTCTCTCTCTCTCTCTCTGTCTCTCTCTCTCTCTCTCTCTTTTCTTGTTGGCATCGATCTTCTCAATTTTAGCGTGAGAACAGCAGCAGCTTATATCGTTGCATACATCAATACTATCGTTACCTTCCCCTCAACGATTACTTTTGTTTGGCGAACAACAATATCGTTAATTTTGTTTGGTGATCAACAATATCGTTACGCTAGTATCAGGTGCCAGGCTCCTATTGATTTTCATCAATGACTGACGATGTGCGTAACGTCACAAGTAGCAAATAGAATTACAAAACGTGATCATTTAGAACATGAATAAGTAAACATCAGCATTGACAAAAGCACACCACACACGCTCACGCACGCACACGCACGCACGCAAGTACACACGGGAACGTGCACACGCACGCGCGCGCGCACATCACACACACACACATACACACGCGCGCGCGCGCACGAAAACACATACACGCGCGCGTGCGCGCACACACACACACAGACACACAAATAAACACACGCGCGTGCAAGATGGACATTAACCAAAACAAACACAAATGACAGGAAGTGGTCGTGAGGCAAGCAAAATCCATCATCATCTGCAGGGAACATACCATTCTCCGTGGATAATACGAATGATCGCACAGAAACAGAAGGCAGGTGGAAAATACCAATTATGAGGAACAAAGAGAATCTGCATAATGCTTCCTCCATCCAATTTAGCAGTCACACATGAAACACACCGGTGATCATGCTCCAGAACAAAATCTCATCATCAAACGCTGTCGCGGCATAAATAATCCATCGAGCGAGAAACAGGAAATAAAACTAAAAACACAACCATTATAACAGTCATCAGCAAGAGATGACGAAAAATGATATAAGATTATGAAGACAAAAAGCATCCGATATAGAATAGAGAGGAACTGGTTTTAGCGAATTCACTCCATGCATGCATTTGTTCAGTTTCCGTGGCCGTAAAGAATTCACCATGTAAATATTAGCCTTCTGTTCGCGTTTTTTTCCCCCGTCAAATCTTCATTCAGGTCCTAAATCTTACAATTTCTTTTCTTTTTGCATATTATCTTTGCCATATAAATGAACCTCCTCCACCTCCTCCTTGCGTGCCGTTTTATTGACTCACATGCGAAGCAAAAGTGAGTCTATGTACTCACCCGAGTCGTCCGTCCGTCCGTCCGTCCGGCCGGCCGGCCGGAAAACTTTAACGTTGGATATTTCTTGGACACTATTCAGTCTATCAGTACCAAATTTGGCAAGATGGTGTATGATGACAAGGCCCCAAAAAACATACATAGCATCTTGACCTTGCTTCAAGGTCAAGGTCGCAGGGGCCATAAATGTTGTCTAAAAAACAGCTATTTTTCACATTTTTCCCATTTTCTCTGAAGTTTTTGAGATTGAATACCTCACCTATATATGATATATAGGGCAAAGTAAGCCCCATCTTTTGATACCAGTTTGGTTTACCTTGCTTCAAGGTCAAGGTCACAGGAGCTCTTCAAAGTTGGATTGTATACATATTTTGAAGTGACCTTGACCCTGAACTATGGAAGATAACTGTTTCAAACTTAAAAATTATGTGGGGCACATGTTATGCTTTCATCATGAGACACATTTGGTCACATATGATCAAGGTCAAGGTCATTTTGACCCTTATGAAATGTGACCAAAATAAGGTAGTGAACCACTAAAAGTGACCATATCTCATGGTAGAAAGAGCCAATAAGCACCATTGTACTTCCTATGTCTTGAATTAACAGCTTTGTGTTGCATGACCTTGGATGACCTTGACCTTGGGTCAAGGTCACATGTATTTTGGTAGGAAAATGTGTAAAGCAGTTCTTAGTGTATGATGTCATTGCTAGGTTTAGTTATTTGACCTTGACTCTGAAGGTCAAGGTCATGTAAAGGTCAAGGTCAAGCATGTGAGTCGTATGGGCTTTGCCCTTCTTGTTCTTCTTAACATTCATTCGTTCTTCCCGTTGTAATCCCTTTCTTTGACATTCGTTTGAGTTTACTTTTTTTTAACTTTTTTTTGTACTCTTTTCTGATTGGTATGTCAGTTCTGGTCTGTTTCTCTTGTGACGTACTTCTCCCTTTTTTTTCTTTTTTTTTCTCTTTTTTTCTTTTCCTTCCTTCATTTTTCTGCTCATTTGCCTTTTCTGTGCATTTTCTTTCCGAACTCGCTTCAGGCGGAATTCATTTGCTATTCGCCCCGGCTTTTTTCTTTTTTCATTTTTTTTCTTCTGCTTTCCTTCCTCGCTTTCTCTTTCCCTTTTTTTTGCTTGCCAATCATCCATTTTACTCCATGTTGTTAGTAGACACTTTCTCTGTGTATTCCTCCTCTACTTTCTTGTTATTCTCCACTTCTGTCCATGTTTGTCTGTGCTTGTTCCTTGCACGATGGCTGCACGTGCGTCTGTTCATCTTAGTCATATTGAAATACGTCGGGGGTCTGAAGGAACAGCTGCTCCAGAATGTGTCTATCCCCGCATTATGCCCACTGCATTCGTGGTCAATACAAAGCGTGATTCGTGCTGTCAATGAAAACTGAACAGAAAGGTTGTGGCTTCTCAGTCGGCGCATTTTGTTTCACACATGCATTCAGTCATAAACTAATGGCAACAGGGTAATTGTCCCCTGGACATCTACACCCGAAAACTGTGCCCTGGACAACTGCCCATAGAGGACAACCTACCCCTCCCCCATCCCCCCTCACCCCCTGCCTGGACAATTGCCACCACGATAGGACAATTGTATTCGTTGTGGGTAAGTGCGGGCGTACGTGCGTGAGTGTGTGAGGACTGTGTGTGTGTGTGTGTGCGTGTGCGTGCGCGTGCGTGCGAGGTGAACAGTCATTCCGATATATATTTAAACTTACGCATGTATACCTCGAATATATAGCAAAACACTTCTTAAACACACGCAAGAATGAGGCCTAATTGTCCCAGGGGCAATTGTCATGGTGGGGCAATTAGTGTAGAACCAAATTCATACGCAGAATACCAGACGTGAGTTTTTTACGTAACTTTTCATAATTAATTGTGCAATTAGGTATAGTCAGACAGACAGACATATAGACAGACAGGAAGACCCCAAGGTAGTTGAATGACAGCGGGTATGTCAACCAGTGCACCTTCTTCCTCAGTTTGCCCTCAACGTCTATGTCGTGGTCTACGTGTGATTCTGCGTGGTTCCTCTCCTCGGGGACATAACCTTTACAGGCAAGAGATGGAGAGGGGGGATGTATCCAAAATGTCTTCTCTGTTTTCCCGGCCGTCGGCTTTTCATATCATTTAGTCTAACAAAAGACTGCCTGTTTTAGGGAAATTGGATGAGATCCCGTGTGGGTCATGTGCCAGATTTGGTTTGCGTCAAGGACCTCAAGGGCCAAGCTTGACGTTCATGGTTGAGATACAGCGATTAAAATCCCCCCCCCTACCTCTCTCACTGCTCTGCTCTCTCTCTCTCTCTCTCTCTCTCTCTCTCTCTCTCTCTCTCTCTCTCTCTCTCTCTCTCTCTCTCTCTCTCTCTCTCTCTCTCTTTCTCTCTCTCTCTCTCTCTCTCTCTCTCTCTCTCTCCCCAACTCTTTTTTTTTTTAGCTGAAAATGCAGGATTGTGTAACATATCCCGACCACATTCTAAGGATTCGTGTACATTTTTTTCTGATGAAGATAAGAACAAGGATACTGGGGTGGTTTTTTTTTATATATTTTTTTTTAATATTTACTTTGAAGACAAGCTTTCGACCCGATCGTATCAAGGACCTTGAAGTCAGTCTTAAAAGCCGTTAATTTTGCGTAATGCTTGAACATGCAACGGGGAGATGTAGCATATCTGGGAAATTCATCAAAGGACGAGGGACACTCTTTTGTTGATATCCTTTCCTCTCAAATCAATCTGGCTTTTACATGGAACCGAAAACATTACCATTCAAGTGAATGTTAAAAGAAAAACTTGAAAGAAAAAAAGTTGTCCCGGAAAGCAAAAATTGTAAATCTTGCGTAACGTTTGTTGGTGAAACAGGAAACGCCAAGCACAAGACCGGCGGATGAAAGAAAACGGCATGTTTTCCCTTTCAACTAAAATCGATCTTGTTCTATATACATTGAACTGAAACCACTACCACGCAGCTAGGCTTGTGTTTGGAAAGAAAAACCAGAAAAGAAAAAAATACCCACGCGTAGAAACAGAACAAAACGAAACAAAAAGTTACACGAACAACCAACAAGCCATTATTGGCGCTAAAAGACGAGAATAGCATTTCCAATACGGATTTATTGTAAGTAAATGTTGTAAACATTGCTCGCTTTATTTGCCTGGTAAGTTTCCTTTGACGTACTGGCTTATGTTTGAACCTATATCATTTACTCCTATTATTGAAGTTTCGTTTATTTACTTACGTACTTATTGATTATCTTCTTTGGTTGCCTTTTTGTGAATGTCCACGTAATTTTGTGTGTTAAAACTGGAAAAAACCCTTGTAAAAGTGAAGCTTTTTTTTAAAGTGAACTTATCTGTTTGAAGGTGTGTTTTTTTTATACAACTTCACTTCATAGTGTTGCTGTCTGCACAAACATTTGACTGCGACATGTCTAGGTTTTTTAAAGTTTTTTCTTAGTGGTTTAGCTAACAATGTTAGAGAGAGAGGCCCTTTAAATAAACGATTGCGCATTGCAGCGATAGCGCACGTGCTCGGGGGCAGGGCACTGGTGTGCACTGATGATTCTCACAGGTGAGCTATGAATGCGCTCGCCATGCGCGCAAGCTGTTTGTTTTAACGGAGATAGTGATTGTGTTTACCCCCAGGTCACAGGTCGGCTCTGCCAACACTGATTCCCTTCAGAGCGGGGTAAGACATGTTTGTAGATGCAGTGGATTGCAAATTGCATTTTTGTTTTCATCAGTGCGGATTTTGAAATGGGTTATAATGACTCGCTTTAGATGGATGCAGGAGATTAACAGACAACGTTCTCCTTTCTTTCTCAGATGTGACGCAATGCGAATGATATACTCTTGTGCGCGTGCACGCCGTGATTACATGGCACACACAGTGATCCAATGAGAGAGAGAGAGAGAGAGAGAGAGAGAGAGAGAGAGAGAGAGAGAGAGAGAGAGAGAGAGAGAGAGAGAGAGAGAGAGAGAGAGAGAGAGAGGCTCATACACACAAACACACACACACTTCCTCTGTCCTCTTTGTCTCTCACATAATCACACAAATATATATTACATTTTCTGCCTTCTTGTAGTTTTCTGTAAAATGTCTCCCCTCTCGTCCTCCGGTTCCTTTCCAAACTCACGTATTTTGTGTACGACAAACCTTGTTTGCAAAACTGGTCAGTTTTTCCTCAAAAATAAGCTGCTTGATCTTCAGCTTGATCAACAAGGGTCATCAGAAACCGTTGCCGTTGGCCAGTAATAGTCTTAATCACCAAGACAGTCCTAGAAAGCAGGGAATTGTCATGCTACAGTGGAACCCCCTTTTAGGACCCCAACAAATCTGAGAAAATCAAGTCTTAACGAGTCGCGTAAGGCGAAATTACTACATTTAGTCAAGCTGTGGAACTCACAGAATGAAACTGAACGCACTGCATTTTTTCACAATGACCGTAGTCCGCCGCTCGTGCGAAACGCAGTGAAACTGACGAGACTGTTTAGCGCGGAAGTGGTTTCGTGGTGCTGCATAGCACGCTTTTCTGTACCTCTCTTCGTTTTAACTTTCTGAGTGTGTTTTTAATCCAAACATATCATATCTATATCATATGTTTTTGGAATCAGGAACCGACAAGGAATAAGCTGAAATTGTTTTTAAATCGATTTCGGAAATTTGATTTTGATCATAATTTTTATATTTTTAATTTTGAGAGCTTGTTTTTAATCCGAATATAACATATTTATATGTTTTTGGAATCAGAAAATAATGAAGAATAAGATGAACGTAAATTTGGATCGTTTTATAAAAAAACAAATTAATTACAATTTTCTGATTTTTAATGACCAAAGTCATTAATTAATTTTTAAGCCACCAAGCTGAAATGCAATACCGAAGTCCGCCCTTTGTCGAAGATTGCTTGGCCAAAATGTCAATCAATTTGATTGAAAAATGAGGGTGTGACAGTGCCGCCTGAACTTTTACCCAAAAAATGGATATGACGTCATCAAAGACATTTATCGAAAAAATGAAAAAAACGTCCGGGGATATCATACCCAGAAACTCTCATGTCAAATTTCATAAAGATCGGTCCAGTAGTTTAGTCTGAATCGCTCTACACACACACACGCACACACACACAGACACACATACACCACGACCCTCGTATCGATTCCCCCTCAATGTTAAAACATTTAGTCAAAACTTGACTAAATGTAAAAAGGAGTGAGTCTTAAAATGGGGGGCTAAATTGACAGAGGTCTAGAACAGAAAGTCTGAGAATACAGCGTCTTAAAAAACAGAGTCTTAAGTTAAATAATGGGGTCTTGAAAAGGGGATTCCACTGTACTAGCAGAAGGAAGTACATGCAGCACACGAAGAACTGAGTGTTTAGATGGACGTTTTCTCAACAGGGGTCGAATGCTGAATAGCTGGATAAAAGCTGAGTTGAAGATTTTGGACGGGTATTGTTACCACTCGGATCTGGTTCATCAAAGTCTTTCATCAAGGTCTTACATCTTCCCCCAGATACACTGATAACACTGACTGCACTATTCGAAACACACCCACTTGTTAATCAAATGATTTTCAAGTTCACCAGACACGAAAGAAAGTTCAGTGTCATTGCCTGCCGTTGGATGAAAAACATTCATGACAACTGGGTTCAGATGAAGTCATGGTCATACACAAAAGAAAGTCATAATTTTATGCAGTTAGACGGAAAACATTCATGACAACTGGGTTTGGATGAGGTTATGGTCATGCACAAAAGAAAGTTATCATTTCTTTCAGTTAGATGGAAAACATTCATGACAACTGGGCTCACATAAAGTCATGGTCATCGCTTCTGCCCCGCTATAATCATCCCTCACCGTCAGTCCCCCGCCCTAATCCATTGCAAGCTAGTTGGATGGGCAGGGCGGAAGGTGAGCTATTTCTGTCAGTACTTACATTCAGCGCATCACCCTAGTACGCCAAATCTGATGCTTCACGCAACGCCGCGCCACAATCATGCTGGCTGAGAATGTCAGCGGTTCGATGCCCTCAAGCTACCTGCTGGCTAGCATGACAAATTGACTTACTGTATAATATCTAAAATATATATAGCTCTAAGATGGCCAGGATGGAGGGGCGAGGTTGGGGGATGTTTAAATGAGCCTGTCTGAGGGGTGGCTTGTAGGCCTACATCGATTGCATGTGTCCGTCTCTGTCTCATAACTTCCTCTTAAACACTTTATAATTTTGCAATTGTAGAAATCTGTCCCCCACCCCACCCTCTCTGTCTCTCTATATGTCTGTCTGTCTGTCTGTCTGTCTGTCTGTCTGTCTCTCTCTCTCTCTCTCTCTCTCTCTCTCTCTGTCTCTCTCTCTGTGTCTCTCTCTCTCTCTTCTCACTAATTTGTAACTAATACCGCCGAGAAAATGTGGAACCAGAAAGCCATGCCAGAACCGAGCTCTGAAAAAAGTGAAAATAAAAAGCGTAATGGCAATAACGAATGCAACCGGCTGGCATAAAGGCCAAAAGCCATGGAATGCAATTAACTGACGTTAAACCGGTTTTAAACACCTGAGATGCGTGAGTAAGTGAGTGAGAATGCAGAATATTGTCGCAAAACCATTGCGACACGTGTGTTCTAAATGCCAAAACTCATTAATGAGACGAACCCTGTTCTTAAATATACATAGTGAAACGCACAATGTGCTTCCCGTATGAAAAATGAATGTCTGCCTATTCCTAAAATAATATGGTTTTACTGGGCTGCGCGCAGCGTTCAGTCATATGACAAGTAGGAACAGTAGAGTTCTGCAACTCTTTTTACTGAGGCTCAAAACGAATTTCTTCTTGGTGTTCCACATTTTGCGTAATCCGACATGAATTTGCACAAAAACCAACACAAAGCACGAAATACTGCCAGAGATCCAGATGGGAACCCAGTTTAGAAGAACAGTATCGTCAGACTTTTGATGCCGTCATCAAACGTGTCATTTGCGTAATTGCGCAGGACAAAGCGTTCTATGCTCAAAACAAAACTTGAGCAGCGAAATTCGCTGCGCGCAAAAGTTCTTTTTTTTTTGTGCTGCGCATTGTATTCAATTACAAGTCTTGTATGTGTTCGCTTCCGTAGGATACTTATAGCCGTGACGAAATATGTTTATCTTCCTGACGTGTTTTTCAAGCTTGTGGTTGCAGCAGAAAATAAGAAAGAAGGGAAGATGCTGAGATTGGTTCCATGTCATTAGAAAAGTGAGGTCTTCCAGACAGTGTGGAGGTGCAGGTGGCAGTCGTTCATCGCTGTGGAATTTGCTGTGCTTTCCTGGACCGATAGGCCAAAAGTGTCTTTGTCATAAACACCCGCAGGAGGCAGCGTTGTGTTGTGGCGACTGTATGTCGACAGTTCTGGGGTGAATCAAGTTGTCCTTCTTCAAACACTTGATCTTCAACATTTGTGAAAGGCAGTGTAAAAATGGGATGCCGCCAGTCAAAACAAAAGTCCAAAGACTCACTAGCAGGGGCGAAAAAAACAGGTTCCATCGGTAACGGAGGAGCAGCGGAGGCGGAGTTCAGTGTTATTTCCGCCGCCTCCAAGACGTGTGAGAAACTGGGCGTGTCCTCCAAGCAGATCTTCGGCCTCCGCCAGTCGTGGAAAGGGATCAAAAGGAACATGGAGGACACAGGCGTGGAAATGTTTCTCAGGTAACATTCGGATTTTTTCCCTCCTCCTTTTCAATGATGATTTTTTTTCCAAGTGTTTCCCGAGCAACAAAAAACAAGATTGCTTTGTTCCTTTGAGGTCGGTGTTACGATTGTTGAGTGTCACTCAAGCGGAGAAGCGAGGTAGTTTTCAAAATTTCACATACTTGTAGACGAGTATTGATGATCTTCAGACATAACACAAATGAATATGATGTCATTGTTTGATTTGAGCTCACAATTAGTGTCTGGTGTAATTTAATCTTGGCCAGACTAGTGGTGATGTCATCATGTTATGACGTCATCGTGTCAGAAATGAGGTCACTCAGGTGTATGAGAACACATTTTTGTTGTCTTGGTCAGCCAAGTATCAATTGTTAATTTGGATGCAACTGGGTCAAAACAAATGTTTTGGTTTATTTTGTGTTGTTATTTTCTTTTTTCTCTAAAAATGTGGAGGATGTTGAGCATGAGGTTTAGTGATAGTCCACTGCAATGGGTCACGACGAAGGGGTGTCGTCTATATGTAGAGAATACTACATGGCTTACTATGTGATACCAGTTTTAGACGAGTTGTGTTTTTACCTATTGAACTGCGAGCGAAAGCGAGCTTTTCAATATATTTGAAAACACAACAAGTGTAAAACTGGTATCAAACAGCAAGCCATGTAGTATTCTGTGTATCCTACATACTGTACTTGTGTGTCTATTGCTCCAAACGTGCCTCGGTCGAAGCGCCCAGATTGAAGAATCTTCAAAAATGGAACCTGGATCGCTCCAAAAGCCGCGTGTAATCTTTGACGTCAAAGCAAAGACGTCACTCTAGAAAGCATATCGTGACGTGTACGTTCTTAAAATTCTTCTAACTGTTCAAAAATGACGTTTGTCTCCGTGACTCGGTATCACGGGCAGTGAAAAATCATGTCCCTGTCAAACACGACCTCTTCACATGCACTGTGGAGTGAACGATATTGTTATGACATGACTGGTATACGCAGGGGCGGACGAGGGGGGGGGGGGGGGGGGGCACAGGAGGCACGTGCCCCCCCCCCCCCGAAAAAAAATTAAAAAAAATTTGGAAAGCTGATTCTATGACCATTTCTAAGTTCAAATGGCACCTGATGGCACCATTTTGCTTCTTTGGGCCAAATTTTTTTCCGGGGGGGCATGCCCCCGGACCCCCCTAGCAAATTCTGGCGCTTTGCGCCCATCACATTCACTTTCGATTCAAAGTGCCCCCCCCCCCCCCCCTTACAAAGCAACTGATCCGCCCCTGATACGTGTATGTCACACGTATGTTGGATAAAAAAACATTTGCTTTTCTTGTTACGTGTGTGTGTGTGTGTGTGTGTGTGTGTGTGTGTGTGTGTGTGTCCGTGCATGCGTGCGTGCGTTTGTCTGTGTGTCTGAGTTGATGCGTGTGTACGTTTGCCCCGTGACGTGAGCGGCCAAGCTGTGGACGTTGACCAGCGAGGGTATGCGGGTTGTATTGCCCTGCCCTGCCCACAGAGAACATCTACTGCGAGTGACCAGCAAACCTCGGCACTTATTTTCGTCAATACGTTCAACACTACAATTTTGCTGGCCCCGCTAGTCTGATTGCTTTCAGCGTTCGATACTCTTGGGAAAGTGGCAGCGGTTCATTGCCCTGTGCTCTAAAGAGAATTTGCTGACAGCATAAACTCGTGGTTTCACAGCAAATGTTCAGTAGAAAGAGAAGGAGGAGGAGTAGGGAGGGACGGGCGGGGTAGGGGTGACCTCTTTTAGGCTGAGCAATACATAAGGCTTCACAAGTTTTCGCAAGGTGTCAATATTCGGCTTTAGATAGCCAACTCAAACATGCACAAATGCGAGTCCACGCAGACACAACAAATCAATATAAAAATGAACCAAAATCAACGAAAACTTATAGAGTGTATCCCATCAGAAAGAGTGTGCGGTTGGTTACTACATTCATCCTGAAGTCTGCTTGACCTGTGTCTCGGTATGGACTGTGTCATTCTGTTTTATAAATAGTGCATGGACAGCTTTCTGTTTAAAACATTTTAGACAAAAAATTTGATTCGATACAACCTTTCTGTAACAAGATACAAGGGATTTGGCAATGAAACACATGCATATATATGTCTGCATCTGTATCGAAGCAAAAGCCCGCAACGGAGAGGATAATGACTGAGAGACAGAAACTAATGAGTCTGCGTCATCAGTTGCTGACAGAACATGTTCTTTCCTGTGCTGAGCTATTTGGATGGCGCATGGGTGAGGCATATATACATTGTTGCTAAGATGTCTCAATGGAAGAGGATCTGAAAATGCACGACCCCGTGACCTAGCATAATTAACAGACCCAAGGTGAAGGTTTGGGGACAATGAACTTCCGGTAAGAAAAAAACTGGATAAAACACGTGAAAACTTTACTACAAAGACTGATCAGCGCGCAGAAGCCATGTACTATGGAACGCCAAATCATCGGCCAACGACGCGCGCAATTACGCCCGGAAATCCGCGCGGACTTTCGAGCTATTCCAGGGGCGGATCAGTTGCTTTGTAAGGGGGGGGGCACTTTGAATCGAAAGTGAATGTGATGGGCGCGAAGCGCCCGAATTTGCTAGGGGGGTCCGGGGGCATGCTCCCCCGGAAAAAAATTTTGCCCAAAGAAGCAAAATGGTGCCATCTGGTGCCATTTGAACTTAGAAATGGTCATAGAATCAGCATAGAAAAATCTTCTCTTTTTTTTTTCTTCTTCTTTTTTTTTCTTCTTTTTTTTCGGGGGGGGGCACGTGCCCCCTGTGCCCCCCCCCCCCCCCCCACGTCCGCCCCTGTATTCTCGTCGTTGATTGGCCAGAATGTCCGAGAAAGTCCGCGCGCAATTCCGCCCGGACTTTTATCTCAAACTCCGCGCGGACTTTCGGCACTCGTTTTGCACGGACTTAGTTGGAACGAAAGAGAGTCGGATCGAAGAACCAACATTAATCGCGCGCGCCCGTGTGTGAGTGTCCGCGCGTCGATGGCCGATTTGGCGTTCCATAGTGTCGTCCAGCCTTGTCACGCGAAAGCGGGTCTTGGTGACCATGCTATCATATATGCAAGACTATTGTAGGAAATACGCAATCCTGTGACGTTAGCATATATGTGTTCGTAGGTTCCGTCTGGTCTGCTTCTTTCGAAGTGGTTTTGCACAGGAGAACAGTTTAGATTTGGTTTGTAAAGGATTGAACATTGTAGCAAACAAGATCGTGAGTTGCAGTTAGTTCGCCGGTCCCTGAAAAGCGTATACCTGGTAGCTAAATGTTACATTAATTACGAGACAGGAGAATCTGATGAGACGTGTGTCATCTGGAATATCAACTCAAAACTTGCTTCGAAGACAGAAATGTCCAGATACATGTGTTTTCATCGTACCGTATAACGCTGTGGATTCATGCTATTCTGTTGAATCTTTGTTTGGACTCAGGACCGTAGGGATCGCTTCACCGAAGCAATACTAGAGCCTGGAAATGTAGCCGTCTGTGTTGTGAAGCAAGTCTGATCACAGGCAGAAGGTATCGTTCACTGGACCATCACTATCATAGTGGTGGTCCAGTGAACGATACCTTCCGCCTGTGGTCTGATACAAAAGCAGAAGTTTGCGTGTGGGTGTATCTTAGGAACTCTAAAAGGGAGAACACACAAACACACACACACACACATACACACACATACACACACATACACACACACACACAAATTCATGCCACCTCTTCGACCTGATTTTCAAGCAATTCTATTTGAATAACAGATATCTGCTCAACTTCTAAAACGTCTTCTTTTCGTCCTGTTCATTTGCCGCATGGGCCCGGTAGCAGCGAAAGATGGGATGTGTGCAATGTAAAGGCAATAACTGCAAGTGTTGCCGCCAGCAGGAAAAAGCGATGTGGATCAGAACTAAGGTGGAACCTGGCAAAAACTCGAAGGGACCTACCTACAGCGAGACCATCACTTGTACAGTCGAGTCCCAGTGCAGCAAAACGTGTAAATATGTGGGCATCGAAATGAGGGAGATCTTCCTCCTCAAACAGTCGTGGGAGTACAATGAAATCCACATGGTTGAGACGGGTGTGGAGATGTTCATAAGGTAATGTTACCCTCTCATTATACTTATCATGTCATCCCATCATCAATTAAGGTGCGGGGGGAGGGGGTGGTCGAATTTCCTCTGTGTGTGTCGGGGGAGGGGGGGGGGGAGTACGTGTAAGGCGATTCCGGGAAAACTACTGGACCGATCTTCATGAAACTTTACATATACTTATTCTTATCTATCCAGATAATATCCCCAGACCATGTTTACGTTTGGACGATATAAATGTCTGATGACGTACAGTGAAAGTTGAGGCAGCACTGTTACGCCTCATTGTTCGATCAAATTGACGAAGCTCGGACTATGGAATAGCAATATCAACTTGGAAACTTAAAAAGTAATCAATGAGTTTCGTCATTAAAAATCGAAAACATTCTGATTAATTCTAGATGAAAATGTTAGTAATCGAATCAAAAATGATTTCATCTTTTTTCTTTACCATTTCCTGATTAAAAAAACATATCTAGATATACCATGTGCTTTCTGAAAATGTACAAACAATTAAAGACAATTGGTTAACTAGGCACTTCGCTCGCATGCTTCGTGCAGACTAGCTGGTTTAGCCTAGCGAAGCCTTAGTACTAGTAGTTTCTGTGTTGGCTGTTTTAGTGTTGATCTTTATGTTTCAAGCCGACAGATATCGCTTCTAACAACTTGTTTTCTGTGAGTTTTTTTCCTCCGATTAATGTCTTGATGATGAAATGTCCGGACTTTTTTTTTTTTAAATATTTTTTAGAAAAGTTCATTTGACACTGTGCCGACATTACTTTTTCTAAATCGAATTGATGGACGTTTTTGGTCAAACAATCTTTGACACAATACATGGATTGCAGGATCTTTTCCGTGCGTAGTTGTTTTTGTGTTTGCGTGGATAAGGCAGATCTGCACAGAAGTTGACCAAGGAGATCAGAAAAACTTCAGGCGCGGCCGGGATTCGAACCCTCGACCTTCAGACGTGTGTTAAACTCCGTGCCCTTTACACAAGCAGTAATTACCCACCTGGGACAAGCACACTTCCTCGCAGACAAAAACTTAGCATGTCTAGGTGTTAACATTCTCGGTCTCAGTCAGCCGCTAATCGCCAGGCGGCAGACAGCATACAAGTGCCAACAGTCATGCGTGCTTGCGACGCTCCAGGCGTCAAAACCTACAGCTGTCTGCCAGGGCGCAAACCTCCGAAGACAATTTTACAGAGAAGTGACATGCATGGATGCACATTTTACCAGTTGGTTAGCTAACGGCTGCGTAAGTTTTCATACACATTTGCTCTCATCGTGTCTGCCTCGGCGCCAAATTCTCGTGAAGCTCCCGTCGCTTCTGTCCGGGATGTGTAGAGAGCGCAACGCATCCTTCTGACGTTGACGTGACCCAGTTCTGAGGGTACTTTGTATTGAATTCGTCCGTTTCGTTGAGAGTGATGAGGGGGGGGGGGGGGGGGGGGGGGGGAAGAGGTGGAACTCGCATTTCGTCCGACGAAAAGATGGCCTAGTCATGATGGCAGTTAGGGCAAATAGCGTCCTTTGGGAAAAAGCTCTTTGGTTACAGTAGTTCGTCTAATCTGTCTCGTGGAGAGTGCTGCCCTTGACGTCTCGGGCGACCAAGACGTCATTTCTTTTGACACAGAGGTGACCAAGTTATGACTCCAGCGAGGGTAGCTCGTGTCCCACCCTCTATGTTTTCATTGGGGGGTGGGGGGGATCAGCCCGTTTGTTTGGAGGGATCTAGTAGAGCTATGTGCCCATTTAGAATCAAACTTAAGTGGTTTTGGCGGTAATGTTCGCGGTAGTGTACACGATGCTCGGAAGCGACGTTCTTAGCTTTGAAATCAGCACGCGCTGTTCCCAACCCGGAGTTTCAACCTTGTTTTTGTTCAAAAGAAAGGGCACCTTCGTTAAAAATAGATCTGTTCATACAATTTACTTAGAAGTTCGTCAAACTGGTACCGAAAAGGAAGCATTAAATGTTTCGGTGACAGCAGCCGTGTACCAGTACTTTGAGACACCTTGGCAGTTTTCCTTTGTCCTCTTTATTGCCATACTACAGAAGAGACGGGATCAACGCACTCTAACCGTTGGACCTCGTTTTCACCTGGTCGTGGTGCACTAATTGCAGACTGGCTTTGCTGACCCTGCAACTGAACAACATTAGCACGAAGACCAGACCGAGTGCGTTGCCCTGCCGGTACCCCGTTACCCTCGCCCGTACTATGAAATGGTCGCTTCCATTATGACCTGACAATGGCGAGGTTGATTTTTGTCTGATTACTTTCTGGCACTTTATTATCTCATTGCTGGATAATTCGGGTCGCTTCCTCCCAGTGGAAAGCTGCACTTTTTGTAGAATGACCAAGGTCTTTTACGTGCAACAAGTGGTCACACAAAGTTTGGAATTGTGATGGAGAAAGATTGAAATTGTGATGACGAAAGTTTGAGCTAGTGATGGAGAAAGTTTGGAGTTATGATGGAGAAAGTTTGGAATTGTGATGGAGAAGGTTTAGAATTGTGATGACGAAAGTTTGGGCTTGTGGTGGAAAAAGTTTGGATCGATTGAGAAGGAGAAAGTTTGGACTTTTGATGAAGATAGTTTGGAATTGTGATGGAGCAAGTTTGAAATTATGATGCCGAAGGTTTGCGCTAGTGATGGAGACAGTTTGGAATTGTGCACGAGTGACCTTGTGAAATCGTGTCTTCGGGATTGGGACCTAGTTCGGGTTCTCGTAACTTTTCCAATGCCTGAAGTGATTGCCGACCGCACGTTCCATAGCCTGTCTGAATGTGTTCAATCAAGTTGGCCGCCGTTGCCTTACGCACAAGTCCGCTTGTTGACTCAATTGATTTAAACGGCTTTCCCGTCCGGCTGAAATCAGGCCTGGAAATGTGTACACGGATCTTACGAAAGACTCGACCTGCTTCGAATACAAACACCGGAGTAGTCACCCTGTTTCTTCAACTCAAGTCACGTGAAGCCGGTAGAACGAAAGGTCTAGCTAGGTCTCGGTAAAAGAAAGTAGAGAAAGGAGAAAGTGAAGGGCAAAAAAGAGCCGTACAACGCTCACGGCTGATTGCTTGTTAGCTTCCAGCAAAGAGTGTATCCCTACGGAGGGATACACTCTTTGCTTCCAGGAATGTTCTGCCCGCTGGCTGGGTCGGAGAGGCCGTAACAAAATGAAGGTAACGAGGCTTGCAGCGATTGTTATCTAGGAGGACTTGATGATGAAGGGGCTTCATCACGACGAGCTTCCGATGGGTCTACACGGTCAGTCGGTGCTGTCAGCTACACCGCACAACTTGACAACGGGAGTGAGTTGTGAGACTCTGTCGTCGCTGGCACTATCTTTGCTATCGTCACCGAGTCTCAAGAAGAAGAAGAAAGAAGAGGGTACAGACAGACAGACGGACAGAATACTGAGCACCCAGGAACACACAGTCACACACACTGAGAGAAATAAAAAGAGAGAGAGAGAGAGAGAGAGAGAGAGAGAGAGAGAGAGAGAGAGAGAGAGAGAGACGGCCGTAGGGGTGGGGATGGAGAAGAAAGTAATTGGGAAGCTTGAGAAAAAGAATAAGAAAAGAAAAATTGTTGATTCACTGGCTGAGCACCTAGGAAGAAGATTACATTTGATCGATCGAGTACAATATAGTTTGTTTCTTCGGCAGACATCACAGGAAATGATGAAAAATGAGTTTTTCTTTCAAGTCTGGGGACTTCCTTCCGTGGGTATTGAAAATATTGCGCTCCAATATGTTCCCCGATATTGCACACTAAATTGCAGGCATACTGTGGTTCTTTTATGTCAAAAGATTTATAAACAAAATATAAACAAGAGGCGAAGCCTTCAAGGCTCACGTAAGAAATCGACAAACAGTAACACAAACTCAATCACTCCGTCACACACACACACACACACACACACACACACACACACACACACACACACACACACACCTACACACACACACACACACACACACACACACACACACACACACACACACACACACACACACAGTAAGCATAGGTGACACTGCAAGAAAGCGAGACACTAGATCTAGATCTGTCTGTCTGCATGTGTAGCCTACTTACAGGGACACGACTGCCAACTAGTCTCGGCCCGCTCAAAATAACAATGACCGAGACTTTCAGTAATTCCTTCGCGTGACGTCTAACCCTCTTACGCCATAATGTGACGTCTTCAAATGTTAAAGTTTCTATCACACACACACACACGCACAGACAGACAGAGTTTACCATCGCATAGGCTACACTTACGTGAGCCAAAAAAGAGAATGAAGATGTCCTTTTCGCTGCAATGAGGTTATGTATTGAGCAAGAGAGTGCGCACATTAAGAACCCCAACTTACCCTTGTTGAGGGGTCGAGGACGGCCCCTCTTTCTTCAATGGGGTGATAGCGGTGAACACGTGTCGTTGACGTTGTTTGCCGTTCTCATGAGATCAGTTACTTTTGTTTTGTTTCGTTTTTCCCTCCTAATTTGTGCATTTTCACAACAGGCTTTTCTGTTTCATCTGTCATACATGGTTTCAATTGGGAAAAAAACCGAAACAAAACAGAAGTAACTGATCTCGTGAGAACGGCAGTGCACTCGAGAAGGTTTGGAAAAAAACACGACAGGGGTGTCTCTTTCAACTCGAAAGGGGCCCCACAACATGTGGCAGACTGAACAATCCACCAAAGCGATTCGTTCCCAAGTCCGGCATTCGTCGAAGATTGCTTGACCAAACCTTTTCAGTGCCTCAGAGAAACAGGCGAATCTATGAGCTAAAGCGGGTAAAGTGTAGCAGACGACAGGCGGATGGACTGAGTTATCATGACTCACAGCCATATAGTTTGACCGTTTCTGGAATCTACAAATACATATATAGTTTGTGTTAGAATGTGTAATCAAACACCATACAGAATAAAGTTATTCGACATTGATACTCTTTGTCATAACAAGAAGACTACCCCCCCCCCCCCCCCCCTTAAAGTGTTCTTCCGTTCGCTTTTTTTATCGTCTGCCGAGGCGAGGTCAGCCGATAGCGCCGCGTGACCCCAGAAATTGCATACACTGCTCCGACACACACTACATCAGTCACAGGAGGTTGCGTCGATCGGTAGAAGTATCCAATTTCTAGGTGCATGTTTCACAATCTTCTGTTTCGCCTGAAGTCAGTGGTACTGGCAACAGTAGAAAGTGTAAACAACACAGCAAACGAAGACTTGCAACTCGGCATTAGTCGGGAACATTCTCACTTTTCTCTGCAGCCGATACGCAAAGTAAATCGAATCAAGTCGAAAGCAGCCAATCTCTCTCTTCAAATAGTGATATTCCAAATGAACCATGCATTATTTTGGATCTGGATCAAGTAGCAAATAGTTGTGAAGTTAAAACAAACGAAGAGGACAGCTTCCTCACTTCCCCTCTGCATAACTATAACTTTGAAGTTGCTATCAGACAAAGGCCATCTATCCATTGCCACTCCTGTCAAAGATTTTTGTTTGTAAAACAGTGTTACTCATGGAAAAGCAAATATAGTATGGATACATTCAGGCAAAGTTTGGGACTTGACAAAAATGCTGTCTCGTGCCTAACATGTCATTCACACCTGTCAACTCAAAATGGGCAATACATGCAAGTTTTCATAGAAATAACACTTGATCCTATTCCAGAGGTTCTCAAATGTCTCACACTTTCTGAAAAAAAGTTAATTCAAGTTGCAAACTTCAGATTTTCCTGACTGCCAGGTGGTCAGTTTTGTGAGCGTGGCAGTGTTTTGCATTTACCTGTGAATGTGTCGGATATTCTTAACCAACTTCCTCTGCATCAAACTGAAACCGAACACGTATCTATCTGTTATGAAAATGGACATACTAGAGTTATTTCCAAACATAAAGTTTCACCTGACAACATTTTATTCGCTTTAAAGTGGTTAAAAGCCAATAATCCAATCTACGCAGACTTGGACTTGCACAATGCTGGATCAAAGCTAAGCAAGTCACATGGTGATAGTATTTGTTGGGATTTTGAACAAAACTTTAAAGAAACACAACATGAAGTTATGGTTTCTGCTGATAACTCTGCATCACAGTCAAGCCTTGAACGAGTTACACACACTTCGTGACCTATGTTGTACTAGAGGAATACCCGGCTTCGCCGGGTGAATCGCGAGACAGAGACAGCGTGGCGGTTCACCACAATCATCTTTGAAGGCGAAGTCCTCTCAAACGGGATTGAGAACTTTAGAGCTTATTTCTAAGCCCTATATTAACTGTTATGGCTTCTCAAAGGCCAGAACATACAGACAGTTAAAATTAATATTAAAAGTCCTACGGTTTTGAGCCATTAAGGACTTGAGTGTTTGTCCGCTCTCAAAAAGAGGAAAGAAAGAAACAAAAAATAAGGAGAGGAGGGCAGGGGGTGGGGTTGAGTTGATAATGCTCTGTGGAATTTGTTAAAATGAAAAGTAGTTAAGATGTTTCTTGGTAAGAATTATAAGTCTGTATTCTATATCTTGAATAACGGGCTTGTAATATTATTTATTTTTATTTCAAATCGAGTTAAAAAGTGGAACCTTTCAGGATCACCAATAAAACCAAATAGATGAGCAAGTAAGAGGAACACGAACAATAAATCTCAAAACTTTTTACAAATAAAAGGATTAAGATGTAAGCCACGAAGGCCGTGGTAATAAAAACAATATGTACAGTTTGGCGACTAGTGGGCCTTGGGTGAGGATATGTTGTCTAGAAGGTAGTCGCTGGAATCAGGAGGGATGGCGGGAGCCACTCGACCTCAAACTGAAACACGCTGATGTGATAATCTGGGCTTAGTTATACCCACAGCCCCATGTCCGAGTCCCTGACCAGTCGGCACAGCAGCAAGCTGTGTGACCAGCCTAGAGAACTGCTACTGCGCAGATAATCCTGGGGACTCAGACCATGGAGCTGCATATGGTCATATAAGGTTTTAAAGGTAATTCTATTTGTAGCGCATGGAGCGAAAATGTGTTGAAATGAATAGGGTTCTCCACAATGGCAGGACTTGTTAAAGATATGGAAGCGGCAGCCGCCGGCACGGAGGCGTCTGAAGATAGTGAGGAGGTTTGTTGGGAGATCGGGGTGTAGATCGTTCATATCAATGGGTTGATAGGACAGAGATGTTACGTACTGACTTCGAATGAGTTTACGGATTTTACTGTAGAACTCGGTTACTGAGTAGCCGATGTTAGTGTTAGCTGGGCTAGATTCTGCCGCTTCTTTGGCAGCGACATCCGCCAGTTCATTTCCCCGGACCCCTACGTGAGAGGGGACCCAGAGAAATGATACGGATGTGCCGGATGAGATTAACTGGTGACATATAAAGAGGATTTCTCTTTGTAGCTCTGCCCGATTTGATGTGTTTCGATGCAGAGCTTGTAATGAAGAGCGCGAGTCAGAGCAGAAAACTACCGCACGCGGTGTGACTGGGAGGTCATTTATAAAAGTGCATGCCATGAGCAAGGCAAATAGCTCGGCTGAGAATATGGAGATGTCTTTATTAAGAGTATATTTCCTTGAGATTTTGAGATCTGGGATCACAAAGGCGCAGCCAACGCTGCCGTCTGCAAATTTGGATCCGTCAGTAAAGACTTTTAAATGCTCCGAGAATTTGTAGTTTAGGGTTTCTTTTGTAACAGTAGCTAGGTAGACGGGGTTATCTTTTTTGGTAGTATTATCTTCACTGTCGTATATGATAGTAGGGGTTTCCTCAAGCCAAGGCGGGTAGGAGGGCGGGGGGACCCTGGCCAGCTCACTGACCTTCACCCCGCTATCGGCTAGAATGCGGTTTACTGTGTCGGATAAGGGTAGCGTTTTGGCCAAGAGTTGAGTGCTATGTTTGGTGTTGGCCTCATAATTTTGGTGCTGAGGAAAAAAGTCAGTCAGGACCTCGCAGGCAGAGTTCTCTACCGCGTGGGCTCTGACAGCATACTGAGCTGAACGGAGTTTTATCTCATCCACAAGGGGCAGCCACCCACACTCGCTGTAGACTCGACTCTTACTCGCTTGTTGGGAGAGTCCCAGAGCTATTTTGAGCGCCCTGCACTCTATAATAGCCAGTTTTTTCATGAGCGCCGGGCGCGTCGCGAAATAAGCTTCGCACCCGTAAAGGAGGCGGGAGCGAATTAATGCCCGCACTACCTCTGTGACACACTTACGCCCTCTGGCCCAGGATTGGGACGCCAGGTAGCGTATGATATAAAGATCCTTGTTGGCCTTATTGATCAGATGTTCGATATGACTGGTCCAGTTAAGTCGGGTATCGATGATAACGCCGAGGAACTTAACTTCTGAGCTCGGTTTGATAATATCACAACCTATCTTTATACTGCAGTTCCTGTACAGTTGTCTACGGGAGACAACAAGAAAGACTGTTTTATTTGAGGCTAGTTGGAAGCCGTTGGTGTACATATATTGACAGAGGTTGTCGATTTTAGTTTGGTAAGAAGATAAGTCAACAGTGTTGGTAACTCTGTTATGGCGTGGTCTATTAGTGTCTATTAAGGCGAGGTCGTCCGCATACAGAAGTACACTGGCACCGTCAACCTTAACAGAAGTAATGTCATAGAGCATGATGCTGAATAAGTTTGGCGCGATGATACTGCCCTGGGGAACCCCCATGTCCAGCGCATGGGTTTCGGACACCGAAGAGCCCACCCGGACAGACATCTTGCGATTGCTGATGAAGTTTTTGATGAATTGGTACATGTGGCCAGAGACACCGATTCTGCCGAGTTTTAGGAGTAGACGAGCATGCCAGACGCTGTCGTACGCAGATTTAATATCAAAGAAGGTTCCAAGAAGAGAATTATTACTATGTGCCAAGGTCTTTTTGATTTTTTCAGTGACGTGCACAATGTGGTCCGCACACGAACGACCTTGCCTAAAACCTGCCTGGCATGTAGGAATGATATTGTGTTTATTGAGGTGGAACTCCAGCCTCTGGTTCACCACACGCTCAAAGATCTTGCTGAGGTGGGGGGTTAGTGATATGGGGCGGTAACTGCCAGGTAGATTGCCCGGTTTTCCGCTCTTCAATACTGCTACTACTTGTGAGTCTGACCACGCTGCGGGGATAGTATCCTTTAACCAGCATAGGTTGAAAAACTGAGTGAGCAACTTAACAAAGTTAGGTGGTAGATGTTTTATCATGTGATATGATATTGGGTCTAAACCTGTGGATTTTTTTGGGTCTTTCACAGAAGAGATGGCGTTTTGGACTTCTTTTGCCTTAAACATGCAGTTTATAGGCAACTGGTTGTCATCTGGGGGGTATGTGAAACCCTTCTCCTGATCTAACCTATAATTGAGTCGTTCAGTATCTAGGGATTTTGATTGACTATTTTTGGCAAAGGTATCTGCTAATAGGTTTGCCTTTTCAGAGTCAGTTGTGGTCATTTTATCACCCGATAGTAGTGGCTTTTCTTTAGTTCTGTATCTACATTTAAATCTGCGGATTTTCTTCCAGATTTTGCCACAGTCTTTGTAATCTTTAGTTTCTTTGTGGACAAAGTTTTCCCAGTTTTGAAGTTTAGCCTCAGCGGTGATCTGGTTAAATTGTATTTCAGCTGACTTCATATTCGTGAAGTTAGCGTCTGAGCAGTGCCTGAGATATGTCCTAATGTGATATCGCTTGTTTGCCAAGGCTTCATCACAGTCTGCATTCCACCACTCATTCCTTTTGGCCTTACAGTTAGGATTTACTGATTTAAGCGGAATGTGATTATTGGCAGCAGTGAGTATACATTGACGTATGTTATTGTAAGAGGCTTCGATGTCATCCGTAAGGAGAGTTTCCTCCCTGACACCCTCGAGCTCCGCACGGAAGCTGTCCCAATTTGCCTGTTTGTAATTGTACTTTTTTCTGACCTCCGAGTTATTGCGATTAGGGGCGAAGTGGCGGAAGGTAAGAACAATGGGTAAGTGATCGGAGCCGAGGGCGTCCGGGAAAACGTTCCAGTCGATGTCAGTGACTATGGCATTTGAGCAAAGGGAGAGATCGATTGCTGACGGGGAATGGTCAGCTCTGTCTGGAAGTCTGGTTGCCGAGCCATCGTTTAGTATACAAAAGTCAGTTTCCAAAATGACGTCAGCAAGGTTGCTATTGGCATGTTTGTATCTAGGGTTAGCAGAGTCCCACAGAGGGTGGTGATTATTAAAATCACCCATCACGCACCAGTGTGCCCTGCCATGATCCAGGGATTTTAGCCAGTCGGTAGTTCCTTTTTTATTACACCCGTGGGGGTAATATATGTTAACTATGTTGAGGTTTTTGGATCCTTTTATTTCGATTTCAACAGCACATGTACTGAGATTTTCTGAACTAGGGATGAGAGGTGCAAAGGGTTTGTAATTCAAGGAAGACTTTAGATAAATAGCTGTTTGAATGAGTTGCCCTGAGCCCTTTTGCTCTACTATGGGAGGGAAGTCAAAACCATCTATAGAAGGCAGTAGGGAGCGTTTTCTCTTGACTGACTGGATAACTAAGATGTCAGCAGAGTGATTTGATATATAATTATATAGCTGAGAGAAGTTAGAGTTGATAGAGCGACAGTTCCACTGTAATATGATAAATCCGTGACCGCTTTCACCTTGTTCAGCCATTTTAACACGCACAAAGAAGGTAAGTTAAAGGGCAGATTTAAAATAGGTTAAAAAGTGGTTTTAACAGCTTTCATGTCCGTCACGGACAACTGCTTGGCACCAGCAAGAGCGCCCAGCGCCAGAGTGGCGCCGCCCGGAATGAAGCGTTCAACCTTGGTGTTGGAGAGTTGTGTGTATGTAGCTGAGAGGGAGTCGATCAGGTCGAGAGGACTCTGCATCTGTCTGGCCTTAACCATGAAGCCGAGGCACTGCTCGATGAAACCTTGAAGGCCTCTTTGTTGTTCATTTAAATTTGCATATTGCTCTCCTGTTTTTAGCTTATCTAGTGCAGCGTCGGCTAGCTCAAGCTCTGCCTTCTCCTGCTCCTCCCTCATCTGCTGCTTTATTTCCTGTTCAGTTTTAAGTTTGTATTCTCTGAATCTCTGGGCCAATCCCTCCTCCATTCTCCCCATCAACCTCTCGAAGAGCTGCTCTTCTTTCGAGTCCTCCTTCCTGTTCTGGGCTTTGCGTAGGAGGGAGGCCTTTAACCCGGGGGTCCCATGAAGCGGCGCCTCTGCCCGAGCCGTCTGAGACTTACAGGGCGCCTGGGGGCCAGGATTTGGATTTTGCGAAGTTGTTTGGTGCTTCGCGGTTGCAGCAGAACTGTCCGCATGAACTGGAAGGAGTGTATTGTCATGTTCGGTCATTTTGTTTTTGATTTCTTGTATTTTATTTACTTGCCCACCCAGGGGGGGTCTCTGGACAGCCAAAGAGTACCCGGACCGGGGGGTTGAGGTCCGCCGGATCGGTTGCGGAGGGGGACGCCAGAAGGAGTCCCTCATTTCCGCTGGGGCAGTCGCTGTTTTATTTTGTTGTTTGGCGAGCTCGCGCCGCGCCCGATCCAGGGCCTCAGAATATGGTATGTATGCTGCCGACCTGATCTTATTGGCCTGCAGCCTCAGTCTCATTTCCGGGCATCCAAGATAAGCGGCGGAATGCTCGCCCTTGCAGTTTACGCAATGTTTGGCCTTGGTGCACGTCGCTCCGTCGTGGCCCTTGGAGCCACATCGGGGGCAGATCTGCACTTTTGATTTGCATTGTTGTTTTAGGTGCGATAGTCTCTGGCACTTCGTACAGCGCCGCACTGGAGGAGTGTAGGGTTCGACGCCGTACACCTCACTCTCCAGAACGACGCTGTCTGGAAGAATCGCCGTTGTAAACGTGACACGGACCGCCTGAGACGGTTTCCCATCCCTAAGGAGAAGACGGCGAAAAGATCGAACCGAGGAGGGGCCCTTTTCTACAAGACTCCCATCCTCCATCCGGACGCGCACGCCCACTGCCATCTCAGACAGGTCTGTTCCTGAATGTATTGTGGGTATGCGTTTAATGACACCTTCGGTTGTTACCTCCGGACGGTGGCATTTCACTTTGATGCCGCCGATCGAGTCCAGCCTCAATAGCTTGTTTTGTTGTGATGCTGAGGAGCACCCTACCAGGACGCTCCCAGCTGCCAGCATGCGTATTTCTTTGACCTCGCCGATGGCAAGGTCAAAAGTTTTTTTCCTCCTGAGGCCGAGTCCCTGCAATGTTGCAGGGCCCTCCTTCAGGTCCTGCACCACCACGGGGAACTCTAAGAAGGAGGGAGGAGGTTGCTTGGGTTGGTAAAGAAGTTTTCTTCGGGGTCTTTGTTTTGTGTGTGTGTGTGTATTGGCAGGTGGTAGTGGCTGTTGAGTTGTCTGGTTTTCTTGTGATTCAGTTAGGGGTTGGGAGGTGTCGACCCCCCGGGCAGATGTTGCATGGGAAATACCTGTGTTTCCCTGAAGAGGGGGACCCTCGCAGAGGACCTTTTGCTTCTTTTTCTTTTTGGGCTTCTTACGATTGACTTCGGTGAAGTCTTCCTCAAAATGATCAGTAATCTGAGAGCGTGGGGGGCTATCCCGGAAGAGAAGAGATTCCGGAGAGCTCTGCCCCCCCTCAGGGTCGTCCTCCCGCAATCTCTTTCTCTTGAAAGGAGAAGATATGCTGGTTTTCTCATTGGTGATTGCTTTATTAAGCTGTTTGGATTTTGGGGACTGACCAGTCCGGCTGGCCCGGTCAGTCTCATTCAGTGATTCCATGGGAATATCTGGGGCGCGGTCAGAACCGCTTGCTGTTTGGTCCATATTAAGGGACCAATCTTGCTCCCTCAGAGCAGTGGTGTCCGTTGGAAGGTAGTTATCTACCCAGATGAACGTTTCCCGCCTATCAGCAAAGGTGGTGTTTGGCAGTTTGTGTTTAGCAACTTGGCTCATCACTTACAAGGTACGGTACGGTCACCAAGAAAAAACAAGCCAAACAGCTCAGGGTTAAAAAGGCAGGATAAAAGCAGGGTAACAAAAGCGTCCCTAGACAAAGAGTGAGCTGAAGCTCACCCCTCTAGCGACTTTCACTTCTTTCACATACAGACAGACAAAAGCCGCCAGACCCCATCACAAACAGAACTCTACAATCCACAGGTGTTGCCTCCACACACACACACACACACAGACACAGAAGCCGTATATATCTATCTATATATATAAATATATAGAGATAGATGACAGTGGATTTTTCGATAAATAGATTCGACCTTTGCACTTTTACAGTGAGGACAACTTACGGGTACATGCAAGGAAAGCCCACAACTTCTAAGGCGAACAACTCTGCAGAGTCTGCTGTGAAGGGCGACGGTAGTCTCCCTGTCACACTCGACCCCCTTTGAATGAACTTTGTCCCCAAAGTTCCGAACCATGGACCCGCCAAGCTTAAGTCCCTCCCAGGTTGGTGGAATGGGAACAGCACGAAAATGATTCACTGTTATGGCTTCTCAAAGGAAGGCCCGAACATACAGACACACCAAAGCCGCCAGACAACATCACAAACAGAACTCTACAATCCACAGGTGTTGCCCACACACACGCACACACACAGAAGCCGTATATATATATGTACTAGATGAATACCCGCTTCGCCGGGTACGGCTTCGCCGGGAAGAAGTCGAGCCGAATACCCGGCTGCGCCGGGGACCCGGCTTTGCCGGGTGTACGCCGGTTTCGCCGGCGCACCGCACGAAGGAAGGGAGATAAACGCGCAAAACACTGGAGAAGAGTAATACCCGGCTTCGCCGGGACAGTGACCTTCTAAAAATAGTATAACGGGAATATGGATTGAGCGTTGTCGGCGGTGACCTTCTAAAAATAGAAACGGGAATATGGATTGACGCCACACGAAGGAAGGGAGATAAACGCTGAAAACACTGGAGAAGATAAGGAAGAGTTACTGGGAATGGATCCAGAGAAAAACCAAAATCGGTTCAGCGCTGCGCGCTGAGAGCACGTGTTGAAATATCTCATCGACCAGGTTGTGTCCGGGGTGTACCTGAATATGGCCACCAAATTTGAAAGAGATCCATCGAGAACTTTGGCCGTGCATTGCGGATACACACACACACACACACACACACACACACACACACACACACACACACACACACACACACACACACACACACACACACACACACACACTCAGACACAAGTCGTACATATATATAGATATCTATATATCTATAAATATATATAGATAGATGACAGTGTATTTATCGCGTGGCTATAAATTGATTCGACCTTTGCACTTTTACAATGAGGACAACTTACGGGTTCAAGGAAAGCGTTCTGGACAGTGCAGTGACATTCTAAAAATAGTAACGTAGTAACGGGAATATGGATGGACGCCACACGAAGGAAGGGAGATAAACGCAAAACACTGGAGAAGATAAGGAAGAGTTACTGTGTATTGATCTGGGAAGATGAACAGAAAAACCAAAATCGGTTCAGCGCTGCGCGCTGAGAGCACGTGTTGAAAATTCTCATCGACCAGATTGTGTCCGGGGTCTACCTGAATATGCCCACCAAATTTGAAGCAGATCCATCGAGAACTTTGGCCGTGCATCGCGAACACACACACACACACACACACACACACACACACACACACACACACACACACACACACACAAGTCGTATATATATATATATATATATAGATAGATGTCCAGAGGTCTAAACATAGCCCTGTGAATATACTTATACGAGATTGAAAATGGAGAGTAAATGGCATTTTCATGGCTTTTTGCTGAGGGCAGAAATGGATTCAGTGACATGCAAGAGACAGAAAAATATGGCTTTCATTTTCAATGTACGTGTACTTGCGAAACAGACTTTACAATGTGGACTCTCGGTTCAGAAAAGATATGATGTAGGCCCCTATTTGCTTCAGTCAGCAGAAGCATATATGACAAGTTACTTCTCAGACAAGATGCATCAATCTACATGAAAATCGGGGTCCTGATTTGGCCTATTATGGTCCGCTGGACCCGAAAAGCAACAGCTAACTAACTAACTAACTAACATGAAAATCCGATCTCCATTTGCAACTGGAAGACAAAGTAGAATTTTGTGCAAAGGATACTAATAATATTAATACCACTTCATCTTTGCTTGACAGCTCTAACATGTTCATGAAGAACATTCGAGGGACAACTGCTTACTTTCACATGTATCCGTACATCACTGCTTCTTTTATTATAACACGGCTTCGACCCCTGTTGATTTTAATCAACCAAATTTCTTGTTGCTTCTTACACTGAGGCTGAACCAGGGAGAGGACTGTGTTTCGCGACTACCAAATTCTCATCTAATTCAAAGAGAGAGGGAGGGAGAGATACAGAATGAGAGAGAGAGTTACTCCCTGGCGACAGGCTAATAGAATCGTTGTGCTCGAATTTGTTCCTAATTATTTTGGTCTTAAACTTTACGGACTTACTTGAAACTTGCTTGATTACTTGGTATTTTGGCCGTAGATATCGATTTTGTCTTGGGAAAAGAAGGACTGTGAACCATGTGTATGCAAAGCGCTTTGTCCCCAACGGGCCTTTGATTGGCTTACGCTTTGTTTCTCCTCGGACTTTGCTGGAAGAAAACCCAGTGCCTTTGAAAAATGACTTCTACTTACTGAATGCCGTTTCGTGTGTGTATGGCGCAGGGAAGGGGGACGGGGAGAGAGAGAGAGAGAGAGAGAGTGTTTGTATCTGTATCTGTATGCGTGTGTGTGTATGAGTGTGTTTGTGACATTTTATATTAAGAATGCACTGTTCGCAAAATTCTTCGTGTTTGTTTGATTGTTTGTTTGTTGATCAGTTTGTTTGTTAAGCGCGGCACTCTTTTTTCTTTTCTTCTACCATTACGCGCGCACACACACATACACATACACACACACACACACACACACACACACACACACATACACACACACACACACACACACACACACACACACTAGCGGCACATGTCGCGCCCAATTATACACATCAAAAGGCTTTACCACACACCAGTGGAACTGGATTGTCAGCAAAAACATGATTCGGCAAATGTCTAAATTGCAGGAAAACTCCAAATGACAGAAAGTTTCTCTCTAGAAAGTTTCTATCAAAGCCATGAAATTGTGTTCGTTCTTCCGCAACATTGTTGGGGAAGGGCTCCTAATATGGACCACTTTTTGTTTCATGCTGATAACTATCTTGTTTTCTTGCGAATAAGTTTCATTTTGTGTTTGGTAGTCCTTCTCTCTTAGGTTAACCGTTAGGCCTATTTAGGGTGAAATAGCTTTGATGGACATTCAGCAACAATTGAATACAGAAAAAAATCACAAATGGTCCATATTTGGAGCCTGGGCGCCTAATATGGACCAGTTAAGCGGCCTTCACAAATCACTGTAAAAAGCCCCCTATACTTCAAAATAACATGATACATCGCAGTGTACAAGTCAGACTAATTAAAATATGCTTTAGATGTATCTGTGTCGGGTTGATGAGAGCATTTTTTGAAGCACACCAGGAAACTGAAGAAGCTTATCAAAAACAGAGTGAAAATAAGTGAAATTATTGACTTCCACGAAAAGAAGACTTTTTTTCTTCTTTTTTTTAATCTCGAGGGCTAGTTATAGGTTATTTCCAGCAAGCTTCCAAATGAAATAATGAAAATAGCCTCTAGCTTTTATTTTCTTCGATTTGTTGAAGGTGGTCCATATTAGGGGACTCGCACATACTTTGAGATTTTGCTATTATTTTTTGTTTGCAGTAGAAACTCGAGGTCAACACTGCTAAAATTTAACAAATACGGTCTTAGCTGTCATATATAGCAATTTTTGTGTGATAAAAGCTTTGGCTGTGGACAGAAACGAGTCCGTTTTAGGCGGCAAATTTAGAGTGAACGCTGCCAAAAGTGAAAAAAAAGGGAAAAAGCCTAACGGTTTTGAGATTTGTGTTTCTGCAACTGTTTTGACATGTGCAAGTTATCCAGAGAGGGTGAATACAGCCAATGAAATTGTTTTGAGCGCTCTAGCGCCGTTAGTTTGTCAGAACAGGAGGTGGTCCATATTAGGAGCCGGTCCATATTAGGAGCCCTTCCCCTACTTGGATAACAAACCCGTGTGTTCGTTCTTCCGCAACATTGTACTTGGATTACAAACGCGAATTGTATGGAGAGAAAAAGTGTTCTCATTCAAACTCTCGTCATGTATTGCTGGGCCTTGCGCATGTGCAGGTAATGTGTCAACGATTTTATGACCAATCACCCGTCGTGTGACGTGTGTGTGTGTGTGTGTGTTTGAAAGCGAGAGAGAGAGAGAGAGGTTTCTGATACTAAGTTACGTGAAATAACCGTGTTCCACGGACTAACAACAGCAGAACAGTATCCCAAGTATCACTTTAGCGATCAACTTGCGTGGGATCCTGAACTCAGGTAAAATGGGTTCCTTCCCTTCGGGTCTCATTTATCCCTGACAGGATGCCTTCGTTTTCTTTCTCTGGAGAAGAAATCGATATTTTTTTTCTTTACCTATTTAGAGCTTTTCGTTATGTGTTATTGATACAATTGCAAGCAGATTCGCGATCGTCGATAATGATTTTTCATGGTGTTGTGTACTTTTTAAATTACAAAGGAATTGTTAAAGTAAGACAGTTTCAAGCGAGCTATCTTTCGCGGATGTATTTACTGTGCAAACAACTCTAGATATGGCAAAAGTGTCATGTGATAATCAACGTTGTCACGTGATCATAACAAAATGGCTACGGAGCGGACGATACTTTTTCCGTAACCAGTTGGGAGTGATGCAACAATATCACGGTCTCCTTCCCACAGCAGTTTCAACATTTCTACTTGTTTTGACCTTAGAACGATGTCTTTATCATACCTGTGAAGAACAGAACGAAGATCACTGTCGAAGTCGGTCATTCTGCAATCACTTTCATCTTTTGTCAGAAACATTAGCGAAAAAAATATGGGAGATCACTTTGTATTCATGTTTTGATACATTTCGGCTTTTAGCTCCGCTTCTTTCCCTATACTCCGCGTAGTAATTATGCATCCTGTCAGAGAGACATGAGCGATAGCATGGACCGATGATTATCAGAATGCTTGCGAGGTGCTGGGTGAGGCAAATAATGATGTCATAATACGGTTTGGCCTGGCAAGCAGCCATGAACTATCCCGTGGTACCAGGCGAAGGCGACAACATTGATGGTAGATAGACGAGCCGGCCAACACATAATCCAAGCGGCATGTATGCCTTTGTCTAACACAGCTGTCTGTCTGTGTCTCTCTCCGTCCCCAATAGTTCACGTGTTCTGTATTACTTTCGAAGACGAAAATCAACCTGTACCCAGAAAATAATATTGCAACCTCTCAGAACTACATGCTTAAAATGATCCGTTGTTTTAACGAAAGACCTGTTCTTACTTTTTGATCGAATACCCGTTTGTTTGTTTTTTTGTTTTGTTTATGCTGCAATATCGTTGCTGTATGTCTCGGGTGCATTTTATTTTCGGCCTTATTTATTTCTTGCACTTCACATTTGGCAAACTTTGATATCACACAAAGTAACACTAACAGTTTGCACCCGTGTGTCGCCTCTCTTGGGGACCGGAGGAAACGTGAGTGCGCCGGAACAAATTGTACATGGCGCCACGCTACTTTGGCGCAAACACGATTTTTCCATCACGTGTTTCGATCTACACCTCGTTTGTCTGGTGTACAGTTACACACTGTGTGTGTCGGGAGACAATTTGATGAGTGTTAATTACACACTGTGTGTGTCGGGAGACAATTTGATGAGTGTTAATTACACACTGTGTGTGTCGGGAGACAATTTGATGAGTGTTAATTACACACTCAGTTTAATGTGTTCTTGTTGTGCTGTTAAAGGTACTTAGTTCTTGAACGTGCTTACATGAAGATTCCAGCTTTCGTGGGGAAAATCAAAACCTATGTTTAGGAAAACGTTGTGTGAAATGTTATGAAAGGCCTGAGAGTTCAAAACATAGAGAAAAGCTCCCGATAGGCGTTCTGAGAGATGAATATCGCGGATTCCGTTAAGAATAGTTTGGTGTTTTTTGTGTCTTCTAAACTGTACACACATTCGGGAAGATCTGGCATAACCATTTTGCTGACTGTTTTTCCTCATCTCGTGTTATATTTCCTTTGCCTTCGATCTTTTCCTTTCTGTGTGTTTGATGTTTCCCTTGACGTCAGACACCAAAAGCAAACTTAAAAGGCAGCGGTTATCCACAGCTGTTTGGGGTCTTTGGTTTGTGAGAGGGTTGAAAGGCCGCCTGACACCACAAACTGCTAATCGATGACAACAATTGGTTTTGTCGCTAATGGGCTGCCATAAAAACCCTTTATTGCCCTTCAGGCCTTGGCTTGTGATTGCACGGGCTTTTATATCTTGCCGCTGTGGTGAGGTAAGGTACCGACCGACTCGCCCCGTCCCAAATCGCCCCGCTTTGTAGTAGCCGACTTCTGGGCTGTCAACTCGCCGCGGCGCGCAGTATCAACTCGCCCCAGTATATTCCAAGCGATAAAGTCGTGTTGAATTTTTGACGTTTCTCGGTCAGAACAAGTACCAAAAAACACACACACAAACTCACACTTTTACCTGAGTTTTAAAGTAAAAAAAATCTTTCATACAACGCCTTCTAATTGATGCATTGCTAAAACGAATAGAGAACAAACGGATTGGAATAGAAATTGGAATTGAGATGGAATAAAGTGATTGCACATCACGATGTTTAACATCGAAAGACTTGGAGATTATGATCAAGGTAAGCTAAATATTTGCTGATAAAAGAATGCAGATGAACAGAAATAAAACAGAAAAATGTCATTGAATACTTTCGTTCATTCTCCTAACTAATTGTAAGACTTCATGTTTAAAATAGCTCTAAACTTGAAGACGCTTTCGAGGGGGCGAGATAGGAAGAGGCGAGATGGAAGGGGGCGAGTCGGGACGTCACCGTTAAGAAGGCAGGCTGCATGTGTGCCAGTGATTCCTCCAAAACACTGTCAGAAGCACGCTCGCGTACACGAGGCATAAAACGAATTGCGGGGGAGTGTACGCGTGTGTGTGTGTGTGTGTGTGTGTGTGTGTGTGTGTGTGTGTGTGTGTGTGTGTGTGTGTCGGGGAGTGTGCATGCAAAGCAAATACGAAGAGCCAAAGTAAATACAAACTTTTAGGTTCGTGTTTTTTTCTTGGAAGATTTTCTTTTTTACTGTTTAAGTTTCAAGGTTTTGTAAAGGTTTATTTTATCAAACGGGACCAACTTCTGAAGTACCTAACATTTCACCGTCAAACATACAGTATCCTGAGCACAGACTCGACATTCATACAGCTCAGCGATGATTTTAAAAAAATATATAAATGAACACCCAATTCCTGCAACGTTTGAGGGAAAAGACTTGCTTGCTTTGATCTGTCATGATTCTCGCAGAGCAAGCAGAGAAGCACGTTCACAATAACTCAGATCAACTGCACACAACTTGATGTCTGCCCTACAGTGTTTGCCTCCCTGTTGGTCTCTTTGCTTACTTGTCCGCGCTGTCGGTTGATATTGTTGGGTTTGTTGCTTTGTAGGACCAGCAGAACATCATGTTTGTTGCTTTGTAGGACCAGCAGAGCATCATGTTTGTTGCTTTGTAGGACCAGCAGAGCATCATGTTTGTTGCTTTGTAGGACCAGCAGAGCATCATGTTTGTTGCTTTGTAGGACCAGCAGAACATCATGTTTGTTGCTTTGTAGGACCAGCAGAACACCATGTTTGTTGCTTTGTAGGACCAGCAGAGCATCATGTTTGTTGCTTTGTAGGACCAGCAGAACATCATGTTTGTTGCTTTGTAGGACCAGCAGAACACCATGTTTGTTGCTTTGTAGGACCAGCAGAACATCATGTTTGTTGCTTTGTAGGACCAGCAGAGCATCATGTTTGTTGCTTTGTAGGACCAGCAGAGCATCATGTTTGTTGCTTTGTAGGACCAGCAGAGCATCATGTTTGTTGCTTTGTAGGACCAGCAGAGCATCATGTTTGTTGCTTTGTAGGACCAGCAGAACATCATGTTTGTTGCTTTGTAGGACCAGCAGAACACCATGTTTGTTGCTTTGTAGGACCAGCAGAACACCATGTTTGTTGCTTTGTAGGACCAGCAGAGCATCATGTTTGTTGCTTTGTAGGACCAGCAGAGCATCATGTTTGTTGCTTTGTAGGACCAGCAGAACACCATGTTTGTTTACGACTTCAGGCGTACAATAATCAATCCGTAGAAGTCCAGATAACTTTGTACGCAGCTCAAGTTTTTTGATCGGTGGACCTGTTTCCCGGTGTTACGGGGACAGTGTTTTTTCAGCAAACACGTGGAGTGTGTAAAGTGTTTTGCTGAAACGCTTTCGGTGGATATGCAATGATTTTGTAAATATTGGGGCTTCCTGTTTAAAAATAGCTAATACATTTTCAGCTTTCTTGGCTAAGAGAGAGAGCTGGCAAAATCGATGTTTGTGAAACAGTCTGTGGTTTCAGATGTAGGAAGTGGACAAAGCATGGAATGCAAACAATTCATAGTATGTTACCTCGGTGTAGTAAGAAGAGTGGCCAGATTGAGAACACACACGCATGCACGCACTCTTTCTCTCTCTCTCTCTCTCTCTCTCTCTCTCTCTCTCTCTCTCTCTCTCTCTCTCTCTCTCTCTCTCTCTCTCTCTCTCTCTCTCTCTCTCTCGTTCATCATCATCATTATCATCATCATCATCATCATCATCATCGTCATCTTTATTATCACGTTTTCCGACCTCCTTTTGTTGGTTAACCTTTTAACTTTTTAATTTTTAATTTTCTAACTTTATAATTGTGTGTCTATGCGTCCCAAGGACAGATTGTAAGAAAAGGCGTAGCCTTAAATCTTAATCCTTGTTAAATAAAGTTCAATTCAATTCAATTCAATTCTCTCTCTCTCTCTCTCTCTCTCTCTCTCTCTCTCTCTCTCTCTCTCTCTCTCTCTCTCTCTCTCTCTCTCTCTCTCTCTCTCTCTCTCTCTCTCTCTCTCTCTGCTCTTTCTCGCTCATCCTCTCTCTTTTCGTATTTTTTTTCTCCCTCTTTAGTATTTTTACATTTAGTCAAGTTTTGACTAAATGTTTTAACGTAGAGGGGGGAATCGAGACGAGGGTCGTGGTGTATGTGTGTGTGTCTGTGTGTGTGTGTGTGTAGAGCGATTCAGAGAAAACTACTGGACCGATCTTCATGAAACTTGACATGAGAGATCCTGAGTATGGTATCTCCAGATTTTTTTTTCATTTTTTTTATAAATGTCTTTGATGACGTCATATCCGGCTTTTCGTGAAAGTTGAGGCGGCACTGTCACGCTCTCATTTTTCAACCAAATTGGTTGCAATTTTGGTCAAGTAATCTTCGACGAAGCCCGGACTTTGGTATTGCATTTCAGCTTGGAGGCTTAAAATTTAATTAATGAGTTTGCTCATTAAAGTTGTCATTAAAATCGATTTTTCGCAAACAGATTTAAAATTGATTGCATCGTATTCTTCATCACATTCTGAATTTAAAAATATATACATATGTCATGTTTACTCTTAAAATGTGATCACAAATAACGAAAATAGATTAATTAGTCTTCCGATTAAAATGTAAGAAATCGATCCAAAAATTATTTCATCTTATTCTTTATCATTTCCTGATTCCAAAAACATGATATGATAGGTTGTATTCAAAACAAGCTCAGAAAGTTAACAAGAATACAGAAAAAAGCGCTTTAAATTCCTGCTTAGCACAATACGCTACCGCGCTAATCTGGCGTGTCAATATCACTACGTTTTCCACGTGGGAGGTGAGCGATTTCCTTCACGCGGGGATTGACGAAGCTGTTCTGTCTTGGTGAAAAAATACAGTGCGTCCAGTTTCATTCCGTGAGTTCGACAGCTTGACTAAATGTAGTAATTTCGCCGTACGCGACTTGTTTCTTGTTTGTTTATCGTGTGCTTTTGCGTCTAAAGGACAGATTGTAAGAAAAGGCCTAGCCTTAAATCTTAATCCTTGTAAAATAAAGTTCAGTTCAGTACTCGCAGTCAGGGCTCTGGAAGGGAGGACGTCAACACGCCTCTCTCTCTCTCTCTCTCTCTCTCTCTCTCTCTCTCTCTCTCTCTCTCTCTCTCTCTCTCTCTCTCTCTCTCTCTCTCTCTCTCTCTCTCTCTCTCTCTCTCTCTTTTGATCTCTTGATCTCTTGATCTCCACCAAACAAGTTAAAAGTTCCTGAATATCTCAAAAGTTGTTCGCGTGTTTCATCCGGTCTAATGCACATTATGTCCTTTTTGCGTTTATTTCGAGGCTCTGTGAATGTCACAAACACCGTGTGGATTTGTCCTTTTTTGCTTACACTTTCGTGGACAGTCTGACGTTGAAATGGACGTCGGTTTTTTGGGGGATTAGTTTGCGTTGAAGAGACTGAGTTTTAACAAAGCCATGTGGGTTTTTTGAATGTATGTAATCCCGAAAGACAGATAGACATTATTTTAAAGATATAGTTTCTTGTTTTCTATTTATCTTATCCTCGCTTTTTATTCTCCTCTCTTTCCCCTTTCTGGGTGTATTTCTTCCTCCTCCCCCTACTCCTCCCTCCATGTTCCCGAATAGCCATATCTAACGAATATCATCATCATCATCATCATCATCATCATCAACGTCGTCGCCATTGTTGCCGTCTTCATCATCGTCGTCGTCAATTTCCCTTTTCTTCTTCTTCTTTTTCTTCTTTTACTTCTGGTTCCGCTGTTGCTACTGCTGTTGTTACTTCTTCGATTCGATTCATTCCTCTTCTATTTCGGTCTCCATTCTCCACGACTTCTTATTCTCCTTTTCTTCTCACCCCTTGTGCTCCTCTCGTTCCTCTTATCCCTTTTTCTTATACACTTATCTCCTCTTCCCTTTTCGCTGCTTTCAGCCGCTGCTATTTGAGCGAGATTATTACTGTATTTGTCTGGCTTTTTCAGCAAGCACCCCGACATGCTGCGCGGTTAATGCAGTTTTCATATTCAGGTCAAACATGGCGGGGTAATTGTCCTGATATGTTTGTCGTTGGCGGTGGACCTCCTATTGGCAGGGCCATTCAACACTTTTGACTTGTCTGCGAGGCATTCAGTAAATCAATCTTGTAGGTCTGTCTGTCCCTTCCTCAATTTTGCCCATTCTCTGATTTTGTCTCTATCGGTCGGGTTCTCTTTCCTGCTTCGTCTTTGGGTGACTCTCTCTTTTTGTATCTCTCCCTATCTTACTCTCTCTGTTTTTCTGTGTCTGTCTCTCTCTCTGTCTCTGTCTCTCTCTCTCTGTATCTCTCTGTATCTCTCTCTCTCTCTCTGTATCTCTCTCTCTCTCTCTCTCTCTCTCTCTCTCTCTCTCTCTCTCTCTCTCTCTCTCTCTCTCTCTCTCTGTTTTTTTTCTCTCTCTCTCTCTACCTTCTCCATCCCGTCCCGCGTCGTTCTCCCCGGGCTACTTAAACACATATAGGTATGTGGCCCACCTGACCTTCTGCGATAATCTTTATTTTCGAATTTGGTCTTCGCAGCTTTGCAGTGTTCATCTCTGTCTATTTAAACAACACGACCGTCTTGTGGTATTTGTCTTTACCAAATTGCAACGGGCAGCTAAAGGACGCGATCTTTGTGAGCACGTGACGCAAGCAAGCTCCGCCATGGCACACATGTCTTCCTGCCACTTGCTTCAGCTAACTCTACCGGTTTGTATAGGTCAAGGTCACCAAAGACCTAGAATACATGGTTGTTGTTGGGTTTTTTTTTTTTTTTTAGAACGGCAATATCTTTTGCAACAACTTCCACAACTATAACAAAAACAACGCCCCTGTTTGATTTTACATAACTGGCATAGCAGGAATAAACGAGATTCCTTTCACCTGTAGCTGACATTTCTTTTTGATTGGATGTGCATTTCATTGCCTTGCCATGCTTATTAGATTACCAGCTCCTGTTCCTTGTCAATTAGTGTCTTGTTCAGTTGTTGTGTATTATGTTGTTGTTGTTGTTGTTGTTGTTGTTGTTGTTGTTGTTAAAATTCAATGTTATTGCGCTGTCAGGGAGGCGACAGTGAAACGTTCAAGCTAATAATGAACACACGACCAAGCAAACAATTAAATAGATACATAATTTAATCAATGAATGATCGAAGGAATACCTTCGTTTGACAAGGAACCCTTGTTTCAACAAAAGGTGCCGCATGTATCGGACAAACTGACGCTAAGTATGTGGTAGATAGCTTCTATCATATATCCTTACAAGTTCGATTGCAGAAAAACGATCAACACTTAAGAAAAAACAGTAAATATCTTATTAAATGTCTCCTGTCATACAGCCTGTGCAATTGATTTGAGAAGAAAGTTGAAAGCTTCACACACACACAATGTTAATGTCAAAAGTACAAAATAATGGCGGGCAGTGCCCGGTGGGCTGGTAGAAAGAACCCGTACTTCACCACGAGTTCTTAACCACAAGTTGTATTTAAAATGCAAGTCTCGTTTCTATGTCCGTGAAAAAAGCAATCATTGACGAAGGCCCGTTGCCAGAGATCGATAATGTCACGGTGTTCTTGGCTCTCACTTTGTCAGCATTAACCATGTCTCGTGTTTTTTCGTCACAGCACAATTTTCTAAAACTGGGAAAAGATCCTGAAATATTAAAGAGATATTCCCTTCCCATGAACAATTTCGAATTACTGGAAGATAACCATGCAACTTATAATTCCTGGCTCTAGCTCAGAATGACAGATTCGCAGAGAGGTTTTCAGGACGAAATCAGAGGCTAAAGATATTTTCATGTAGACCAACACATTCTGTTTGGACAAACAAATCAAAATTGTAGATGCTGGAAAACAGAAAACATTACAGAAAACTTTTAATTTGTCTTGAATTACAACGCGCACGCTATGTATTTGTCATGGTTGATGTTGGAATCTGACTACATTCCAAATCTAGCTGAATAGGATCAGTATTCTAATATCAACTGGCCGAGATCAAAATTCCGATGTCAGCCAAATGAAATAGGAATAAAAGAACACCACAGCCCCTTTAACGAACACAGGCAGGTTTTTGTTCACCCCTGTCCTGAGACCCTGGGGAGCCAGAAAGGAAGGGCGCACGTGTCGTGCCTGCTGATGACGTGTCAACCTTGTCATAGGCCTGTCTCCGCGCCGACACCCACTTCCTGATTTTTGTGGAAGCTAAATTCAATCAGGTCTGGAGCATGGTGATGACGTTTAGAGCTGGAAGAGGGGAAGGGAACGACAGTGGATTGAAGCAGAGACGTGGGTAGGGGGATGTGTGTGTGTGTGTGTGTGTGTGTGTGTGTGTGGATAGGGGGAGGAGTGTTGCGAGTGAAGCAACTAGCGGGTGATAACCGGTAAAACACAAGGACGAGAGTGAATGAAAACAAGACATGATGGAGGTGGGAAGAAAAATATTTTTGGATGGGCTTGTAAGCGATTGGTTCTGTGCAAATTGAGTGAGAATATATTGCCTGCTTGTGATATTCAAGCTGAGAAAGGGCAGGGGAGGGGGTGATGAAAGAAGGACTGGGAGGATACAAGAAGGACGATACAAGAAGAATTGAATGGATGGCAGGCTAGGGGATGAGAAGAAGGCTGGAAAGATACACAAAAAGAAGAATAAAAAGCCATGGAAGAAAACGCTTGCAGAGAGCGAGGGGAAAGGGGAGGGGGGCAGGAGGTTGCAGGGTGGAGATGGTTGCAGGGCAGGAGGTTGCAGGGTAGAGATGGTTGCAGGGTAGAGATGGTTGCAGGGCAGGAGGTTGCAGGGTAGAGATGGTTGCAGGGTAGAGATGGTTGCAGGGAGTGTACAGAGGTTACAAAGGTGCTGCTTTTGCGCCTATGGGTTCAATCTGCTGGAAAACTGACGTCAGTGCAGCAAGTTGCTGTCGTCTTTGTGTCGTTGTGACCTTCTGCTCGGCACTTGTTGTCCTGTCTTCTGATGTCAGCGATGTCTGACAGCTGACTCTTGCCTCTGTCTTGAGCGTTTTCGTAAATCAATTTCTGACACCACCACTTCTTAGTTGGTAACTCTCTTTTACTTGAGATGGTGTGCTTATTCTTTTATTTTGAAGGAGAGAAAAGTGCTCAGTCAAGATTTCATTGTCTCCCACTGGCGATGCTCGGATCGTTTGACGTCATCCCTGCGGAAAGAAATTCCATCAACCTTTTTCACACCCTCCGTTAGTTTTAGCCGATCCGACGTCACGCTTTGCAAATGAAGGATCAGCCAGAGAGAATGTTATGATGCATGCTCTGGAAATTCACTAAAAACTCGAAGAAGGACAAAAAGTCGATGGATTTGAGACGAGTGCGGGCGTGGTGTGATTGCGATGTGATCAGGGGAGGTCGATGAAACATGGCACGTTCAAAAAGACAGCCCCTGCCATCGGGATTTCACTTGCTTTGTTTGATTTAGGGGAATAAAGAAAACAACGAATGCAAAATAAAAGAATTGAGGACAAATACAAGGACAAATAGGAGGAAGGATTGAAATACAGGAAAGAAAGATGAAAAATAAGAATGAGCGGAAGGGAATACAGGAGATAATGAAGGAAGGACGGACTTAAAATCAACCCGGAAGACACATAGGAAACACAAACGGAAGATAACAAGAAACATTTGGCGGAGAAAGAAAATATAATGCTTTCCGGATTGTTTTTGTCTCAAATATCCATGTTATTGTTGTGAACATGAATGCAATTGTCAATTACACACTTTGAAAGGGACAATAATCATTAGCAACGATTTGAGATTTATTCTATGTCCCACTGCTCACTGGTTTTTTGTCTTCGTCGTTCTCTTGTGTGTCGTGCTTCTCTTTAGCGACTTCTAGGAAATACTTTCTTATTTTGTTATTGTTCCAAAGTTGCATTCTGTTCTTCCCCTGGTTTATCATGCTTTCTGTCTGTGACATTGAAAGCGTGCACACTGCTATTTTAAAAAAGAAAATAATTATTGTACGTTTATTACTGTTAGGGAAGGGAATAATCAGGAAGTCATTTCAGGGGCTTGTTCGTGGACAAAATCAATCACCATTGATGCGCCGATCGATTGTGGTTTGTGTGTGTTTGTGTGTGCGTGCGTGCGTGCGCGCGTGCGTGCGCGCGTGCGTGTGTGTGTGTGTGTGTGTGTGTGTGTGTGTGTGTGTGTGTGTGTGTTTATTGACATTTTGACAACTGCATATAAAACATCCACCTACGCATCCGCACACACGTGTACACACACACACACACACACACACACACACACACACACACACACACACACACACACACACACACACACACACACACACACACACAGACGAACCATACATCTGAGACGCTTTGATGTTTTAATGTGTTACGGTTAATTACAGCCATATTGACATGTAGGGGTATTGTGGAGACCGTTACTAACGAACGAAAAGGTCTGAGGGAGAGAGAGACAAGCAACGCAAAAAGCGCTGCTTTGAATATAATATGGGGAGTTGGTGGGAGGGGGGGGGGGGGTTCTTCTAAAAAAGCTTACTTGTTTTCGCCGAAGAAATCCTTTCACTGTCACGCAGTTTCGAGTGATCTCATGGCTTGAGATTTTGCAGTGCCTGCATTATTTCATCTTGTCGCGCCCTTCTTCGATCGCAAACCCCTAATTCTTAAACGAGCTAAAGCCTTCATTTGAAATTTATTGTGATTTATGAGCTTGGAGACAACAAAATTTAGCGAGGAAAAGAGAGAGCCTTAGCCCATGCCGGCTGATTTACTGTAAGTTTCCTTGTTCTCTTCTGGCCGTCTCCGGGTTAATACATTTGGCCCACAGTTTCAAGATTTTGCTCTCCTGCAGTTGGAGATTCAGAGAACACCCCCCGCCCGCCCTCTCTCTCTCTCTCTCTCTCTCTCTCTCTCTCTCTACATTCTGGTTTATGCGCGCGCCTGGTGTGTGTTTGTGCGCATAATATAGTTTTGTACTTTCTGATGACGACAAGAAATTGTTTGAGGATGCCATGACTCCTGCATTGGTTGGCACACATGTTATTTGCAATTGTGCTTTATATGACGACTCATACCGGGATAGCCGTCAAGAAGAGATCGAAACCAAGGAAATGTCCCACTTTGTTCTCAACCGCAAATAGTTTTGATTTCGCCGATTCCTGTTTGTGTCATTACTTAAATATCGCGATGTCAGATTTACACCCTGTTACTGAGTCAGTTTTTTTTCACCGATTGAAAATATGCTTTTCCTTATTTCCTGAAACATGCAGGTTGCCGTGAAGTAATGGACATCAACTTGCACAGAGGAAATTGAAAAGTGTTGTCAAACGTAAAACGTTTAATCATTTGTCGATATCGGTTCTTTGAAATCTGTGCTCAATACGACCACAAAAGAAAAGGAGACACTGTTTGATAAGAAAAAAAAGTTTGTCGGAAAAAATACACGTTGTTCCTCGAGAGTGAAATGAGTGAACAAGTGCAGATTTTATTAATGTGGCAACGTTCCTTTTATATCGCTTTTGACATGTAGTCAGACAGGCAAACAAATTGGGCAGATATGGCGTACCTCGTAAACTGGCCGAGTTTTAGCCATTGATTTCCTCCTCCGACATTGACGTACCCTTTTCCAAGATGCCCTCTTGTCTTCTCTGTCCCGGTGCCCCTCCTTTCTTTTCTGTCTTTCTTTCTTTTTCTAATCTTCGTTCTGATAACGGCGAAGGGGGGGGGGGGTGAGGGGGGGGGGGGGGGCTCTGAGGGGAGCTTCATTTTTTGTGCGGTTGAATTAGACTGGCTGTCAGACAGGAAAGTGATAAACTCTGGCTCTAAGAAAAGGGGCGGGCTGGACTGTCCGAGAGAAATGACGCCCGGCCAGAAACCGGAAGCAGGGCTGAAAGGCGCTATGGGCGGGTCATTCCCAGGGACAGCAAAAGCTCTTTGACACACTCCGACATTCATTTGATTTATTGGATAGATGTAATTCTGAAATTAATCAAGGCCCGATCACAAGAACTACAGCAACAAGCACAGAAATACATATCCATAAATGAAGGAATAAGTAAAGATATGAAAATAAAAACAGTATCTCAGGACGGGATCATGGACGTGGTCAACCTTTTTAATTGAACAACCTGGTGTGAGAGTGTGTGTGTCTGTAAGAAAGAGAGTGTGTGAGCGAGAGAGCGTCAGACAGAAGGAGACAGAGAGAAAGAGAGAGAGGGGGGACGAGAGAGAGAGGGGGGGGGGGAGCGCGAGAGAGAGAGAGAGCGAAAAAGAAAGAGAGAACGTAGCACTATGTACGTTCTTCATTCTTGACTGTTTTGTTTTTAACCTCATGATTTTCGCTGCTGTTCAGAACCTTTACTTGGTAGTCAAAGGTTTGTGTTGGCTTTAACGAATTTTACTCATTTTCTGTGCTCATGCTTAATTGTGCGCATTGTTGAACAAAAAGCCATAACTCTAAAGATTGACCAGTTGAAAAACATACCCGTGTGGAGTGCAGAGAAATAGATTTTAAAGTCGTTCAGTATCTCTGGATTGTCGTTGACATGATGATAAAATCAAAACCACTGCAAATCCCTGTCTCTGTGGCAACCACTGGAACATTTTCAAATGCAAGAAAATAGTTGTGTTGCGAACACAATCTATTTTCTTTGCCTGTTTTGAGCACAATAAAAACATGTGCCTTGGTGTTTTTGAAGTGCAAATTCGTGCTTACCGTAGAATAAATAACCACCTTTCTCTCTCTCTCTTTCCGTCCTTGCCTTGCTTCTCTTTTACTTGCGTTTTCCTTTTAGCACAATCCTGCTTTCGCAGTTCAGTCTGGAAATAACGGTTCTGGAAGCAATCTGGAGAAGAAAAAAAGTATGTTTCTCTGCATGGAAAAGACTGGTCTGACTTAAGGGCGGTGGGAGGGGTGGAAGGGAAGGTGCGGTGGGAGGGGTGGAAGGGAAGGTGCGGTGGGAGGGGTGGAAGGGAAGGTTTGGGTGGGGACGTGCATCCTAATAAGCACAATTGCTTCTTCCTGCACGCTCGCGCGCACACACGCACGGGCACACACGCGCGCACATACAACTCTCTCTCTCTCTCTCTCTCTCTCTCTCTCTCTCTCTCTCTCTCTCTCTCTCTCTCTCTCTCTCTCTCTCGGCGAATGCATTCACCTTCGCATGTACTCACACACGTACGCACATATACAGACATACACGCACGCACATGACACACAAGGAAAAAGAGAAGCAGATACAACGAGAGGCAAACCTGCAGCATGATTTCTTGGGCAATCTGCGGGAAGAGTTCATCTATTCTAAGTCAGCTGGAGCCTCCCGGTACCAAAACAGATTTTGGAGAGGAGGCGTTCTTGTGGCGCTAATGGATGCCAATTGAAGGCCTTCTTAAGAGATTTAAAGGCTTGTGCAGTTGTGCGAACCTGGACTAGCGTCCGTTGACAGCTGTTGCGTTTGTTTTTGTTTATTAGCTTTTTTGCTTATTTCCTAATTGAACTATTTTGAAACTTTTGTTAGTTGTTTTTGTTAATGTTGCTCTGGTCAGTGTAATTATCTTCTTTCTTGTTGAATTATTTTGTAAGATGTGTATGTGAATAATTGAGTGGCTAAGGGGGTTGGGGGGGGGGAGGGAGTCGTGAAGGGGAGACTGGGAGTGGCTTGATGTCTGTTTGTTCGATTTTGTCCAACTAATTGTGTCACCCGGATTAAAACTCATTCCTTGTTGTTATGTTCGTCATCTAAAAGTCTTTTTCAGCTCCTGTGGACGATATATTGAATGAATGAGTGAGGCACCAAATAGTGAGGTGATGGCGATTGAGGGGGATGGATGGTGGTGAGTTCCGAGTTTCAACATGTGTAAACTATTGGTGTGCCAGAAACGCATCAGACTGGTCAACTTATCTCGTGTTGTAAAGCATCGTTTTGTAATATTGCAATCTACAACGGGTTGTATTCTGTTGCTGTGCTGACGGTCAAGATCACATTACAAACTGACGTCAGCCCCCTAACTACGTTCAGTGGTGAGTGAGAGCTTGGCACAACCACTCTCCAGAGAAGCATTACACTAGGAAGCGACGTTCATCCTTCATTGCCGTGTATGTTCTCTTGAGATTGCTAGGTACCAAGGAAAATGAAATAAATAAAAATTAGCAAGACGAGCAAACAACTAATTCGTCCCAACGTTGCAGAGTACTGATGAAATGTGACGTTGTGTGTGTCGTGCAGGTTGTTCAAGTCGAACTCGGAGCTGAAGAACATGTTCCACGAGTTCAAGGACCTGACGTCGGAAGACGACCTGCGAGCCAACGAAGCCTTGGAGAACCACGCCACGCTGGTGATGACGACACTGGATGACGCCATCACGCACATAGACAACTACGACTACGTGTCAGAGGTCCTCCGCAAGACAGGCGCCTCTCACGTACGGTTCGAAGGCTTCAAGTCAGACAACTTCTTGGTGAGTTTTGTGCTTGTATGTTGCCTTGGAGACGCGGAGTGCGTGTGTGTGTGTGTGTGTGTGTGTGTGTGTGCGTGTGTGTGTGTGTGCTAGCGTGCGTGCGTGCGTGCGTGCTTCTCCCTGCTTGTTCCTATGGCTGCCTGCCAATTGACTGGCCTTGCCTGTCTATCTGTCCGCCTGGCTGTCTCTACTGCTGTCCATTTGTCTACTCTTCCAAGACACTGTGAATGGCCGTCAGTCCTGCAAATTTGTTAGAGGTTGTAAGGGGGAAAACGCTGATGGACACTTCGGTAATGGGACAATCTCTAATCGATGGCTGTAAGAAAACTGATGGGAACCGAGGCATCTGGTCGGCAGTGTCCAAAGCAAGAAGGCTGTCTCCTGCAGTGGTGATGGAACACATAGAGGGGCGTGCATGCTTACGCCTCCCCCAAAACTTCAATTTTCTCTCTGTGGTAAGCAGCCAACAGCAACTGTGGCTAGACAGCATCAATCGGCTCAACGCGGGGAGAAGGGGTGGCCATGGATAGAACAGAGTTGTATATTTGCCCTCGTTTTGGCGGTGATGCGTCTCGGTAATGCTCAGTCACTGTTTTCTGTTCTGTCTGACTCGGAAATGAGAATCATGTCAATTCTCGTGAGAGGGAACAGAAGACGTCTTCGTTTCAGTCTCCGGAGAGAATAAAATCACGACGCTGAACGCGTGTAAAGACGCCTGGCATGAGCCGATTGAACGTACACCACACTGCTAGTAGACGAGCTGTTTGTTGCGTGGCTCAATAGTCGGGCGTATAAACGATCTCATCTTTCAGCTGATGTCACACGTTCTCTTTGGAGTGAACGTTGCGATGTTAACGTCTATATATTGTCCTCCTGGTGGACCGAGGGCGATGAGATTAGCTTCAATGAATGAAGACGCAGCTGGGAGACTGGCGGACAATTTTCCACATAGCGTCGCCGGAGGAGGTGCAGCTGAGCACAAAGGGACACAAGATTATATGTGTGTTGCTGGGGGTGGGGCTGAGGAATAAGGCCTACCCAGAGTGTGTGTTTGCGTGTGCGCGCATGTGTGTGTGTGTGTGTGTGCGTGCGTGCGTGCGTGCGTGTGTGAATGTGTTTGCCAGTACTCTGTCTTACTTAAATCTAGATGTCCTCGTTCTTAGTGTGAACCTAACCATATGTGAATCATTTAGCAAGCATGTATCGCTCACCTGAGCAATTAGTGAGTCTTGGTAATGAGCAATGTGTGTAGATGTTTACAGCTGTCAATCTTCATACACGTTCAGGTTTTAAGACCTTCAGACATGATTCAAATGTGGTTGACCCTTTACATTTCCAAAGGTCCCACAGGGGGCAAGTTTGGGTCAATATTGAAAAGTATCAGTTTCTTCCTTTTTTTATACCAGATCTTTGAAACTTAAACGACTTCCAGTGTTTGATGGCCTCAAGACATACGTCTGATTGATTCTGGGCAAGATTGCAAGATTGAAGGTCGCAATCGGATCGATCAGAATAAAATTATCATTTGGTTGCAAATTTAATAAGATCATTTAAACAGATTGTGTGTGTCTGATATATGGATCTTTTGACGAAGGTGAGTCGTCTGAGCACATGCATTTCTTTTTAGAAGAATTGTATGATGTGCTAAGGCCTGATACTTAACCCTGTTTTATCAGACTTGTTTCTGGATTTTTTTTTCTCGCTTCCGTAGGAACTGCTGCTGGTAAGTGCGCGGTGTGAGTGGTTTTAATGCGTGTGCATTCATGACTATTCGGTGTTTGAGTGTGTAACTCTTGAGTACCGTGTAACATGTGTAACGATGAAGTGCCGTGTAACCTGTGTAACGATGAAGTGCCGTGTAACCTTTGTGACATTGAAGTTCCGTGTAACCTGTTACCCTGGAGTACAGATCTTCCATCCGTTATCGTTTACCGCTGTGGTGTTCACCCGCACTTGATGTCTCTTATCCCTCCGAGTTGCACCTGCAAGGACTTGTAAACCATACAATGTCATGCTCACATACATACATCAGGTTCTGTGTGGCAGAAAGAAGGAAATAACGAACTTCCCTCTTTTCGGATGTGACGACGGCCTTGAAAACAAGCGGTACTTCTCGTTAACAAGCGATAGCTGATTAAAACACATTTCTTGCGGGAATGTTCTTGTGAATAAAAGATTATGTGAAATAACCCAGCACCGGTTTCCGTTTATCGTGTGTGTGTGCAAATATTCCCGGTTTTCCCCACCAACATTGCCGATCCCTTGTTGAATTCCGTATCTACCATTCTGTCATGACCATGGGACATGTGTATTTCGCACACCAAGCCGACGCCTGTGTGCATACTGTCGTGTTCATGTTGTTTGCTATACGTGTTTCTATTCCAGATGGCATTTTTTGCAGAATATTTTTCAGGTGTCGCATGGCAATATGAGCAGAACATTTTAAGAGCACGCAATTTGCTTAGTATCCTGCACAATTTTGAAGTTGTCTCAGTTTGGCTTGAAAAACACAATGGCATCGTTTTGAAAACTTTCAACAACAACAAATCATAGATTCGTGTTCAGTTTTGCTTTTTGAAAAATGCTTTTCAAAAGGAAACAAGTTGGTAGATAGACTGATTGATTTAAAGATGGATGGATGGATGTATAGATAGATAAGTAAACGAATAAGTAAATGAATAGATCTGTGAATAAATTAATGAATGCGTGAATTAACTGATCTAAAAACAATGTTGAGACTTTGTCAAACCTGGAGTTTCTAACACAATGTGTTGGGATTGATGTGTTATAAGGTATGCTTGCTTTACGTTAAAAACACAGAAGGTGAATTGCTTTCATGCACACTTGGTACCTAGTGTACCCAACTGCACGCTGGTATTTGTTCGATATCGTTATCGTCTAATCATGTGTGCTTGTCAGGTTTCGCTGATTTCTGAATGAACAAACAAAAATGATACCACTGTTGTAATACGCACACAATACGCATTGTGCAGGCCACACCTGCATCTCCTTACCAGTCCTTTCACCTATATTTCCTTCCAAGAAAACTCTCCCTACTATTCCCTGCAGTTTTCCAATTCTTTTCTTGTTGTCTTATTTCTACCTGACTGGATCCATCACCTTTATTTCACTTACCAAAAGTCTTCTTTTCCACATCCTTATTTCTCTGCCCCCCGCATGTCGTAAGAGGCGACTAACGGATTCTGTTTCTCCTTTTACCCTTGTTGAGTGGTTCTTGTATAGAATATGGTCAATGTTTGTAAAGATTTTAGTCAAGCAGTATGTAAGAAATGTTTAGTCCTTTGTACTGGAAACTTGCATTCTCCCAGTAAGGTCATATATTGTACTACGTTGCAAGCCCCTGGAGCAATTTTTTGATTAGTGCTTTTGTGAACAAGAAACACTTAACAAGTGGCTCTATCCCATCTCCCCCCTTTCCCCTATCCCATCTCCCCCTTTCCCTCGTCGCGATATAACCTTCGTGGTTGAAAACGACGTTAAACACCAAATAAAGAAAGAAAGAAAGAAACACCTGCATCTGTCTGATAATTAACTGTATCATGCTTTGCTCAGGTTGGTCATCTTTTGGTGTTTGCAAACATCCATACATTTTCGTGCACCCTACGATCATGTTCGTCTGCGCCACATGTCTGTGTATTGTGTTGCTGTTTGCAATTAACACACACAATTATTTGTTTTTATTTTATCATTAGAGACAAGAATGTGTGCGCTTTACGTGTCTTTTCAATTACCTTAAATCAGTGAAAGCTGCTTGCAAGAAATGTCAAAGACTGTTGCTTATCTCAAAACAAGTAAATTACATGGGAAAGAAAAACTTCCTTCGCCAAGATTCAGTGAATTCTTTTTCTAACTAGAATAGCAAAAGGAATCGAATAAATAGATGAATCAAACAGAAAACAAATAGGAAACATCAAGGTCGGGAATACGAACAAAACCTAATGGTGACACGATTGTGCAAAACCATTACTTGCAAGTGCTATGCTTGTCTGTGTATTGCTGTTGCCAAGCATCTGTTTTGGACATTCAAAGGGAAGGTACAGACCCCCCCCCCCCCCTCTTACACCTGCTGCACAGATCCCCCTAGGCTTTCAGCAACGCTTCTGGCATATATCCATTTTGGAAAATGCCAAGTTTCGATGACGCCCATGCAAGGAGTCGAACACTGCAATTTCGCGACGAATTAATTCCATTCATTGTGATAGGTTAGTGTAAGACGGGTAAAGCCGAAGTAAGAGAGGCGGATCGGGTTCCGCACATGACTAACTGCATCGACAGTTAACATAGATGTCTAGTACTAGTAGTCTACACGAGAGCGAGAGTTCTTTCTTGGGTAGTTACATACAAACATTGTGTTTGATAACATTGTAAAACACAGTATTTGGTTCCATCTTGGAATGTCGCACAGTCGTTAGCACCGGGTCGTCATAAAGGAAAATGTAAATCACATTTTGTCTGAAGATGAACCGCATACAGTTTCGTTTGGCTGGCAACACCAAAAGTATGTGTAGCCATCAGCATCTGTTGGATAGTTGTGTGAACGTTTAGACTTATATCCTTATCTGCGACAAAAAGTCAAATAGTTGTTTCAGTAGTGCTCTGATGCTCATTTCATCTTTAATTCGTGAAAATTAAAACAACCGCGAGACTCAGTAAGCCCAAAAGAAAGAAAGAAAGAAAATTAGAAGGGAACGCACGAGGAGAAGCCGGAATGTTTGCAATACCACACACACACACACACATACACACATACACACATACACACACATACTTCTTTTTTTTTAAGCGAAGAAGAAGAAATAGAGACACAGGGCGTTCTCGTGCATGCATTGAAGGGAATATAATATAACCTTTCGACAGGGATCCCACAGTTCAGATGAGTTTTTTTCTTGACGCCTCCGACAAAAAAAACACAATGTCAAACTGTAACTTTGGTTTGCGTCAGATGTAAAAGCTGCCTGTTCCAAGCGTGTGGAGATTCGTTACAACATCATACAGACAAGCATAATTCTGTCCATAGACATGGAGAGATACAAATCGCATGCATATTTATGTGTGCATTCATAGGCATCATCCACTTCGGCTCCCAACTTCTGGATACAGCGCAGGCAATTATCATGTATGAATTATATATAGTAAAATGACAGAAAGATGGATGGACGCCACGGAATTATTGACACTAATTTTTGGCGGAAGAACGTCCATATCCAAGACTGTTCAGTATGATAGAAACGTCACTGAAAAAATGCCCTGTACACCGCCAGTTTGGAAGACAGAAGAAAATTATGCAAGGCAATGGAGGACTGGCCCTCTCTTAGGCTGATCCGGCGAACAAGGGCATGCGCTTTCGCTGCAGCAAATTTTCAAAACGCTCTGGCGTGAAACATCGGTCTCACCATTTCTTAAATATCTTTCGACGGTAGACCTTTTCGTGCAAGTGACGTGTATCAGGCAGGTAGATGTATATTGACGATTTTCTACTTTAACACACACCCACAGTACACTGAGCACAACAAGTTAAGGTTTTCTACTTTAACACACACCCAAAGTACACTGAGCACAACAAGTTAAGGTTTTCTACTTTAACACACACCCAAAGTACACTGAGCACAACAAGTTAAGGTTTTCTACTTTAACACACACCCACAGTACACTGAGCACAACAAGTTAAGGTTTTCTACTTTAACACACACCCAAAGTACACTGAGCACAACAAGTTAAGGTTTTCTACTTTAACACACACCCAAAGTACACTGAGCACAACAAGTTAAGGTTTTCTACTTTAACACACACCCAAAGTACACTGAGCACAACAAGTTAAGGTTTTCTACTTTAACACACTCCCACAGTACACTGAGCACAACAAGTTAAGGTTTTCTACTTTAACACACACCCAAAGTACACTGAGCACAACAAGTTAAGGTTTTCTACTTTAACACACACCCAAAGTACACTGAGCACAACAAGTTAAGGATATTTTTTCAGTGGTATAGCCCAGATGTTAAACAGCAGTTTTTTGGTCAGAAATATACGTGTATTTGAAGATCAGTCTTTCTTCTGCTCAAAAATGTGGTTCTGGAGTCTGAGCAATATTTGGGTATGACGTCACAGGTCCGTGACCACGCCTACCCTCAAAAATGGCGTTTTTTGACGGCATGATTCACTTTCAACCGTCGAAACGGTGACTTAAACTTAATTATATTTTCCATTTTTTACACCAAAAAGTTTATTTGGTGTCTTACCTAACAAGTTATACAAATTTCGTTCAAATCCGTCGCGCAGTCAGGCTGATCCAGCGTGTAAAGGAGAGCGACCACAATCCTGAAAAACTGCAAAAAATCCAGGGTTTTTATGGTGTTTTTGCTGGGTAGCCGCAGTTGATATGCAATACATCTAAAACTACAAATAGCAGCCTCTCCAGATTTCACAGAACGATGACAAAGATCCTCATCTGTATATGTTCCAGTACTTAGAACAAACAGATTCCGAGAATGGACGTTGTAACGGTTTTCCGTTAAGAATTTGCAAACGTTCGTAACGTCCAAGAAACAAATGTGACATGCACTCAACTTTGCATACTTTGCAAAACATGGTGCCATTACATGTGTGCCAAGTTTCAGAAACATTCGTCCACGGGCTCAAAAGTTATGATCGTTTGAAAATAGGTTAAAAATACTGTCCCTGGTGTCTTTCGCGCAACTTTTTTTAAGGACTTTTTCTATAATTTTGTTTCTCGTTCTCCGATAGGATGCGTATAGCCTTCACGGATGATGCGAGCAACTTGCTCAGTAGCAGTTGCAGAAAAGAACTGCCAACTAGTCTCGGCCCGCTCAAAATAACAATGACCGAGACATTCCTTCGCGTGACGTCTAACCCTCTTACGCCATAATGTGACGTCTTCAAATGACGAAATGTTAAAGTTTCTACCACAGACATACACACGCACGCACGCACGCACATACGCACATACGCACGCACAGACAGACAAAGTTACGATCGCATAGGCTACACTTCGTGAGCCAAAAAAAGACAGAAGAATGCCGACATGACGTCATATAATTCCAAAAATGTGACGTCAGATGGAGGCAACACTGGGTTTTTCTCATCGTCGTCTTAATAGCTCGTCGCGATATAACCTTCGTGGTTGAAAACGACGTTAAACACCAAATAAAGAAAGAAAGAAAGTCTTAATAGCGGCGAGACACAATTCAGGCATTTGCTGTGACGAATCAGACAGTTGGAATGCTACAAAATGGAGCTGTGGAGATGGACATCGCCAGGTTTTTAAGAGTCTGTAAGAGCATTGTCTCAAGGTCATAACGGCCTAATATACAGAGAACCGTTATCTGTCCGTTATGACACAGAGAGAACACCTTTTTGGTTGTCCCTTCATTCGTAAATCGTGAACATCAAGCTACGGGAATAGTCACACAAACTGTCAAACTCAAAAAGTATAATTATTTGGAGCTCTTCGGATTTTTTTTTTATCATGCACACATACAAACACACACGTAGTCACAAACAGACAGATGCATAAACTCACGCGCTTGCACACCAAATCACCACGCCAAAGACAAATTTAAAAAACAACACATCTAACAGCTGATCTTATATAAAGGAAAAAAGTTTCAATCGCTGAGCTTTGTGCAATTAACCTTGATAGTGGAAAGTGTGTGTCCTGATCACTCAGCCACCTTGATATGAGTTTTGCAGACGTCATCGTCTAAAAATAGAACAGCGCAGTGGAGTGAGATTTTACTTTTTATTTCCGCAAAGTAATGAGGCTATATCTTTTGAGCCCAAAAAAGAATGTTTCTGAAACTTGGCACACATGTAATGACACCATGTTTTGCAAAGTACACCAAGTTGCGTGCATGTCACATTTGTTTCTTGGACGTTACGAACGTTTGCAAATTGTTAACTGAAAACCGTCACAACGTCCATTCTCGGGATCTGTTTGTTCTAAGTACTGGAACATATACAGATGAGGGTCTTTGTCATCGTTCTGTGAAATCTGGAGAGGCTGCTATTTGTAGTTTTAGATTTATTGCATATCAACTGCAGCTACCCAGCAAAAACACTACAAAAACCCTGGATTTTTTGCTGTTATTCAGGATTGTGGTTGCTCTCTTTTACACGCTGGATCAGCCTGACTGCGCGACGGATTTGAACGAAATTTGTATAACTTGTTAGATAAGACATCAAATAAACTTTCGGATGCAAAACATGTAAAATATCATTCAGTTTAAGTCACTGTTTCGACGGTTGAAAGTGAATCATGCCGTCAAAAACGCCATTTTTGAGGGTAGGCGTGGTCACGGACCTGTGACGTCATACCCAAATATTGCTTAGACTCCAGAACCACATTTTTGAGCAGAAGAAAGACTGATCTTCAAATACACGTAGCTTTCTGACCAAACAACTGCTGTTTAACATCTGGGCTATACCACTGAAAAAATATCCTTAACTTTGTGTGCTCAGTGTCTGTGTAAAGGACTGTTTCATCGAACACTTCAGTCCAGAAATCATCACTACGCATGCGACCCGACGGTTTCTGTAACACATTCTGAACACCGCATTGGAGACCGGCATAGGGAACAACGGTGGGGAGGGGAGGGGAGGGGAGGAAGAAATGGGGTTGACCTCATTTCAAGCTGCATCCCATTATTGATTTACATCACGATTGATGAAGCGGGCAGGAAGGACGAGCTCGAGTTATCCTCCCTCGTGACGTCAGCCACGTTCGGGACTCTGCTGACATTAAAAGTGCATCACTTCAATGACTGTGACGTTACAGCTACCAGCATAGCACAGAAAAATGAACAATGCACTTGTGTTGTTGACATCCACTTTAGTAAGAATTATCTTAGCTGATGTTTTCTGACGTGATGAGGCAAAACTCAACTGTGCTTTCGGGATCGCTTTACTTTGCGATCAAGTCCCCGTTGTGGTTTTAATGTCTGTGTTTGTTCTGCGACAATGCTCGCGCGTCCTGCTTCATTTCCGGCGCTTGTCTTTTCCAATGCCCCGTCCTTACACTGTTTCGCGCCAGACAGCCGTACGTCGCATTGCAGTACTGGGAGACGGCTGTGTCCATCTGAGAAATACAAGGCGTCCTTCCTTCTTCTTTCAGTTGTTCTGTGTCGCTTACCTCTCTCCCTTAGCTTTTTCTATGTTGCTTTTTTTCTCATTTTCCTCATCTTGTATTTTCCTACAGGTTTTGGTACCCGCTAGTCTTATCCGCGTCTCTTGTTGCCTTCATTATCGCCTGTTCTTCTGCTTTTGTAATCCCGACATTTCAAGGTGTATTTATTGCACCCGAATCGCACATAGAGATATACATTTTGGCCTGACCTTTTGGAAACAGACATGATAGTTAATAATTAGGTAAAGCGCGGAGAGCATAATTTACTGTGGTTCGCGCTATATAAGCTGTCATTATTATTATTATACAGGAATACCTCAAAGATATCTTTCTTCTCGAACAAACCATCTTGTAAATCACCATGCTGCATAGGTCTGCCCAGGGTTCCACGAAGAATTGTGAGAATCCTTCCTCGTTGACACATACCAGACGCTGCCTGGTTGCATCCTGTGCAAAATGCGATTTTTTTGTTGTTCTTTGTATCTGACAGCTATGTGAATGTGCGAAATAAATTCTCTGCAGGAAGTTGTCACTGTACACAGGAAGTAGCCACACTGATGACTGTTGGGAGGTGTCAGAAGGAAAGGGACGTCCTTATTTATGCACGGGAAGACATATGACGATGAATTGAATGGACGGCTGGTTCCCCTCTTGACATATTGGCAAAGTTACGGCGAAGCATGTTCGAGTAAATCATTGCAGATGCGTCTTAGTCACATTACAGCCAATGTTCTTTATACTTCTTCAGGCGAAATTTGTTATTAAAGTATAGTTCATTATGGATAATCATCCAATTCGGATTCCCGCAGTGGGGCACTGCGGTTATGAAATTAAAGGCCCCTCCTGTTTTTGGAACCGCAGGAGCTTTCTAGTTTGCTGTTAGGTAGATTTTTGGTTCCTCTTTCCTGTCATGCTCTCTTTTTCTTCATGAATTCTTTTCTTTTTTCTGCCTTCTTGCTCATTCACCTGTATTTTTTCCAAAAATCTCTTCTCTTGCCGCTTGTCTCGCGATTCATGTATAGTTTAATCTGTTAGTGTTCTGATGTAAGTCCAGCAGTAGATAGGTTAAGCCTATTTTAACATACTGGAAACTGGTAATCTTCCAGTAGGTATTAATTTAGTTTTACTAAAGCCTGCTGGGACACAAGTAATGGGTTAGTGCATTTGTAAACAGGAATCGCTTGACAAGTGGCCCCCTTCATCCCCCCCTTCCTCGTCCTGATATGGCTCTGCGTAGTCGGCTGGACGTTAAGCAACAAATAAACAAACAAACAATCCAATTCGGATAAGGCTGAAGTCAGATTTGGCCATCCAACAGATATCTTTGCAGTTTCTGAAACTGTTACGTGTATTTTGACGATTTGTTTGTTTGTATGTCTTTTTCCTGGCTACGTATTTCCCTGGAGTAGGAGAGGTGCTCACTGTCGGCACACGGTATGCAATGTCTGGCAGCATTTGCTGCCGCTGTGCCATTTTTCCGGGCCCTATTATTTTCAATAAGAGTACTACAGCTTTGCTATTTTTTGAGTGTGGCTAGATGATAGTGAGGTTTATTGTCATTTTTTTTTTAAAGAACGACTGCCTCTAAGGCCGAAAGAAAATTGAGAGTGAACCATGCAGTTCACCAGCAATCAAATCAAATGTCTACCTCAGATCTTGCTTTATTTAATCTTAATTCCGGTTTGCTTGAAGGAAAACGTGCGTGTGTCAGTTCATCGAACAGGCGAAATGCAAGACTCGCCCCCCTGGGACACGATTACTTACGGTTGAGCGTCACTCAGCTTGCCTGTTTTGTCTTTCCCTTTCCGATTGGTCTGACGGGTCATCGACTTGGCCCCTTGATGAAGCATGGGCAACGATATACTCATTTTGACGGTTTAAGGTTTTAAGTGACCGCGTGGGAGGGAGCGGACTGCATCGGCATATCGTTACTGCCCGTTGCCCGTTAGCTGGACATCAGTCAGTGTCACGTGCAGTCTGGCTGCTGCCGATGGCGCAGTATCTACGGTGACGCGACCAGTTAGACTGCATCACCCCACAGTCGCGAGGTGACCAACTGTATGGATCACAACATCCTCTTAAAAGTGAATAATCAATAGACTATTCAATCAATCAATATTTCACACTGCCATATTGCGTTACTTTACCCGAAGGAAGCTAGTTTTAAATTAAAAAGAAAGTTCACTTGGCCAAATCGTTGTCGGCAGAACGTTTTGGATTGGATTTCCTTTCTTTGAGCCATGTGACGTCAGAGGTCGACTAACACTCATATTTAGGCGGCTGGCCAAATCTAGAAAAGAGTGCATGTTTGAGTGCGTTCAATCGTGAAGAAGAAGTAACATGCAATCGATTAGGGATCGATACATAAATGTTATTTGTCTTTTTGAGCCAAATATGACATTTAACTCAGATGTCGACAGTCATTGTTCACCTCGTCTCGGAGAACAGTGACTATCTCGATCTGTGTCAAATGTCATATTTGATGATGAAGGGAAGTTGCTTTTGCTGGCCTCCAAGTCGTGCAGACCAACCCGGGGCTTCTCTCTGACCAGGATGTCTGATTCCTGGCTTGGGCAGGTGCTCCAAGGGATTTGTTTCTTCTTCCACAACTCTCTCCGTTACCATACATCTGTCTTTTTCCAAGCTGGTGTGTTTAATGTCTCTTGTGATGCTTTCTTCCAGATCATGTAGTAGTGTTGGTATCTTAGTTTGCCTAAGCATTTCTGTTTCAGTATCATTCCAGGTGTATCTTTTTATGTGTATCTTGTTTGTTTGCTTGCTTTTTTTTGTTGTTGATTAATTGATGTTGTTGTGTGTTAGGTTTTTTGTATGATTTCCCCCAAGAACAGATTGTAAGAAAAGGCCCAGCCTTATTTATCTCATCATTGTAAAATAAAGTGCAGTTCCCTCCGCTCCTCCTAACTGTTTTCCCCGAAGGCATGTTGTACGAGCGTCGTAACTTCAACAACTTCATTTGCATCTTGTCACAGAAATAGCCAGGGGGGACCATCAGTGTGATTAGCCTGTGGTTAGAGCGCACATGGCGACATAGTAAATCTTGTAAAGCTCTATGGACTACGCTGAAAACCTGGCGTTGCGTGCTAAAACGATCATTGTGGCTAAAAGGACAGCATCGGATGTTGCCGAGACTGTGGATTGTTGTTTCGTATTTCAGCTGGTTCATGAATAGTGTATGTTAGTGCAAATAGGTCTAAAGGTCTCGTAGATGTTTTTCTTTGAAACACATTTCCAAATTGACTGGAATTGTAGTGTTGGTTCTGTCCATAGGTTTATTTATGGTGGTACCTATCGTTTATATGCCCGTTCGTTTGTCCGTCTGTCCGGTCCATTGCGTCCAGTGGCGTCACAACTGTGGTCTGTGGTAGCTTTGGTCAATTCACTTAAAACGTTTCTGAATTATTTTCCAAATCTTCAAGATGTAACATTTTATTAGACGTTTACGGGGTCTGGGTGCGCATCGGTTGCAAAGTTCCCATCAGCAAAGCCAACGACAATTCAGACAATACCTTACTCACTGCGCTCAGCAGGGCGGGGATGTAGCTCAGTCGGTAGCGCGCTGGATTTGTATCCAGTTGGCCGCTGTCAGCGTCAGTTCGTCCCCACGTTCGGCGAGAGATTTATTTCTCAGAGTCAACTTTGTGTGCAGACTCTCCTCGGTGTCCGAACACCCCCGTGTGTACACGCAAGCACAAGATCAAGTGCGCACGAAAAAGATCCTGTAATCCATGTCAGAGTTCGGTGGGTTATAGAAACACGAAAATACCCAGCATGCTTCCTCCGAAAACGGCGTATGGCTGCCTAAATGGCGGGGTAAATAACGGTCATACACGTAAAATTTCACTCGTGCAAAAAACACGAGTGTACGTGGGAGTTTCAGCCCACGAACGCAGAAGAAGAAGAAGACTGCGCTCAGCAATGCCGAGCCAAAAAGCATTTTGGCTGTGATGTTTTGGGAATGAAAGAATTCTATCCAGCTTCAACAAGGTTTAAAACTCGCGTTGTGTTTTGTTGTGTAATGTTAGCAACCATTTTGGCGAAAGGCATCGTCTATCAAGAAGTCTTTGAAAAGGGCATTTTTGTGTTCCTGGAAAGCAGAAATCCATTAAACATAGAGATCTCAAACACAACACAAAGACACTGGAAGGATTTTTCATTTTATCGTTTGAGAATTACACAAGTACGTGGCACGCATTTCATTTAAACATAGTAACACTGACGTTTGAGAATCATTCTAAATACAGTAATCCTCCCACAAGAATTAATCTCGATCCCTTTTTCACCATGACAATAGCACCTATTATTATCAATGTTGCAAAGAAAGCCGTCACTCCAAGTATTACGGCAAATGTCAATTTTCGCTTAGTTCAGCTCCAATTGGCCAAGTGAACTTCTCTGGGTTGTTTTGATATCTCTGCAGCCAAGGGTGTTGTTGTTGTTGTTGTTGTTGTTGTTGTTGTTGTTGTTGTTGTTGTTGTTGTTGTTGTTGTTGTTGTTGTTGTTGTTGTTGTTGTTTGAACACTGATTTTTGCGCAAATACTTATACTATTGTTACCGTCAAAATATCCAGTTCTGTCACTTCATCAAGCTGACAAGAAGAGGTTTCCTTTCTTTAAATTGTTATTGATATCCGGCCTGTAGCTAGTACAATAGCATGCATCATTCTGTCAGGTTGGAATGATTGGATTCATTCACACTTGCAAAAAGTGCAATGCCTTTCAACAATTTTTTTTTCATGCAACGGTCTTCGCGGGGAAATGCTTCAAGAGTTGTTGTTCTTACTGATTTTGTGTGAACGTTTCTGTAAGTTTGTCTACAGATGTTGCCAATTTGTGTTATTGTATAACATCTTCCTTTACTTCCTCTCCGAATGTTTGGGTGTGTGTGTTATCTCCTGTTTCATCGTCTGAAACTTGATTCTGGAACCGATGGACGGTTTTGTCTTCGTCGCCTTCTTTTTCTCTCTCTGGCACATTTATATAGGTTGTTGGCGAGCTCTCTGAGGATCTCCATATCTACCCCTGTCTCCCCCTGTCCACACGCCCTCTCCCATTCCTTTCCTCGGCAGAGCTGTAAAGGGCATGGCAGCAAAACACAATCAACTTTGGTGTTTTTATTTGAGGACATCCTATCAAGTGTTTCGGGGCGTGAGTAATGGAACGCTGCAGGAAGGGGGCGAGACAGAGAGCGAACAGTGAAGCAATCAGTTCACTGTCACCTCCCCATGTCGCAAGGAGGGCAGAGGGGGTGGGTTGGGCTGTGGTGGTAGGGGGTGGAAGGCAAAGGGGAGACGGAGACACAGAGAGAGAGACAGCGATCAGGAGGGCAGACAGACGGGGAATCGGCCACAGTGGGACAAAGAGAGTGACAAAGACCGAGACCGATCTAAAGACAGACACGCACAAAAGACAGTAGTGTAAGAGAATTCCAAGAGACAAACAGACAGGCAAATGGAAGGACGGACGGACGAACAGACAAAACGAAAACAAAAACTAAGAGATGAAACAAGCGAAACAGAAAAAAGTGGAATATAAACAGAGAGAATGAAAGATATCTTGATAGTTGCAGAAGGGGAGGGGGAGAACGTAGGGGGAGACGACGGGTGACACTGGATGCTGGTAAGTTGGGGGAGTTTGGCCAGTTGTCTTTTCCTCCTGGTGCTTTGAAGTCATAAGTCGCAAAAGTACAAAGTTTGAGAATCAGAGACAATTACAGAACGGGAAAGACAAGGGAGACAGGACAGTTACAGATAAGTAGTTATTGATTTTTAACGTCCCTACAGCCGTTATGGCTATCCGGGATCGTCAGTGGAGAGCAGACGTGTGCGCGTAAAAGTAGCGTGAGTGGCGGCACTGCACCGGACACCATTGGTTCAGCCACTGGAGATCTCAGGTTAGGTAACAACTACTGCCACACTGTCTACACTCATTTCCTTCGCTTCAACTTCCCTGCGGAGGCGGAACACTTTCAGTGAGAGTCTGACAAGAAATAATAGGGATATCAAACTTTGTAAGTGCATGCGCAAAAGCTGATACACGCAGGGGCGGACGAGGGGGGGGGGGGGTTTCTGGGGTTTCCGGACCCCCCCCCCCCCCCCCCAGCCAAAAAAAAAAATATGTGTGTGTGTTTTTTTGGGTTGAGTTTCAATTTTTGGGGTATTAATCAGTGACAAAATCTGCTGCCTGAAACTGGTAATGATCATCCTCAGAATGCACCAGATTGCACCATTTTGCATCCTTTTGTTCAAAATTTTCCGGGGGGGCATGCCCCCGGACCCCCCTAGCAAGCTAGGCGCTTCGCGCCGTCGGTTTGGCGCTTCGTGCCTTCACACCCATAACTTCACAATATACTTTTGGAAACCCCCCCCATAAAATGAACTGATCCGCCCCTGACACGTACCATTTTAAAGACACACACACACACACACTTGAACACACATCGCTTCAGGGAGTGTCTGTGTTGCAAGTTCCACTGTACAGACACTACCTATTGTAAAATCAATCTGTTTGCTGAATAAGGTAGAGAAATGGCCTTTCCAGTCATGTAACGGATTTTACATTAAACGGTCTCATCACAAGTATCTGCACTCTAACGTATCTGCCTAGTTTTATAATGACGTTTATGATAGGACATTAAGTCTCAATATGTTCACTGAGTTCATTTATCACACATTATTTTGGGTTCAAAACGGTTGAGCAGATCGCCTGTTTTGCTTATTAGGCACCCACTTGGCGGCCAGCTTTTGAAGCTGAAGATCATTTTGTACAATTTTCTGGACGGGTCCATATGAAAACTTAACTCATCCACTTCATTCTTGTTTTAATATTCCTTATAGCTTAGGTTAAACTCAGCAGCTACATTGCTCTCAATTGAAGCGCTCCTCTGAAGTCTTTTTGGCTTGTCAAAGTTGTTCCGCTTTTCCAAAGTTTTAAATCCCCTTTTTTTTAATCAGATCGTAGAATATGAAGCAGCTTTAATTCCAGTAAGATTCTTCAAATTTGTAGCAATTTTCATTTTATTTCTGACCAGCAACAGTCTTTCAAGGACGTAGAGTTGTTTTCATGGTGCTTATTAAAATGGCAGTTTTGAGCACACCTAAAAGTAACCTATTTTGATACCTGATAATTTATTGACTAAATAACAACCTTATGACGTCGTCTCTGAAAAATGTATCAGTTATAAGGTTTGGCATTTCAAAATAATTATGTATGAGCAGTGATCTGAAAATGGGTTTGAGTATTTTGTTTGGATTATACATCGTATTTTGCCTTACTTGGTTATTATTCTCCCTTCCACCACCGAATCAACCCTGTAAGTAGAGGTTACATGCTGAGTCTCAGTGAATTTAAACAATTATGTTCGAAGTTAGCGGATCTTGAAAATTGCGAGCTTCAGCGATCTTTTTAATCACCGGGAACCGACACCATTGTTTTTAATATTTACTGAGACGAGGTGTGTAACCTATTTATTCCCCCTTTATTCAGTTTTTCAAGAAAAAAGGTGTTTTGTGTTACAGTTTGATCGAATCCTAATAACTCTGCCAGTCTACCTACGCAGTTGAGTGATCGTAATGCGCGGTTGTGCTAGTATAGTCCCGTGAAAATGATTCAGTTCTGCTAACATTTCAAGGCAGTTTCTTTGGTTTGGAATAAATTCAAGCACGCAGTTATGCGGTTATTCTGCTATGGCGGTAAAGGCAGATACTTTTGTGTTCTTTTCAAAGATTGGTATCGCCACGGAAATTTTCTTCCGTCCTGTTGAGTAGCAAACGAACTTTTTCCTCCGTGTTCCAACGTCAAATACTGTATGAAGTTTGGTTTTCTGAGGCATGAGAAACCGCTTCATTTTTGAGTCACTTGAGAAAAAGTGACTATGTAATCGGTCAGTGTTAGTCTGTCCGGCCGGCCGTCCGGCCGGCCGTCCGGCCGGCCGTCCGTAGACACCACCTTAACGTTGGACTTTTCTCGGAAACTATCAAAGCGATCGGGCTCATATTTTGTTTAGTCGTGACCTCCAATGACCTCTACACTTTAACGATGGTTTCGTTGACCTTTGACCTTTTTCAAGGTCACAGGTCAGCGTCAAAGAAAAAATTAGACATTTTATATCTTTGACAAAGTTCATCGGATGTGATTGAAACTTTGTAGGATTATTCTTTACATCAAAGTATTTACATCTGTAGCCTTTTACGAACGTTATCAGAAAAACAAGGGAGATAACTAGCCTTTTCTGTTCGGCAACACACAACTTAACGTTGGGCTTTTCTCGGAAACTATAAAAGTGACCGGGCTCAAATTTTATGTGAACGTGACTCATTGTGTTGTGAATAGCAATTTCTTCCTGTCCATCTGATGCCTCATATAATATTCAGAACTGCGAAAGTGACTCGATCGAGCGTTTGCTCTTCTTGTTTGAAATTGTAGGGATGTGTGTATTTGCTTGCGTGTGTTCTTTTTATGAAATGAAATATTGTTGATAATTGCCTGACGGATTGCAGTCTTTGTCCAAGTGGCCGAGTGTGTGAAAATCCAAAAGGGGATCAGCTCTAGTCTGCAGAAAGTATGCGAGTTACTTACCTTGAGACTTCTCTCGCGCCGATGGTTTGTACAAGGTAGATTTCGATTCAGAAAACAACCGAACTTCATGGATTTAATATTGAATTTTGTGTGTTCAAACCTGTGTAGTTGTTAGTTTAAATGCGGTATGCTTGTGGTGTCTGCGCGCTCCAGGGATGTGTATTTCGTACATTCGAACGTTCGGAACTTTTCAGTTGCCAAAAGTAGTGCCCACAAAGTGTAACTTATGAACACATGAGGTTTTGAGGATTCGGGCTTGTTTATGGGTAGTACATTTTTGGTTGCTGTGTGGTTATCAAAAAGATACACGTACCCCTTCCAGTTTACAGGTGGAAAGAAGCAGAGGGGGGACTAATAATGTTTCTAGTTCTGTGTTGATACTCATGAACTGGTGCAGCTCTGTAGGTCGATGTCAGCCTGACCTGCCGTGTGTCTCAACTAATTAATCCCCTTCGCCTGTGATCATCACAGTCGGGGGCTTGTGTGGATATCATTAGACTGCACGTCAACAAACTTACACACTTTCCTCTGCTTTGTCCGCACTGGTCGCACAATCTGGTTACAACTTGTGGAACTGCTCTGTCAGTGTAACCTCGCATTTCCCGATGGGGTTGCGGGGTGGGGGGAAGGCCTTGGGGATACTGGGCAGGGGGTAACATTGATTAAGTTGTTTTGCGTAAGATGTCAGTTTTAGTTAGTGTGATTGCGCTTTCGCGGACCTTCTCTCGCTGACTATGTTGGCAAAGGCACGCGGCAAGTAAAAATGAAGGCCCGCAGAAAGTGCCCACCAAGGTGACAGGTATACCGCTGTCTCTCTATGTCCCCGAGCAAAAGGCCAGGTACTTCCAGCTCATGGTACGCGTTAGGCCTCCTGCGACCTTCTGTCAAGTCAGTTCTGTTACCCAAAAAATCCCATTGTTCCAATAGAAGCTTTTGTGATCAACTCTTGTATATTGATGTTTCAAAAAATAACTTTTTGACACTGAAGGTCAAGGTCACTAAAAGGACTTTCAAGAACAGGTTTTTTTTCAGAGGTTGCTTGCTTTGCACTTGAACTTAAGTGTGAACTGACTGACTTCAAGAAAAGTGAGTTGGCTAACCATCCATAAAATAACGACAGGACTCAAATGTTAAAATACACCTTCCGGCTGAAGAACCGGTTTCTTTGGCGGTTCGAGCTGTCAGTCAAATCAATGAAGATAGCAGTGGGAAACGTTTGGGAAATAAAGACACCAACTTCCCAGTTCAAACCTTCAGCGGCAACGGTCAGTCGCGCTTTTGGTCAACAATGGACACGACTACAAGATGAAAGACGACTTCAGTCTACTGACTTGCCTAATAATATTAGAAAAGCGTATTGCTAGGCACGAGAGGTCACACCACCACCAGCCAATTGATTGTCAGTGCTTTAGTCCCACTTTAACAGAAACGGCATTACAAATTGGAAGCGAAGGGAATATCTGGTACCAGATCTCTAATGACATCTAGATCCTAGTGCACCGGGCAGGGAGGTGGGGCACAGTACGGACGTATTATGCAAGTCCGTGTGGTGGAGTGTCTCATTACTCTACATTGTAGTATTCCCCTGGCAAAGTGAAACCGCGAAACTATTGGCAGTTGCAATTCGCGCTGCTAAATTATTATGGCACTTTTCTTGGGGGTCGGTTTCCCTTCGGTGGCAGAATTATTGCGAAAATGGTTTTCGTTAATTCGTACAAATGGCGGTGGTACCAAGCAATCAGACGCCGTAAGGAGATCGAATGTCTAGTTCGTGTTGCCATAACATGGGGAGAGTGCCTTTGGACACGAGTTATCCGACCAGACAAATGGCGGTGAATGTTGCTTTCTACAGTAAAGTAGAAGGGAGGGAAGGATGGACGAAGAGAGAGGGGGAGAGAAAGAGAGATGTCCACCTTTTAAGTGAGAGAGATGTCCTCTTTTAAAGATACATTATGAACAGAAAACTTGTGAATATTTCTTCTTCAAAAATGGTGTGAGACACATGAAGGACGGAGTATAGAGAGACAACAGGCAGAGAGATTCGATCTGGTTTTTTTATTTACGATACAATGCGGGAACAAGTGGATTCCCTGCACAGCCACGGCAAAGTGCATGGCTGGAACACGGAATTCATCACACTTCTCTTATCACTGTTCATCCCAGGCCGATGAGGAAGAGTAGATCCTGGTTTGACGTCGGAGTAGAACTTCACAGTGAGGTTTGGTTTTCTACGCGTGGTGATCCGTGCATACTATGTACAGCCAGTATTATTATTAAAGCAAAATCTTCCATGTAATGACAGCATTGCATATATTCATCCTTGTTCAGTCGTAATAACTCCAGTTGAAAGACCGTTGAAGCAAAGCCTGCGAAGCCGTCAGAGAAGCGTGGGAGACCCGTGATGGTGTCTGCAGTAAAGTTCCTCAAGTTTCTAAAGTGCTGGTTTTACTGTCACGTCAAGCCGCTCTCCTGGCCCAAATCGGCGATGGTTTTATTTCACAGGCCACCATGAAAAGGGCGAGTTCAGTATTCAGGTTTCTGAGGCTCAGTAATTGAGTTTAGCCGTTTTAAATTGCAAACTAATTTGTTCTGGTTGTTGAATTTGCATCTTTGTGCGAAGTTGTGTAACGGTCTTCGTGGACCAGGGGGAAAAGAGAATTATTCCAGGTGTCCGGTTGGGGAATGCTCATGTTGAGTGGAGAGAAAATGGAAACATTTATTTCTTGCGCGCTTTTTGGCCGTTTCCTCATCTTCTCGGACAGACTCCATTAGTCAAAAGCTGCGTCCCCGGAAAGTGTAGGCAAGGGACGCCTGCTGTGGTTTCACCAACCTCGTATGGCCCGCGCCCACCGGACAGGACCAATCTTTCTCCGGACCCTAATTAGCCGCCAGGGGACCGCTTCTGTCGTGTCCATTCTCTGCGGCCACCACGTAAAATTGAACAGTGGCTTGCAGGCAGCTATATTGAAAGCAACAGACGAAGAGTTGAGGGCGGCGGAAATAAGGTAGGAGGGGAGGGGGGGTGGTGACGAAGTGGGCAGGGGGAGGGAAAGGAGGAGAAGGTGAAGGAGAGAGTTGAAGTCTTCAAGTTGTCAAGGATTATTCCAGAAAAAAATATAGGGTGCTGATACATTTTAACGGATAGAATTTAAAATAATTGAGATCCGGGATGGATTCTTTCAGGGTTTCGTGTATAGTGTCAACACTTGCATCGTTTTGCAATTTAATGAAAAAGGTTTTCACCAATTCTGTTTAAAAATCGCAACACAAGTTTGTTTTCCGTAATAATGATACACAGTTTGCAAAGTTGATCAGATTAAATGTAAAATAAATGTTTTGTTGTTGTGTTTTATATTTTAACAGACTACTGCCTATGTGTGAAGTGCAATTCCCAGAAAACCACCGGACAGATATTTCTAAAAATTGTACATGTACATTTATCTAGATGATATCTCCAAACTGTTTGGTTTTTTTCTATACAAATGTCTTATCCGGCCTTTGAAAGAAATTGAAACCGCACTGTGACGACCAAGTTTTTCAAGCAAATTTATTGAAATTTGATCAAACAGTGTTAGACTCAGTCCGGACTATGAGATTGCATTTCATGGTTGAAGATTAAAAATTGATTAATCAATTTGTTCATTTAAATTCTGAACGTTCTACTTGTAATTGAAATTTCAATTAGAGATGCAAAACTGATTGCATTGTATTCTTTTCATTGCCCGAATCCCAAAATATTTACATATGTCATGTTAAACATGTGCTCAAAAGTAAAGAAAATAGGTTTATTCAAATTATGCTTGCAAGCTTCACGGACAACCAGCGCCACCCATCTGGGTCTCCGGGTTTCGTCTAGCCATTCTGACTAGTATCGGGTTTTTAGTGTTGATATGAAGGAAATGTTGGTCCGGAAGTCTGTGTAATGGAAATGAGATTCTTTGCCTCTCGCCTTTTTATAATTTTGTTATTATTTGTTGTTAGTTTGCATTACGCCTATATATGATGTGTGCGTCTGTGTGCGCCTGTCCAGCTAGTATGTTTGTCTGTGTGCATTTCGGCTATCTTTATGTCATGTTTGTGTGTATGTGGTTAATCTGACCATGTAATATATTTCTTTTTATTCAACGTGAAGGTTAAATAATGGCTATGCCTTTGTTGTTGTAATTCCTATATATGTTTTCCTTATCCCCATGCCCCTGTGGTGAGAAGAAATAAAACCTTGAAACCTTGAAATCCAAATTTTGTCCGTCATTTTTAAAACATTTGTACACACTCGAGTAATGTTAACCCCTTTTGGGCACCCCTGCAATTAGGTATTGGAGTGGTTTGTAACAGGAGAGTTTAAACAACTGAATTAGAAAAAAACATGAAAAAGAACAGAAGTGAAAAAGTGAAACATACTATTATTATTTTCTCTCTCTTGACTTTTTCTCTTTTTACATTTAATTTAGTCAAGTTTTGACTAAATGTTTTAACATAGAGGGGGGAATCGAGACGAGGGTCGTGGTGTCTGTGTGTGTGTGTGTGTGTTTGTGTGTGTGTGTCTGTCTGTGTGTCTCTGTGTCTGTGTGTGTGTGTGTGTAGAGCGATTCAGAGTAAACTACTGGACCGATCTTTATGAAATTTTTCATGAGAGTTCCTGGGTATGATATCCCCAGATGTTTTTTTTCATTTTTTTTGATAAATGTCTTTGATGACGTCATATCCGGCTTTTTGTAAAAGTTGAGGCGGCACTGTCACACCCTCACACACACACACACACACACACACACACATACACACACACACCACGACCCTCGTCTCGATTCCCCCTCTATGTTAAAACCTTTAGTCAAAACTTGACTAAATGTAAAAATAGAACAATTAAATGTACAACCTACATAATTTCTCTTTTAAAAACATCTAAAAAGCATACCGTTATTGATATGTGTCTTTTGAGTTGCGCGAATCCCGTTTTTATATTTAGTCAAGTTTTGACTAAATCTTTTAACGTAGAGGGGGAATCGAGACGAGGGTCGTGGTGTATGTGTGTGTGTGTGTGTGTGTGTGTGTGTGTCTGTCTGTCTGTCTGTCTGTCTGTGTGTGTGTAGAACGATTCAGACTAAACTACTGGACCGATCTTTATGAAATTTGACATGAGAGTTCCTGTGTATGAAATCCCCAGACGTTTTTTTCATTTTTTCAATAAATGTCTTTGATGACGTCATATCCGGCTTTTCGTGAAAGTTGAGGCGGCACTGTCACGCTCTCATTTTTCAACCAAATTGGTTGAAATTTTGGTCAAGTAATCTTCGACAAAGGCCGGGGTTTGGTATTGCATTTCAGCTTGGTGGCTTAAAAACTAATGAGTGAGTTTGGTCATTAAAAATCTGAAAATTGTAAAAAAAATATTTTTTTTATAAAACGATCCAAATTTACGTACATCTTATTCTTTATCATTTTCTGATTCTAAAAACATATAAATATGTTATATTTGGATTAAAAACAAGCTCTGAAAATTAAAAATATAAAAATTATTATCAAAATTAAATTGTCCAAATCAATTTAAAAACAACTTCATCTTTTTCCTTGTCGGTTCCTGATTTCAAAAACATATAGATATGATATGTTTGGATTAAAAACACGCTCAGAAAGTTAAAACGAAGAGAGGTACAGAAAAGCGTGCTATCCTTCTCAGCGCAAGTACTACCCCGCTCTTCTTGTCAATTTCACTGCCTTTGCCGTGCGCGGTGGACTGACGATGCTACGAGTATACGGTCTTGCTGCGTTGCATTGCGTTCAGTTTCATTCTGTGAGTTCGACAGCTACTTGACTAAATGTTGTATTTTCGCCTTACGCGACTTGTTTTTGGTTTTTTTTTTTAACTTGGTGCATACATTTTCCGTTTTCTTTCAAGAAAAAAAAGAACTTGTTAATCTTTCATCCAATTTTGGAACTAGCAAAACAAAAACAAAGAAACAGAAGAAAAAAATATGTTGCTAAGCCATTTCGTTCTTTCGTTGTCTTTTTCTTCCTTTTCTGTCTGTATATGCGGAAAATGAAGGTGGCGGGTATTAGAAGTAGTGAAATATGAAACGCGCTTTTTTTGTTACATTTTCCTTTTCTCGCACACAGTTTCCTGAATGGCATGTGTCAGGGTGTGTGTGTGTGTGTCTGTGTCTACCTGTCTGTATCTGTTTTTCCGTCTATATGTCTGCCTGTCTGGATCTGTTCGTCCGTCTATCTTTCTGACTGTCTGTGTCTGAAACTACTAAATTGTTCAGCTTGGTGCAATCCTCTGGCAGAATTTATGTGGGCCCGTCTGCCTGAATGACGTCCAATCTGCCTGTCTCCCTGCGGGAAACAAACGACAAATAGTCATGTGGTTCTTTCCAATTTGGTCCCTGTTTTATTTGCGTAAGAAAGACCTTATTGTTGAACATATGCTGCTTTTCCAGCGGCACAAAGGCCACATTTTCAAAAAGCAGATCCCCACAGACTCCGACCTCATGTTTCCAGATTAATATCTCGTTGCGTCTGTGGACTTGAACACCAGGCATATGTTCGCATGTATTACAGCTCGTGTTGACGTTAATGCTGGAAACAATGGATTTGTAGCTCATACATATTTATCATGCACTTATCGGGCTTCCGTAGGCACAGCCATGGAACAGAAAAGGTTATCATCTGTGTCTCTCATACATGACTACTGCCAATGACGTCAGTTTTAGCTAGCTTTAATAAGAGAGTTGCACGGTAAATACACGGTGGCTGGAAACGTAAGCTTTCAATTTGTCAAGTGTGTCCAAGATACTACGTTCAAACTTGTGTTTATACAAAAAAAACTTCTTAAAGGCACAGTAAGCCTCCCGTAAACCATCACATATATTGTCAGGCATTTACACACAGTATACAAACACCCTTTCATTTAAACACTCACCGCTTGCTTGGTTTATCTTACCCCTGAGCCATCGTGAACCCGTGTGATCCAGTTTCCCTTTTTCATATGGCATTCCATTTGTCAAATAATTATTTGGATACTTTTTCATGTTTTTTTCACCAGTTTTAGCTAAATAATCATTATTTAGAAGCTCATGTGCTAAATAAGTAATTGTTTATAAACAATGTAAAACAATTCTAAATAAAGTTTTTTTTTACGTAAACCATTCATTATTTACCTAAACAATTCATTGTTTACGTAAATAATTCATTGTTTACGTAAATAATGATTTATTTAGCAACATTGCTGATTGTTTACAAACAATGTAAAATACGTCTAAATAATATATTGTTTACGTAAACAATATATTATTTAGACGTATTTTACATTGTTTGTAAACAATCAGCAATGTTGCTAAATAAATCATTATTTACGTAAACAATGAATTATTTACGTAAACAATGAATTGTTTAGCCAACACATTTTCCATTATTTAGGGGTTTCTAGGATTCGCTTCTGAACTAAGTTTTATGTCTTTCAGTGATTACTATACAATACAAGGTCTCCACACACTCTTATCTTAAAATAGCTGTTGTTTGGATATTATTTTGTTTAATTTACAAGCCGAAATTGCTGTACGAAAATAACTGATCTCAAACACAGTCAAAGGTCAAGGTCAATTAAGGTTTTTCCCTGCCGGGAGTGTTTAGTGTTTGCATTTTCTTGCTTGAAGTTGTTGAAACACAGTTTTTTTCCCTTATGTTCTCTGTTCTGTTTATGTCCCAACAACATGCCTGTCTTTCCATTTCTCTTCCTTTAATCGTTTCATTTCAAAGAGAAAAGTAAAAACATATTCGAAACTACTGTGTTGTGTAACTTACAGATAAAAAAAGTTTAATCATGCAATAAGAGAAATGGAAAGAGAGAGTTTTTGTTGAGACAGAACAGAAAACTTAGGACAGAAAACTTTTTTTCAACAACTTCAAGGGAGAGAATGCAAACACTAAACACTCCCGGTCATGACCTTGACCTTTTGTTTGTTTTCGCATTCAGTTCTTTTCGTACGGCAATTTCAGCTTGTAAAATAAACAAATTTACGAACATTTTCTGATAAATGAGATACCTTGTATTGAATTATCTATATCTATATACGGCTTGTCTGTGTCTGTCTGTCTGTCTGTCGGTCACTTCGCGATGCACGGCCAAAGTTCTCGATGGATCTGCTTCAAATTTGGTGGGCATATTCAGGTAGACCCAAAACACAATCTGGTGGATGAAAATTTTCAACACGTGCTCTCAGCGCGCAGCGCTGAACCGATTTTCGTTTTTCTGTACATCCATTCCCAGTAACTCTTCCTTATCTTCTCCAGTGTTTTGCGCGTTTATCTCCCTTCCTTCGTACCCGGCAAAGCCGAAGCCGGGTATTCGGCTCTACTTCTTCCCTTCGCCGGGTACCCGGCGAAGCGGGTATTCATCTAGTAGTATATACACAAAGAAAAAAAATGAAGCTTAGAAGTCAATTCTTGATTCCCCTAAATAATGAAAACTGCTTTCCCTAAAGTAAACAAAGAATTGTTTAGGGAAAGCAGTTTTCATTATTTAGCGAATCTGCTAAATAATTCATTATATAGGTAAACAATGATTTATTTAGCAACTGCTCACTTTATACACCCTAAAAAATATTATTTTGTGAAATAAGTGATTATTTGTGTAAACAATACATTATTTACGTAAACAATGAATTATTTACGTAAACAATGAATTATTTACGTAAACAATGAATATAAACAAGTACTTATTTAGCACATGAGCTTCTAAATAATGATTATTTAGCTAAAACTGGTGAAAAAAACATCAAAAAGTATCCAAATAATTATTTGACAAACGGAATGCCATATTTTCACATTGTAGTCGTCAGTTAGTAATTTGAATGCGACTCTACCTCTGACTATGCACGAAACAAACGGCTGTGGTTCACAAGAACTCTAGCGATGGCTTTTGACTGTTCAGAAGAACTGGCGATATGCATAAACTGTCGTCTGCTACGAGAACCACGTCCTTGCGTGACCCTGCTTCCGGGCTTTTCTTTTTCCAAACTTTCAAAACTTCGAATTGTACTGATCTTGTCTTGATGAAAAAAGAATTCTTTTATGATTTAAGAATGGTTGTGTAACAAGCTGTCAATGTATTATTTAGGTTTTAAAAGTTAGGTATAGCGCCAAAACGCACCACGGTCCGATTGTCTCTGACACTCTCCGCAAAATTTATTCTTTAACAATTGCTCGCTCTTTACGTCAGTAGGGCACCTAGGATGTTCCCGTTCGGTGAGTGTCTAAATGAAAGGGTGTTTGTACTGTGTGTAAAAGCCTGACAGTATCTGTGATGGTTTACGGGAGGCTTACTGTGCCTTTAAACTAATTTTGAGCCTAAACTAAATACCTGTGCGGAATCGGTTTTCCAGATGACATGTTCCCTATAATGGCGAAACGCCTTCTTTTATCCACCTCACAAAAGAGACCAAAAACCGCACTGACAAAAATGGGCGCTTTTTGACAGCAAAGTAATGTCCTTTGACGTCCTCAAGAAGTCTATGGTACACCGTAAACGCAAAGTTTGTTTGCAAGTCTTTGGTAGTACTCTGTAATAGAACAAACACACGTGCGTGGTCGACCAACATCTCTTTAAGTCTGGAAGTAAGAGCGTCTGGCGCTGTGGAATTGGGGCTGATGTGTTTTGTGAGCGATCCGATGGCTGTTCCGGCCTGTCTGAGGGGTGAGTGTCGTGTGCTTTTCAAAGAGGATTGCAAGATCAATTAGAGGCTGTACCGGGCCCTGCTACCAGTGTGCAGTGTTTGTGCTGTCAGCTACAGTTTCTCCGGCCAGGCGCTGCGGGGGGGGGGGGGGGGGCTTTTGATAGTTAACGTCGGTACTTGGAGTATTCAAAGCTAGAAATCTCTCTCTCTCTCTCTCTCTCTCTCTCTCTCTCTCTCTCTCTCTCTCTCTCTCTCTCTCTCTCTCTCTCTCTCCTCTCTCTCTCTCTCTCTCTCTCTCTCTCTCTCTCTCTCTCTCTCTCTCTGAACCAAGTTTACAGGGCTTGACATGTAAGACCCCCGAGGTGAAATGGTTGTGACCAGAGTATGAGTGGATCGTTGTCGA
>NC_090261.1:16686743-16756057 GCF_037325665.1 Littorina saxatilis
TGTACTGATTGATGTCTACTCCGATAGTATCTGCTCTTCTTCAACCTTCCGGGTACACACGGGTCCCGGTGTGAACAATTTCATTTTGTTCAAGACTCAGAAAGAGTACGGGATGGGAACATCCTTATCAGGACACAAGCCACCGTGCTCTCAAATACACATAATAAGCATTAACACTATACTCTGGAACATACACATAATAAGCATTAACACTATACTCTGGAACATAATTATCTCTACCACTTAGTGTCTCCGTTCCTCATTATTATGTGTTGGAATCCGAATAAGTTGTGTGGGTGGTTTTTTTAAAATCTTTGTGGTTGGTTCGGCCAAATTGGGTTGGGTGCTTCAAAGTGCTAACCCAAAGACCATCATCAGTATGGTGGGGGGGGGGGGGGGGGGGTCTGCATGTTGTTTGAAATTGTTTCCAAGATAAACGAAGGCATCAATTTACTGGAATTCTGACCGGTATGTCCTTCTCCTTTAACAGTTGGCAGAACTACTGTTTTTGTGTTAGAGCATCCATGTTAAACTTTCGTGTGTCTCATATAGTATGCGCACATTAGCTTCAACGTCACACACAACGCAAGTATGAGCACAGCCATCTTTACAACTAAAGTACTGTGCAGAATCCTTGGTGCTGTGTAACATTTGGTTTGCTTTTTGCTCTAAAAGCCGCCTCCTAATTGTCTGTATCTGTCTCGTTCAGGGAGGACTCCTCTGTCTATCTTTCTCTCCAACACACACAGGTGGGGCACGAGAGCCCTATTCTTGCGTAAAAGAAAGGAGATTGACGTCAGCGGCTTCCTTTGATGTGTCCGCATTGCGTGCTGTCTCCCCGCTGCATGCTCCGGGCTGTAAACTTGACGTTGCTTTTTGTGCCCCTTCCCGGAACTCACTTGATGTGATGGTGGAAGCCGAGATCGGAAGTCATCGTGGCTTCATACCCCCCTCCCCCTCCCCCTCCCCCCCCCCCCCCCTCCCTCTTTCCGCGATCATTTCTGACATGAGGAAATTCATGTTTTAACCTTCGTGGTTGAAAACGACGTTAAACACCAAATAAAGAAAGCAAGAATTCATGTTCGACACCATCCATCCATTGAATTATCTATGTCTGTCTGCCTGTCAATGGTGCGTTCTTTTTATCTATTATCTTAATGATCAATGTCATTACTCTCCGTCGGTTCCCAAAGCCAGAATAGACAACCTCATGAAAGTATAGTATTAACGATTAAACAGAAGAAGGGTTCACAACTGCAACTCTTACCTCAGCTGACTTTAGACGCAGTCAACTTTCCTATCGCAGCATTGTTTCTCGTCGTTTTTACTGAGGGTCATCGTTTGGTAAACAAACTAAAATGCAAAGCCTCGAGTGACGTAATCATATTCATTCACCTTGTCTCGACGAGAGACCATGTGATACCATTAATGAACGGAGGTGTAACTTAAACATATGATACCATGGATGAAGGGAGGTGTAACTTATACATATCATATGCCCTGGTTTTGAAACAACTTTGAATTGGAAAAAAGGTCACATTGCAAAGTTCATTTTCTATGACATTGTGGTTGTGTTTCAGAACATCCGGGACCCGTTCCTAGAGGCGGTGAAGATCACGCTGGGGGACCGCTACACGGACAACATGGAGTCCATCTACAAGGTGGCCATCACCTTCATTCTGCAGACCATGGTTGAAGGCATGGAAGACGCGCTCAAAAACAAGGCCACGTAGCGTCGGCTTGTCCCCTTCACACCCTGCATCCCAATGTGTGCGTCTGGATTTACACGTCGCCGGGACCGCTCTTATGCAAGCCGTCGCAAAATAAGGCTCCGTCGTTTCAGAATCACGAGTCTGCATCTGCACTATGTATGAATTTCACAATGGCATCCACAGTGTCATATATAGCATGCAGGCCATCACGCGTTGGTCTGATTGACAGCGCGCAATCTTCTGATACCATTCATGTCAAGAACAACACTGACAGCCTTGGCGCAGACGATGAGTTCATCTGTGTCTGGATAGCAGAATGTTGAGAATCGGTCAAGCACAAGTGTTAGGAACAGGCGGGCATCGATCTCTGCTTTTAGATTCGTGGTGTGTGGACAGCCACCTCTCCTTGGCGACATGAGCCTGAGGAAAGGCGGTCTCCCTCATTTCATTGCTAGCAGCCAATTGGAGTAGTATTTTCAAGCAGCAAGACGAACAAACTCGTCAAGGGAATGTTTGGCCTAATTGTGAATGTGTATGTGTATCTGTTAAAAGAAGAGCGCAGACAGGTGTAGAGTGACATCCATCAAGTGTGACTCGCGTCTGCTGGACTCGCTCATGCTGTGTGTTCCCTGGTACCTTATTGCCACTGCACGTCGTTATGTTTTTCTACAATGATGTACTGCGTGACAGTAGAATGGGAATATGTGAATGGCCGAAGAGAAATCTCCCATCTACTGACACACACGCACACGACTTGGTTCTTTCCCGTACCTAAAAGAGCCATTGCATTTCACGTGAAGTTACACAATGATTTATCACACATAATTCAGAAATGAGGACTTCTTAGTAAAGTCTTGATCGAATTATAAACCTGTGTTCATCTGCTCTTGGGGGTTCTCTGAGCTGAAAGTTGATTCGTAAATGTATGCCTCAGAGAGAAACAGACCTCGCCACCTTGGCGTCCTGTTCGAACAGCGAACTTGAGCAATGGTAACTTCTGGCACTTGGGGGTAGTATTCGCTGCCTACCCCACCTGTCATCTTACAGACTTGGGATCTGAAGAGCAGCAACAGTAACTTTCCCATTAAAAAGTTCAGTGGCCCTTTGTGGTAATATAGAGAATAGCGTCCAACAGTACCAAAGTCACTGGTAATATTAGTGGCAACAGTACCTTTTTCGTTGGTTAGCGAGAAAGCAAAGTATAAATCGTCGAACTATACATGCACAAAAGATGAGTTAGTTCTTTGATAGTTTTGTCTTATGTGTTTTGTTGGCAAAACTTCGAGTATAAACGCCTCAGGTTTTGTATTAAAAAACAAGAAGGGCAAAGCCCATACGACTCACATGCTTGACCTAAACCTAGCAATGACATCATACACTAAGAACTGCTTTACACATTTTTCCTACCAAAATACATGTGACCTTGACCCAAGGTCAAGGTCATCCAAGGTCATGCAACACAAAGCTGTTAATTCAAGACATAGGAAGTACAATGGTGCTTATTGGCTCTTTCTACCATGAGATATGGTCACTTTTAGTGGTTCACTACCTTATTTTGGTCACATTTCATAAGGGTCAAAGTGACCTTGACCTTGATCATATGTGACCAAATGTGTCTCATGATGAAAGCATAACATGTGCCCCACATAATTTTTAAGTTTGAAACAGTTATCTTCCATAGTTCAGGGTCAAGGTCACTTCAAAATATGTATACAATCCAACTTTGAAGAGCTCCTGTGACCTTGACCTTGAAGCAAGGTAAACCAAACTGGTATCAAAAGATGGGGCTTACTTTGCCCTATATATCATATATAGGTGAGGTATTCAATCTCAAAAACTTCAGAGAAAATGTGAAAAATGTGAAAAATAGCTGTTTTTTAGACAACATTTATGGCCCCTGCGACCTTGACCTTGAAGCAAGGTCAAGATGCTATGTATGTTTTTTGGGGCCTTGTCATCATACACCATCTTGCCAAATTTGGTACTGATAGACTGAATAGTGTCCAAGAAATATCCAACGTTAAAGTTTTCCGGACGGCCGGACGTCCGGACGGACGGACGGACGGACGGACGGACGGACGACTCGGGTGAGTACATAGACTCACTTTTGCTTCGCATGTGAGTCAAAAAGGGGGGGGGGTCACAAAGATGCACTTGTGCAGATAGCCTGATTTTGTCGAAATTGGAGCTGTCTGTCTTATTTCCTACTTCCTGTTCTTCTTCTCTGCTTAAATGGACATAGACTTCCTTCGATTTCAGTTGCTTTTATAAATTAGAAAGTGCTGCTAGGGAAAGGCCGCGTGAACACTGACTGTAAGCTCTCCGATACAATGAGAACAGACTTACACACTTGGCCATTGCGGAGAAGCAAAAATAAGTTGTTTTTACTGAATAGGCCGTGAAAGGTGGATGCAGCGCCTAAAGGCAGTCGATCTACTGGCCGATGTGAATGCGTGATATATTGTGTAAAAAATTCCATCTCACACGGCATTAATAGGTAACATGCGCCTTGAGTCGCCTTGTGTGGTGAGATACGTGCGCGATATAAATCCTCGTAAATAAATAAATAAATAAATAAATCTCATGGTCGAATAAGGTGCGTAACGAGATTACCTTGACGCAAAAATCCAATTGTTTCTGTGTTCTAGATCCAGTTGGGTCAGTTTCTTTGTCCTCCAAACTTGACCTCAGCCTCTGTATATCGCTTGTGGTAGCCTCAGGACGTACGCAAAGAGTAGGTTTGGAATGACTTGTAAATTATTTAAAAAAAAAGCAGTCAACCTTGTTCCATAAAGTTGCCCTTTGGATGCCTTTGTCCCAAAAGTGTTGTTGGTTTTTATAACCAAATCAATTTTCTTGTGCTAATATTACAACGTAAATAATGCTTGCTGGAAAAAAAGAGTAAACTAACTAAACCCACTCGGGATTCAAGACATAGCGTCTTGCAGTAATATGGTCATCAAGAGTAAAAGTTTAAACCACTTGGGGAGTATTGCCATAACCTGTTGTGGATCAAAATCTGAATAACTTCAGGTCAGGACTTGAGGTTGAGGTTTTTGTCGCGAGCTGAAGTTGCCTGGACCATGCGTGGTGATAGAAACTATCAGTGAGTGCACTGAGCTGAGCAAGCAATCCTATTAGGGGGACTTGTCAGCCCACACTTGGGCCTGACGCCTCGCTTGCCGCACTGAGCCGTTCATTGCGGGACGGATCACGCTGAGTCGTCAAGGGAAAAATCAAATCAAACGGGCTGAGCCGTCATGCAGAACTGCAGAACCAGTGAAAGAGCTTTTTTGTGTACACCAGATGCAGCCTTGTCTGTGTATTTTGTGCAAGGAAACACTTCCCTGATAATTTGAATCACTCTTTATCTATCCTTTATATATTTTTTCTATAGCAAAAAGGGGGGGGGGGGTATGACAATTCCTTGTTCCTTTTCTTCCAAGTGTGATAATCGTGTTTGGGGGTAGTATGTGATTCTTTTTAGCAACTGAGAATGAGTGACAGGAACGCTTCTTCGCTTAAAATCGGTTCGTGGATACGATGCGACACAGGAACACAGGAGAATGCGAGGCCAAATCCAAGCACGACAAGTTCAGGGAGGACAGTGACAGCATGAGAAGACATGACAACAGACTCCCAATGCGCTCGTACGGGTCTCCCTGAAACAGCACACTCATTGCGGGATTGGATTTCCCAGCCAAACGGATGCGGAAGCTATACCAATTTTCCCCATTGCACTTAATTGTATGACTTAATTGGTGTGAGCTAGGTACAAGTTTCCCTTTTTAGGCAAAAAATGGGATGTCGAACGAATGAAATCGAAGATGAATTTGATGATGATGTGTTCATTGTTGAACGTTTCTGTTTTTATTGTTCGGTTTATGGGATTCAGTGTGTGTGTGTGTGTGTTTGGCGTTTACAAAGATTGAGTGACTGTTTTAGTGTCTTCAATGACACATTTGAACGCATTGTGGATGATCGAGTGTATTATCTTCTGTAATGCTGCAATATCGCATTTACGTGTACAACATGTAAATCCATCTATTCTGTTAGACAGTGCTTTGGTTGGACACAAAACTGTTTTGGTACGTGTAATGGTTTTGTATCATTATAAAAGACCTCCATAAATCTTGAGATTAAACAGTATTTAAAATAAGGAAATCCTAACATCGATGTGAAGAAAAACTCTTTGCTGGCTAAGTGATAAAAGAAAGAAAGCTTTAAAATGGCGGACGTAGAGAAGTTGTTCTGCACTGGTTCTTGTCAAGGATGAGGACACGGTGGAAAGCACGTGACCCGCTCGCCGCAGCACCACGCAGTTAGCACAGAAGGTGTGTTCAACTTGCTTAACAGGGATGGCCAAATCTGAACAGTTAACTCGCCAGCCGCTGGGGTAACCGCAAGAAACTCGCTAGCCGTCAGAAATGTCACTAGCCCGGTTCATACCACACACACACATTATGACACAGTGGTAGTGTGAATGACTGTCAGATTAGTTCTACACACAAAATAGTAGTGATACGATCGATAACTAGGCTGCGGTCAGCGATGAATAGGATTTCCCAGCTGGCATCTTGTCTGGATTTTATTTACCCTCTTCTCACAAGCTGCACGCAACTGTGAGCAATATTTGTGTATTTTCTAACTAGAGCAATGTTGTTCCAGTCAAAAATGCGTCCAAGAAATGTTCGACAGAATAAAACCCACCATCGTCTCTCCATCGAACTCCGACCACTCTCTCCCCCCTGTTCTTTGAATGGTCGATCTTCTTCTTTTTTCTAACAATGTTTGTATTTCCCCCTTTTTTCCGGCGTCAGCCTTATCAAGTTAGTTTTATGCTTGTTCACTTGATGACAGACGTGTGGGTTTGAAATCAGTAGCAAAAGTACAAACAGCCCAGCCGCAATGCGACGAAAATGCCGGAAGCGAATCCGAGATAGAGCCTCGTTCTTGTTTCACTACACATTTTTTGCGGTGTTTTTGAAGACGACAGAAGTTCCTGCGTGTGCAGCGGTTCAGTCTATGACTTTGAAACTCGATAGTACCACCGAAAGTTGTTTTGCATTTGACTCGACTAGAAATTTCACTGGCCAGCGGGGCGAGCTTGCCAGACGGTTTCTACTAATGGCGACGGGGCGGGTGATTTGGGCATTCCTGTACTCTGACCACCTTTGATGGTGCCTTTTTGACTAACATGCGAAGCAAAAGTGAGTCTATGTACTCACCCGAGTCGTCCGTCCGTCCGTCCGTCCTGGCGTCCGTCCGGAAAACTTTAACGTTGGATTTTCTTGGACACTATTAAGTCTATCAACACCTGATGTGGCCTGATGGTGTATGGTTACAAGATCTCAAAAAACATGTGCGGCAACTTGACCTCACTTCAAGTTCAAGGTCACAGGGGCCGTAATTGTTGTCTTAAAAACGACCATTTTTCACATTTTCGCATTTTCTCTGAAGTTTTTGAGATTTAATACCTCACCTATATATGATATATAGGGCAAAGTAAGCCCCATCTTTTGATACCAGTTTGGTTTACCTTGCTTCAAGGTCAAGGTCACAGGAGCTCTTCAAAGTTGGATTGTATACATATTTTGAAGTTTTTGTTCGTTCATGGGCTGAAACTCCCACGGCTTTTACGTGTATGACCGTTTTTACCCCGCCATTTAGGCAGCCATACGCCGCTTTCGGAGGAAATATTTTGAAGTGACCTTGACCCCGAACTATGGAAGATAACTGTTTCAAACTTAAAAATTATGTGGGGCACATGTTATGCTTTCATCATGAGACACATTTGGTCACATATGATCAAGGTCAAGGTCACTTTGACCCTTATGAAATGTGACCAAAATAAGGTAGTGAACCACTAAAAGTGACCATATCTCATGGTAGAAAGAGCCAATAAGCACCATTGTACTTCCTATGTCTTGAATTAACAGCTTTGTGTTGCATGACCTTGGATGACCTTGACCTTGGGTCAAGGTCACATGTATTTTGGTAGGAAAAATGTGTAAAGCAGTTCTTAGTGTATGATGTCATTGCTAGGTTTAGTTATTTGACCTTGACCTTCGTCAAGGTCATGTAAAGGTCAAGGTCAAGCATGTGAGTCGTATGGGCTTTGCCCTTCTTGTTTTCAGTTTGGATGAAGGATTTTATTAATTTATTCTTAGCAAACGAGCGATTGCCTTAAGTGTTCAATGATGCAAAACCGCTATGCGAGTGACTAGAATAGCTTTGTCATAGTTGTGTACCTGAATTCCGAGTTTTAGATTATTTTTTCTTCTCGCCGCCACGCACACATCCGTTGTTAAAGCCCCAGTATGTTTACAAAACGATTTAAATCTTCTGATAAAAAAAGCAGTTCTAACCTTATGGAACACACTTGCAATAGCATTTAATAGCATTAAATGAAACAGTTCGTTTGCATTGCTATTTAGCTCGCGTAAACCATACACCAGATTTCGTGGTTTATCTAACCGCTGAGCCATCGTGAACCCGTGTGATCCACTTTCCTTTTTTTCACAATTTAGTCGTCAGTTTGTGATATCAATGCGACTGGCTGTATCTGCAATAGCACACTATTGTGTACCTCTGATTCTAAATCGCAACAAACGGCTGCGAGTCACACGAACTTGTTGGCGGCGGCTGGCTTCAAAGAAAGCGAGCGCTATGCAGAAAAACTCGTCTGCTTTGAGACACGTCCTTTCGTGACCCTGCTTCCGGCCTATCTTTTTTTTAAACTTTCAAAACTTCAAATTGTACTGATCTTGTCTTGATGAAAAAAGAAATCTTTTATGAAATAACTTTTAAAAAGTCCAAATAATAGATTGACACAAACAGTCTTAATGTTTGTGTCAATCTATTATTTAGACTTTTTAAAAGTTATTTCTAGCACCAAAACGAGAGGCGCCTGATTGTAGAACAGACGGTCCACAAAAATAAATTCTTTGAACAATTCTCACTCTCGACGGAAAGCAGCCGAGATAGGAGCCTCGTGTGAGCCTCCCGTTCGGTGAGCGTTCAAATGGAAGGGTGTTTGTACTGTGTGTAGAAGCCTGGCAGTATCTGTCGTGGTTTACGGGAGGCTTACTGTGCCTTTAACCTTCGTAAGTGGGATATGGAAAAAATTTGGCTGCAAATGCATATGCTTGGATTACCCCCACCAAACACACCTGGATGCATGAGAGGAGACACATTGTCTGTGCTGGATCGAGGTGATCTAAATTTTGATGGAAAACTGAAACTTGTTTAGTGTCCAATTTGTGAGCCGACTGAACACAAACTATTTCTACTGACGCCCGGTAACGTGGTGGAACTAACTGACTACAGAAAATCATTAGTCCGCTATTTCCTTTTTGAGGATGACATATCTGCGTTCTGCTGCTGTCAAGGTGATGCCGAAAAAAGGCATTTGTAGTTTTCGCTTGCTTCTGTGCCACTGCTGGAATCCAAGCAATTCTTTATATTCTGATTCGCGGATCGATGTACGAAACATAATTAGTTTGCAGTCGATAAAAAGAGGGTCCTATATTATCAGTGTACTGCAAGCCAGCTAATACCCCCATTCCACTGAGCCGTTCTCGCTTACGTTCTTGTTACGATCAAGGTCGGCTGACACAACAATCGAACGCTACGAAAACGGTCATTTTTGACGTATTTGCGCTCCAATAACATTCTGTTAACGATCGTAACGATGCCGTACAGTTCGCATACCGACCATAGAGCGTATCCATGGCGATTCAACACCGTTCTCTAACGTTGTCATTCCGATTATGCACCGTTCAAAGTGATCCGATACCGTTCGATTACCGAGTCAACCACTCTTGTACCGTTGTACACAGATCTCTTCCGTTCTATTAACAACCCTACAACGACTGTAGCGTGCAGATAACGTTCCATTCGCGTTCTGTTACCGTTTATTGTAAGGATTTGCCAAGTTCTATAAAAGCAGAGACCAATTCTATCAATATGCAGTTGCTTGCTAGACATCAAGATGGAAGGAGATCAGTTCTTTTTCTTCTTGCTGATGCAGCACAATAACTTGCATTTACGCCAGCTTGCCCTTGTACAAGAACTGATGAGGAGAAGAAGACGAAGACCCCCAGCATTTTGGGTGAGACCATGGCTGACTGCCCAAAGGAGACTGATGTACGGACACTTTCATTGTCTCATGAGAGAGCTAAGGATAGAAGACACCGCATCCTTCTTCAACTTCATGCGAATGGAGCCCCAGATGTTCGATGAGTTGGTTGACAGACTGTCTCCTAGGATCACTCTGCAGGATACCAACTGTAGAAAAGCCCTGGAGAGAGAGAGAGAGAGGGAGGGAGGGAGAGACAGACAGACAGACAGACAGAGCCGTAATTTATAGAATTGTATTTATTTCAAATACAAACAACTCTTCAAATTGTCAAAGCACTGGTCAACCAAAATATAGTGAGGGCGTGAGGACTATAACATGAACTGAACTGAATAATCAACAATAACTGCAAAGTGAACTGAATCGTCTTCAATCTCAGTCAGTGTCCTCATCCTCTTCCGGTTCATTGTCGTCCAAGTGCCGAATGAAGCTGGACACGTTCAGGTTGACGGTGGACAGGTTCATGGGCGCAGGAGCGGGTGCGTCTTGGCTGACCGGGGTGGACATTCCTGGCGTCCATGTTGTTGAAGGCGCTGGCCGTGACGTCTGGCTCTGCAAAGGCTGCTTGTTGACCCAGTTCGCATCCTGGGATTTCCACACAGTGGTAGCATGGACAGGCTGGGCTGGCCACTGGTTCGGGGGTGGCTGCCACTGCGAGCTGACGTACTGCTTAGAGCTCTGGAAAGGCTGGGGGGTAGTGTACTGCTGGTACTGGAAAGCAATATATTTCAATTCTTTAGCAACAATCTACAATTACTTAAAACCGGCAAAAATGACACAAATCTCTCTCTCTCTCTCTCTCTCTCTCTCTCTCTCTCTCTCTCTCTCTCTCTCTCTCTCTCTCTCTCTCTCTCTCTCTCTCTCTCCACATACACTCACACACAAACATGATACATGCACGAGTATAAGTAATGCATACCTGAGGCTGGTACTGATGAGTGACATGATGCTGGGGAACCTGCTGCTGGACGTTTTGCGGGTGGACGTTGTGCTGCTGCCCATTACGGCGGTCAGTTTCGTCGATGGCTGCCCTGAGAGTCGCGTGAATTTCACACGATACCTTTCGGTAGACGTCGTGGGGCAGCGTGTATATCACCGATGCAAAGTAGTCGCATTCGCTGCGCCTCACCGGGTCACCTTGGTTCCGCTGGACGAACTCCTTAGTAAGGAGCAGCAGCTGGTTTTGGTCTGCTTCCGTCTGGCGAAGCTTGTCCTCCAGGTTTTCTTTTTTTTTGCTGCATACCGACGATCCAGCTTCAGAGTTGACATCACAGGGCGGGGTTACAGATTCCTTGCTGGTGCTTGGCTCTTCTTCACCTGGGGGAATGTCCGAGGGCGAGCAGGTTTTCTGTTTGAACGAGACCATGGGTTTTGCTGTGCGACGGTCGGCGATAAAGGGCTTCAGGAAGCTCATCTGTGAGCTAATCCATCGGTCACGGTCGCTGAGGTTACTGGCGCCCGATCCAGATTTTCTTGAGCCCTTCAGCAGTTTTCCGTACCTGGTACGAAGGGAGTCGTACCAGACTTCTAAGTCGGCCTTGTCACGGTCCATCCTGGCTGCCTGCTCGTTCCATGCTTTTTCTCTCAAGTGTTTGTTGTGATAAAGTTTTTTCTTTTTGTCATATAGAAACTGGTTTTCTCTGAGGAACTCCAACATCAAGTCCTCTTCATCTTCTGTGAGGTTCGGTCGAAAACGCGGCTTTTTGGTGGCAATGGTCTCTTGAACAGTTGGGCTATCTGCAGATTCCACCTGCGTAATCTTCTTCTTCTTCCCTTTGGGTGGCATGTTTCTTCTTTCTTTGGTTGTTTCTTGATTGAGAGGCACACCGACTGTGATATGGATTATGCAACGACTTATTATATACAGACCTACCCGCGTCGTCTGGAGATCGGTGGAGGAGCTCTAATGGAATGGTTTGCACGGTATTAGAACGTAAATGGAATGCAACAACAACGTTAGGATCAGCTCAGGTCGTTTCGGGATCGGTATAGGAACTGTATGGAGCGGTACGAACGGTTCTAGAACGCTACGATGACGCACTGAGAACGCTAGTGACGTCACTTCCGATGCGATAACGTTGTGTTACCGCTCCTTTACGTTCCATTAACGATCTGAAAGTTCCGTTACCGATGTGTTTAGGTTCCGTTACCGCTCATTTTGATCGGGAGGGAAACGGCGAAAATTTGAAACATGTTTCAAAAACTCACCCGTTCTTACCGTTCCTTGCGTTCCATTAACGTTCCTTAGCGCTCCACTTACGTTCTTTCCGATCCCTCCCGATCCTTACCGTTTCCCGGCCGTTCCTTGATCGTAACGGGAACGTAAGCGAGAACGGCTCAGTGGAATGGGGGTATAACGCTTTGTTTGCGACCAGACCCACGTCGTGCCTACCATGGAAATAAAGAAGGCGATGTATTTCCGGCAGCAATTCTCCCGATGGCAAAGTCATACTAACGCTACTCACTACAAGGATTCTCCAAATCAATGTCACCCAAACTGGTATCTGATAACAGGTTTAAATGCTTACATCGAAGGAGAAAACGTAAGTAAGCCGCTTATAAGAATCTCAAACAAACGAGGCAGAGCATTACGTTAAGATCCGATAAACAAAGGGAAGTATAAGTGCTCTCAAAGTACCCGGCATGTGCAATAGAGTTAGTGATTTATGCAGATTTAAACTCCTGTCGCCTTAATTCATATGGCTCTCTGACCAGGTACGGATATATCCGCTCAGACTGTTAGCTTCAGTCGCTTCCTGTAACGTCCATCTAACGCCTGCATTCCAGCGTGTTGATACACAGTTACTACAAAGTTACTACAATTCTGAGTGACCTGCTGCAGCCCGGGCCCCCTTTTCAGGGGAAAAAATAAAAAGAGAGAGAGAGAGATGATTGAATGACAGTTTCTGAGTTCAGGTGGTCCTAGATTGCAGCATTTTGCTTCCTTAAATAAACCAAATTCCGGGGGGGGGGGGGGCATGCCCCCGGACCCCCCTAGCATTTTCGGGCGCTTCACGCCCTCAATTAGGGCGCTTTGCGCAGTTTGTGCAAAAAAGTTTGGGTGGGCATGAGCCCCCCCTTCCTTAAAATCCTGGTTCTGCCCTTGGCTTCTGCATGTTCTATTCATTTTCAATTTTAGCTCATTGATTTTATTACAGATCTGATGTATGAGTGTTGTTTTAAAACAAATTTAAACTGCATTTTGTTAAACTTTCCTTGTTTACTTTTGTTGTGTTGATAACTGTTCATTATAGGTTTATACTTTATGACTTGGCTTATGATTGAATGTAACCGTGGTAGGTGGGTTGCCTGCTTGCTTTTTTTTTTCTTTGCTTTTTTGTTAGTAAACAATCGTTTAACGGTGAACTGTTTAAACATTAACATAGCATTTTAATCTCAGTCATGATAACATGTTGCACTCTTTACTACGATCGAACACACACAGAACCAAGCAACCTGCAGTGTCCTAAAACCGATTGGCTACTCGACTTAGTTGTGTGCTTGTTTGGGTGAATATGAGTGAATATTTGAAATATGTAACCATTGCACGTTCTGTCTGATTTGAATTCAGTTCTCTGGGAAAATGTCCTGACGATCGAACAAATATCTGAAGCGACCTCGAAGCGTCAGACACTGTTGAAATTATAGGCTATTTTCACATTGTTGAATCACTTTCTGTACTTGTTTTGCACAATGTTTGTGCCCGTGTTCGTTTTCTGTTTTTGTTGTTTTTTTTGAGCGTACCGTGTGACATGTCAAAAACTGGGTGTAGTCGAAGTCCTTAACGAACATTAATGTATGAGAGAGAAAAAATACACAAGCTTTTTCTTCTTCAGCAACATCTGTGAAAATCATTTCTGTTTCAAAACAATAACGAAACAGGACAGGTCGCGTAACGCGATAGAAAAAAACATTCAGTCAAACCGTCAGCCTAAAGCTGAAATCAACCATAACTGATAATAGTAAGTCCTGGGCTGGCTGAAACTCTTTGACCGAGACAGCTCTGACTAGTAAAAAGGAAACACATTGAACCTGAATTGCATAAAAAGGATTTTACTTGTCTTTGAGCTCATGCTGAATACAAATACAAAATGTCCACATACTGTTGAATAAGGCACACACACACACACACACAAATGAATGCAGAAAAAAAAATTGCATTTGCAATTTCAATTTCAGGCAGAATTACATTTTTGACTCACATGCGAAGCAAAAGTGAGTCTATGTACTCACCCGAGTCGTCCGTCCGTCCGTCCGGACGTCCGGAAAACTTTAACGTTGAATATTTCTTGGACACTATTCAGTCTATCAGTACCAAATTTGGCAAGATGGTGTATGATGACAAGGCCCCAAAAAACATACATAGCATCTTGACCTTGCTTCAAGGTCAAGGTCGCAGGGGCCATAAATGTTGTCTAAAAAACAGCTATTTTTCACATTTTTCCCATTTTCTCTGAAGTTTTTGAGATTGAATACCTCACCTATATATGATATATAGGGCAAAGTAAGCCCCATCTTTTGATACCAGTTTGGTTTACCTTGCTTCAAGGTCACAGGAGCTCTTCAAAGTTGGATTGTATACATATTTTGAAGTGACCTTGACCCTGAACTATGGAAGATAACTGTTTCAAACTTAAAAATGATGTGGGGCACATGTTATGCTTTCATCATGAGACACATTTGGTCCCATATGATCAAGGTCAAGGTCACTTTGACCCTTATGAAATGTGACCAAAATAAGGTAGTGAACCACTAAAAGTGACCATATCTCATGGTAGAAAGAGCCAATAAGCACCATTGTACTTCCTATGTCTTGAATTAACAGCTTTGTGTTGCATGACCTTGGATGACCTTGACCTTGGGTCAAGGTCACATGTATTTTGGTAGGAAAAATGTGTAAAGCAGAAGGTCAAGCATGTGAGTCATATGGGCTTTGCCCTTCTTGTTTGTAAATGCAGTTTTCCAAGCTGAAGTGCAATCCCACAGTCCGGAGCGGGTCAAAGATTGTTCGATTAAATATCAAAAATATGATCGAAAAATGCCATCTCCGTGCGCAGTGAGGTGCCAGCTTCTTATTACAGACGAATATTTCAATTAAAACAAATTCATAAACATCTGTCCTGCAGTTTCCTTGGAATCGAACCACACACACACACTGACAGAATGTGGATATAGTAGTAATGTTAGTCCAGATGCTCCATTTTTCAAATCTGAGTTACGATATTTGAATGTCTATGTACAGATATATCGCAGGTATTTGTTTTGTACTTTGTGTCGAGATTGGTTCCTGTAGAGATTCTTATATTCAGCAATTGTTAACTATAATGCCTTAATGAGAATTAAGAATGGGTTTCTTGTTTCCCCTTTTCTTCCTTTTTGTTCTGCGTGAGAGTGAAGTTGCATTGTCTATCATGAATAAATATAATCACGCCACTGGATGAAGATTGACGTGTTGTTCATTACTCCTCACACACACACACACACACACACACACACACACACACACACACACACTCATAGTTTCATCGATTGCCTCTTCCATCATAGAACAGGATAGTGTTAGCATATCATTTGACATGGACGGTGCTCCTCATTTCTGACTTAGCTGAGTAATCAGATGAGCCTCAGTGAGGAGTGTTAGGCCGGCCGACCGGGCGGGTGTCCGTGCTTAAATGAAAATCTTATGACGCAGAATCTTATAATATAAAAGTATAATTTTGGAAGCAACCGATGACTTCTTTTCTTATCCCTTTAATGTTGGGTTTTGTCGAATGTTATTGAGGCTAGAGCTTGGAATTTTGCACACTGGTAGGTGTTGATGATGACATGCCGCATGTCTGGTTGACCCTCGTCTAATTTCAAGGTCATGGTGAAGTCGAATTCGTCTCAAACAAGAAAAGCAAATGCTTATATGACTCGCCTTTCATCGTATGTATTATATCAGTCAAAAATAAATGATTTGCTGTTCTAACTTCATAAAATAATGTTCAAGAGAACGTCGATTTCCTACTTATTAACCTAACCTTGATCCTTATGCAACCTGTTTCAAAATATTCAGTTGTTCAATCCTACGATTATCCCACGGATACAAACTTGCCTCAGCTCCTTCCAACTATACTGGCCTCATACTCAACACCCTCCAAATGATTAACTTGGCAAACAAATTATGGCAACACTTTCTGTTGTTTTTACATGGGCTATCTTTTGTGATTGAACAATTCTTTCATAGTAGTCATGCGACGGCCGCTCAAATAAGAGTCCCCACAAAATCGACCTGACATGGTACCAATAAAGTCCTTAGACTGTATTTTTGCAGAAGAAACACACACATTGTTACAGGGTTCCCACATAAAGTATCTGTAAGAATCTTGAACAAATGAGGCAGAGCGCTATCGAAAGATCTGATTAACAAAGGGAAGTAAGCGCTCTAAATGCATACAACATGTCTTGATCGAAGGACTATGTCCAGCTGGTTCTTGTGTACGACTGTTTACATAAGTGTTAGAGTGCCATGGAGAATGAGATGCACATGATCTTGAAGTGATTATCTTTTGAGGATGAAAGTTGATTGTTCATTTCAATGCTTATTATTCTCTCATGAGTCAGGAGACTGGGTCCGCATAACTTTCATGTCGTGTGCATTTAGAGCGCTTACTTCCCTTTGTTGATCAGATAATTATGGTTTTAATTTGCTTTGAACATCCAACTCTTTCACTGTGAAAATGATCATTTATTTTTCATTTTTTAACGAACAGAAAACTTTTGAATTAAATTAAAACGATTTTCATTTATAGGAATAACAGACAGGATTTGATCTTGTTGATTCTGTGAGTGTATCAAGAAAAGGAACATCAACAACAACATGTTTTCCAAGTCAAGGATATTCCATCAACATCATTTAACATTCAGCGCAAATAAAACGTCCAACTCTTGAATTTCACTAAATCGCAACTATTTCAAGTACAAACTGGAAATTTACACAGGATTTCATATATACAAGTCGGACTCTATCTCTCTCTCTCACTCTCTCTCTCACACACATATGCACGCAGGCACTCACACACACACAAACACACACACACACATTAGTTTATGACTGAATGAACAAAAGCAAACAGCTGCATGAAATGCATTCGTCAATGCAAACTACAATTAAATAAGGGGGTGAAAACAAGTGCGCGAAGAAAAAAATGCCTTTACAATAAACTTACAATACTCACAACAGCCACACTCTTGCACTGAATACAGTGAAATACAATGTGGTTAAAGACACAATCAAATGTTCAAAACAGTACCCGTACCAAAATAAAAGTATGATAAAGAAGGTACCAAAATAAAAGTATAATAAAGTATTGCTCACTCCAGTGTTCAATACTCCCACTCCCACTCCCCCCCCCCCCCCCCCCCCCCTTCCATCAGCCCTGCCTTATTGTCATCTTACAGCTGTAAGGGCCTAACATTTACTCAACCAAACACTTCCATTCCTCAAATCGTTGTGTGTGTGCTTGCTTACTTGTGTGCATGCATGTGTGTGTTCAGGTTAACAATCTTTGTCAGAGAACATGATATGAAACAAGGAAAACAAACTTCCTGTGTAGTGGCATCCAAACAATGTTAATGAGGTCAGTACCATTTTATTGTAAATTAATTCTTTTGACTTTCATGGTAGTGCCTCTCTGTTCTGTTTCATTCAGTCTCTTGAAAACAAATTGATTTGAATTCCCTGTGAATAAACTGCTAAGCAAGTTCAATGAGTTTTACATTTCTTAAAACAACCTGTGTTGCTTTTGAAATCTTTGTCTGAGTCACAACATTTGTCAGAACGATTCACATTGTGACATAAATGTGACAGCCAGGAGAAAGGTCTTAGAACTGACACCCAAGAATCAAAAATGTCACAATAGTATCAAAAATTCACAAACCTAAGAGATAGAGAATTGGAGGCATATAAACAAACTTAAGGAAGAGATATATACAAGCACATAAGCAGACATCTGAAATAAACAGAGAAAAAACACCAAAAATTCAAGTGGTTATTTGTGCTTATTTGATAATTTCATATAAAAGAGCTGATATTGTGATAAAAAGACCTCTCAACAGTGATTCAAACAATCTTGACCAAATATGGATGTAATATTATAATTGTTCTGTGCTTATCACATTGCACCCACACATTAATTCAACACACATACAAATTCAAAAAGGGGAAAAAAAAGCAAGAAAAGAAGAAAAAAACATGCACAATTACATTCAAATTCAAAATACATGTAACAAACTAATCAGTTTTAAAAACTCAGATCCGTAAAATCACATTTTGCTCGCATTAAAAATGAAGTGCAGATTTTAAGAATTAATGCACAGAAGACAGAAATGGTCTCTTTAGCAAAACTTAAAATCAATTTCTTTAAAAATGGCATATATATATATATATATATTATATATATATATATATATATATATATATATATATAAGAGACAGTAAGCAATGAGACAAATGGGGCCTGGATAAAATCGGACACAAAAAAATGGATGAAAGTTACGCTGAAAAGGATCTTTTTTAGCCAGAACATTTAATGAAGGCGCCAACAAGTTACCAACACTGAAATCGCCAGATGTACCAAACGTGATTGCACACTCACAATTAGACACTGTAGTGAATCATACTATAAGTCGCTCACACGTGTTTGATAACAGACAACAGTCAGTGAGTACTCCAGAACAAGTTCCATATTTACTGAATCCGGTGACGAAAGGTAAGGACGGCTGACTTTTACCTCAGAAAGCAAAACCAGGATCTATGGGAATATATGTACACATTTGTTAAATAACGAAAATAGCAGAAGCTTTTCTGTTTCAAAAGTAAACGCTCAAGTTTTAGTTGGGACCTTTATCAAAATCTTGTCAAAAGGATGGACATTTATTGAACGCCGTTGTCACACCAAGGGAAACAACTCAGTTTGTCACGGAACCGCATAAGAATAAAGGGTTACCTCCCTTCTGTTTTGATCTCTTCAACGTCACAGCGGTTTGAACATAAATCTGTAAGGCAACATCAATAGATGCCAAATCTGTGGTTTACTGCAGCGAGGTATGCCATGTGTCAACTAGATACAATGACGAAAGAGACACTGTCTTCTTCAGGGTCAAAAATTACAATACTTTATAGAAACACCACAGATGTGAGTATTATCATTATGATAATAATGATGATGAGACAGAACTTGTGTGTGAATGTCAATAACCTTGACACCTATCATGACGTTCTCTCATAAAAGGCTTATTATGTGTTTCCTCAGCGCTGCACGTGATTTAAAGGTGCATTTCATTTGTAACTGCATGCTTATTCGTTAGCATTTCCTTCATTAGCAGTTCAAACACAACGTAGAAATGGTTTTGGCTCCTTAATTTCTCAGTTTGAGATAATATACCGTAAACTACCTTGTATACGCCCATCCCCCCTATGCACCAATTTTGCCAAAAAGTTGGGGGTGGGCGTTTACTAGGTACTATACCCTTTGCGGGAGCGGTTCCTTTTCTAGAATAACGATATTTTGGTCACTTGGCATGGAAGTGTTCAAAGGATGCGTTATTGCACAAAACTTTCCTCTCTCTCACTCTCTCTCGCATAGACAAACACATACACGCACACGAGGAATTCTGCAAGTAAACCACGAAGGAAATCTTGTTGCATTATTGCCTGTTAACAAGTTTATAACTTCAAAAGATAATGCTTACTGAAAAAAATTAATCCAGGTCTGCAGTAAACCGATATCAACAAATAAATATCACAATCGAGTGTAAAATGATGTCACGTTTGTCTCTGAAACTGAAATTGTTGTCCAGGTGCTCAGGAGAGTTTAAACTCCACTGGGTAGGAATTGCTTCGCGGCATCTTATCACACTGAAATCTCTGCTGCGCGCAAAACATTTTGAAGGAAGAGAAACAATTTTTTTTTTTAAATAGCAGACTGAATAATCTTTTCATTTCCCTTAACTCTAATGATCTAAAAATGGGGGGGTGGGGGGGCTTACTCGATACTGGGCGTATACAAGGTAGTTTACGGTAGTATTATATTAATTCCTTATTGTATTGTATTGTATTGTATTGTATTGTACCTCTAGCTATGTGATTGCTGGTTTTTACTGGTCGACCATTTGTTAAATTATTGCTTGACTAACTTAACGAAGGGCACAACTTATTCACAACGTTTGAAAATCCTGACTGTTATTTTCAGAAAACGTCTATTCCCAGGAAGCTATTTAAACTTGGTCAAGTTTGCCTGACCTTCCAAAGCAAAAACTTCCCTACAAGCCAGAAATAAACAACAAGGGTTATTTCACGAATTCGTCTAGTAGCTCACATTTTTTACTTGCCTGAGCTATCAGGAGAGTCTTTGTAATGAGCAGTGTAAGAGGTGAACCCGCCGTTCAACTGTCAATATACAAGGATCTTAACGTTGAATGAACGAAAAAGAACTCAGCTAACTTGCAGATCCATGTCATCAGTCTCTTCTAGGTGGCGTTAATATCGCCGCTAAATAGTCGCGACCCAAACACGAGCTCCTGAGTTATAAGCACTGGAGTTTCTGCGATCTTCCTGCGACCAGCTATATAGGTGGCAATTACCCGCCATGTCTACTGTAAACTACTCAGCTGTTGCTGCGATCTTGCCGCAATCTCCCAAGCAAACACAACAGTTTTTGCGATGTTAAATGCTACAACTAGGTCCTGAGGTCGCGGCAAGCTACGATGTCCATCACATACACAGCTGATGCTGCAATCTTGCTGTGGCAACCCACGACGCTCGCAACAACATCGCGGCAAGCCGCGACTACCTGCGACTTGCTGTCGCGATCTGTTTAGAACACAGCGACCTCGCGCGACTTGTTTCTTTTCTAAGGGCAGGTGGTTAAAGTATTAGTAGTACATGTACTGGCAGAAGCGATAGTGGTAGGATAAAAACCCAGTGATATTCACAATATGGTACTCATCAGAAAAAATTAAACAGACGTGATTGGATGTGGTGCTTTATAATGAGGCTGTTTATGCCAAAAAGAATGATATTGTATAAAAGATTCCCTACTGCATGAGGTAGTGTCTATATAGGAAAATGGAGACCACAGACACGCACTCAAATCAAATTCACAAACGCTAAGTTCCCCTCATTAAAACTGACATAAGAAAAGCAAATGCTTGTACGACTCCGCTTCGTAAGGTCCAATTACACCAGAACCCCCCTTTTAAGACCCCTGGCTAATTGAAGACTCCATCCCTGTTACGACACACATGTGCACACACACACAAAACAAGACTTTCGGAAAACACCTGAGGATAGAAGACTACCTCGCTTTTAAGACCCACCCCCCCCTCCCACCACACACAACACACACACACTCTGTCTGACACACACACACACACACACACACACACACACACACACAAGTTGACTCCATTGATACTGGGCTGTCAAAACAAAATATCTGTACTCAGACCCTTGAGTGACCTCATTTCTGACACAATGTCAATGACATCATAGCATGATAACATCACCAATAGTCAAGCTAAGACTAAAGTACCCCAGACACTAAACTGCGACCTGATAGCTCAGTGGATATTTTAATTAGTGATAGATCTTCACCAGCAAACATTTTCTTGCTACCGAATTTGGGTCTGAAGATCATCAAAACCTAAAAGTCTGTGAAATTTGGAGATCCAGGGGATCTTTGTTTTTGTAAACTTGATGTTCCGAGGAGTCTGTGGTCTTTTAAACTGTATAAACACTATTTCATGTAAAATCAAGCAGTTTCACGCATAGAGAAGGGGATGAATGGCCTTTCTAATAGTATAAGGCCAACAAAAAAAAGGTCTGTTTACGGTAACATAGGCCGAAAAAATAGGGTCGGTAGGTCGGGATTTATTTATTTAATTATTTTTTTTTTTTTTTCCAAATAAACATATTTTTACGTTATTTTGCAGTTTTTTGTTTTGTTTTTTTTCTCCCCCAAATGCCAAAAAAAAGTCTAGGGTCGTGCGAAAAAAATAGGGTCAGTCGGGTTACCGTAAACAGACTATTTTTTTTTTTTTTGCCTAACAAGTCGCGTAAGGCGAAAATACAACATTTAGTCAAGCTGTCGAACTCACAGAATGAAACTGAACGCAATGCAATTTTTCAGCAAGACTGTATACTCGTAGTATCGTCAGTCCACCGCTCGTGGCAAAGGCAGTGAAATTGACAAGAAGAGCGGGGTAGTAGTTGCGCTGAGAAGGATAGCACGCTTTTCTGTACCTCTTCGTTTTAACTTTCTGAGCGTGTTTTTAATCCAAACATATCATATCTATATGTTTTTGGAATCAGGAACCCACAAGGAATAAGATGAAAGTGTTTTTAAATTGATTTCGAAAATTTAATGTTGATCATAATTTTTATATTTTTAATTTTCAGAGCTTGTTTTTAATCCAAATATAACATATTTATATGTTTTTGGAATCAGAAAATGATGAAGAATAAGATGAACGTAAATTTGGATCGTTTTATAATTAATTTTTTTTTTTACAATTTTCAGATTTTTAATGACCAAAGTCATTAATTAATTTTTAAGCCACCAAGCTGAAATGCAATACTAAAGTCCGGCCTTCGTCGAAGATTGCTTGGCCAAAATTTCAATCAATTTGATTGAAAAATGAGGGTGTGACAGTGCCGCCTCAACTTTTACAAAAAGCCGGATATGATGTCATCAAAGGTAATCGAAAAAACGAAAAAAACGTCCGGGGATATCATTCCCAGGAACTCTCATGTAAAATTTCATAAAGATCGGTCCAGTAGTTTGGTCTGAATCGCTCTACGCACAGACACACACACACACATACACCACGACCCTCGTCTCGATTCCGCCTCTACGTTAAAAGATTTAGTCAAAACTTGACTAAATGTAAAAAGGCGTTACCATAGACAGCTTCATCGCAAAGATCTGCACCTAAACGCACCTGCCAAGTTGTTATTGATGAGTAGTATAGCAAATGTACTCAACAACAATCATCATATTCAAATTCCAAGTTAAAAGACAGCAATCCATAAATTGAATTCCAAGCTAAAACCTCGCTCCAGAGCAAGTCTATGGCCATCATATATAAGGTGAATCCAGGCCAAGTGAAGCATTGACAGGACATGTCCTTTGCAGCGGCACACCATGCACAACCCATCGGCCAGGCCAGCAACGCCACTGTGGCTGCACTGAGCCGTGGGGCAAGCGTGGGTCTAACACTGCAGGCTTGAATGCCGAGCCCAAGAAGAGTGATAGTGAGAAGACTCAAGGAGGGGGACAGCGTGGAGCCTTCAAGGTGAAGATGGTAAGAGATGGTGGGGCGTAGGTGAGAAGTGTCATCATGACAAGGCTTTGTGACTCTTGACCAGCGTGTCAAGGAGGTAACGGATGGTGATCTTGTAGATCGTGTCCATGTTGTCACTGTAGCGGTCACCCAGTGTGATCTTCACTGCATCCAGGAAAGGCTCCTGAAAGTCCTGTAACATTAAAACATATACTGAAAGCATGGAGCAAGGGATCTTCATGTTTATCCTACACACGTGAGAAAGACCACTCATGAGATAGCAATATCCTTCAAACCACACGTGTGTATATCATGTAAATGAGGTCGCGTCAAACTAGTCTGGCAGGAGCCTGCTTTTTGACTCACATGCGAAGCAAAAGTGAGTCTATGTACTCACCCGAGTCGTCCGTCCGTCCGTCCCCCCCGTCCGTCCGGCCGTCCGGAAAACTTTAACGTTGGATATTTCTTGGACACTATTCAGTCTATCAGTACCAAATTTGGCAAGATGGTGTATGATGACAAGGCCCCAAAAAACATACATAGCATCTTGACCTTGCTTCAAGGTCAAGGTCGCAGGGGCCATAAATGTTGTCTAAAAAACAGCTATTTTTCACATTTTTCCAATTTTTTTTGAAGTTTTTGAGATTCAATACCTCACCTATATATGATATATAGGGCAAAGTAAGCCCCATCTTTTGATACCAGTTTGGTTTACCTTGCTTCAAGGTAAAGGTCACAGGAGCTCTTCAAAGTTGGATTGTATACATATTTTGAAGTGACCTTGACCCTGAACTATGGAAGATAACTGTTTCAAACTTAAAAATTATGTGGGGCACATGTTATGCTTTCATCATGAGACACATTTGGTCACATATGATCAAGGTCAAGGTCACTTTGACCCTTATGAAATGTGACCAAAATAAGGTAGTGAACCACTAAAAGTGACCATATCTCATGGTAGAAAGAGCCAATAAGCACCATTGTACTTCCTATGTCTTGAATTAACAGCTTTGTGTTGCATGACCTTGGATGACCTTGACCTTGGGTCACATGTATTTTGGTAGGAAAAATGTGTAAAGCAGTTCTTAGTGTATGATGTCATTGCTAGGTTTAGTTATTTGACCTTGACCCTGAGGTCATGTAAAGGTCAAGGTCAAGCATGTGAGTCGTATGGGCTTTGCCCTTCTTGTTCATTGCTTATGATGCCAAAGTCACCGAGACAAACGTCATTATGGAATTACTTTTGCGCCTGCTGATTCCCATGGAAGAGTTTTTAGAACTAACACGTACACGTCACTTTCTAAACTAACGTTTTTTTTGCTTTGACGTGAAAGATGACACGAGGCTTTGGAAGAGATCGAGGTTCCAAAAGAAGTGTCTTCAATTTATACGCCTCAACTGCGGTACGTTTTGAGTTCAATACACGTAAGTACAGTATGTAGGATTAACCGAATACTACATGGCTTGCTGTGTCGTACCAGATTTACACTCGCTGCTTTTTCAAATATTTAAAAGCTTGCTTTCGCTCGCAGTTAAGTATTTAAAAAAGCAACTCGTGTAAATCTTGGACAACGCCGCAGGCCATGTAGTATTCTCTAAGTCTACATTCACACCATTCACCAGAGTATGTGTTGGACTACACAGTCCAGAAGTCATACGGGAACCATATTTTTCACACGACATGTAAAATAAGTCTGAGTCTCCCACAACCGCACCATCTAAACAGAAATAATCACCTTCACAAACTCCACAGAGGGCGTATAAGATCAAGATAATGAATGGCAAGTTCAGTTATGCCGCTGTTTCTCCTCCCTACATCTCAATATTACAGCTGCACAGGTCGTCAGCAGTTGGATCTTATAACGCTTCAAGAATAATGCAACGATAGTTTATACACACCTCAGGGAAGCTATGACTGTAAAGGGTGATGGCAACAGCACACACACACACACACACACACATGTAATCACCATCATCATCATCATCATCATCATCATCATCATCATCATCATCATCATCATCATTCCCCTGACTTTGCAGAAGGCCAACAGCACGGACCTAGATGGAGGTCCATGCAAACACACTTTCCTCCTAGTGCCTCGATCCCTCCCCGCCTCCCACCCGCCCCCAACCAGCTCATCAGCAAGCAGAACCTTGGCCTTTTGGTGGGGGTAGAGTTGGGGGAGGGGGCGCAGTCGTTGACATTTACCTTGAGAAAAACAAAATGCGTACGATTAAAAATTGATGCAGCATGACAGGCGGCTTTTTGGAGAAAATGTCAGACGAGAAACAGGCCGCCATGCAGCGCGAGCAGGAAAAGAGTTGTGGTTGTGATGGTGGGTTGCTGCGGGTTGAAAGGGCTAGCTGCTAGGGATGATGTTTGGGGGTGGCGGTGGGGGTCGTCAAAGAAAGAGAAAGGAGACATGAGCCAGAGTAGAGACAGGTGATTAGTCAGGTGGAGTGCAGTTTTTATCCCACAGTTCACGGCAACTCTGCTTATTGACTATCGATCCACGGTCCAGTACGTCTGCTCCTGACTGTTGGCATGGAATTCACCCTCGGCCTCCCCTCTTCTCTGTCTGTGTGTGTGTGTGTGTTCAGTTGTGCGTGTGGGTGTGTGTGTGTGTGTCTGTTTGTTTGTGTTGGTATGTGTGCGTCTGTGTGTGTATGTGTATGCGTGTGAATGTGTGTGTGTGTGTGTGTGTGTGTGCGTGTGTGCATGTGCGTGTGTGTGCGTACCTGTGTGTCTTTTGCGTCTTCCTATCTCTCCATTCTTTTTTCCGCATTTCTGTCCGTCTCTGTGATTCAGATTTCGCGTGTCTCCATGCTTTGTCTGTGCGTATGTGTACTGTATGTCTGTGTATTACTCTGTGCGTATGCTTTCTTGCAATAGGTTGTGGATGTCTGTCGGTCTGTGCAACGCAGCTACCTCGCGCTGAAGTCCACTCCTCCCTCGCCGCCTACAGCTGTTGCCAAAGTAGGCTTTCACCGCATCACCATCCTCGACTGTCTGGACTGTCTGGCCTGTCTGATGGCCCTGGTGTCAGCTCAAGTGTGCACTCTTCCACTCGCCCGACGCTTACACTGTCAACTCAGTCCACGCTTGTTTCTCGCATACTGACTGCATTGCTGTCAACTTGTTTGCTCGCCTACCAGTCTTCCATTGGGTTGTGTCGCCATGGCACGTAAATACTATTTTGATACATGCTCGGGGCCTTTACTTTCCATCCTGTGTATATAATATTATAATGCCTTTCTTTTCGGTCTGACAATGGCTTTTCCAGCTCCATACAGTGTGCATACCTGAGATGTTTTTTTTAATAAACCAAGTTAAAGCGGTATTGCCCGCGGCAAACAGAAACAACGTGTCCGACTTGAAATCTATCATACGTGTTTTCAAACTACATCCGCATTTGAGGTAGTATACCTACTGTGATTTTAGGAAACGTGAATTGATTTTTGGCGTGTGCCGTTGTTAAAGGATGATAGTATCCCATGTACAACCCTGCACGATCTGTGCAGGCGAACACAATGATGGCCATGATATACACGAGGAGTATACCTTTAAGCCGGCCTTAACGTCTCTGTGCAGGTGAACATAATGATGGCCATGATATACACGAGGAGTATACCTTCAAGCCGGCCTTAACGTCTCTGTGCAGGTGAACATAATGATGGCCATGATATACACGAGGAGTATACCTTCAAGCCGGCCTTAACGTCTCTGTGCAGGTGAACACAATGATAGCCATGATACACACGAGGAGTATACCTTTAAGCCGGCCTTAACGTCTCTGTGCAGGTGAACACAATGATAGCCATGATACACACGAGGAGTATACCTTTAAGCCGGCCTTCACGTCTCTGTGCAGGTGAACACAATGATAGCCATGATACACACGAGGAGTATACCTTTAAGCCGGCCTTCACGTCTCTGTGCAGGTGAACATAATGATAGCCATGATATACACGAGGAGTATACCTTTAAGCCGGCCTTCACGTCTCTGTGCAGGTGAACACAATGATAGCCATGATACACACGAGGAGTATACCTTCAAGCCGGCCTTAACGTCTCTGAAATCGCGATTTGAGCGTTCCATTACGTGAGAAAACCCTGCGACTGCCCATTAACTTTTTTCCCGGGCTGCTAACTAAAACAATAAACGCTTAGGAACATGTGATTTGATGTAACTCTACACGTGAAAGCTAGGCTAATTAAAACATAAGTGACAATGTGTACGTTGAGTTAGTTTGGTTGTATTCCTTTCAAAGTGCCCGGATAGCTTAGAATGTCGGCTGCCCTCGTACCAAGAGATGCAACTTCCATAGTTGAGGCGTTCACAGAGCCGGTCTAACCAATTTAACCAATGAGAAGACGCAATGTGTATAGCTCAGGGCTTATCTAGCTTGATTTCCGATGTCCTCCTCCACTTTCTCATCCCTCTTTCCTTCGTCCGCCTTCCCCTTTTCCCATTTCCGTTTCTCAAATTGCCATTGCATTGCAACTGCCTCCGGTTTTTATAATGTCAAACTGTCACTGCATTTGTCAGCCTGTTCGTGCGACTTCCGATTATTTTTCTTGCAATGCCGAGCCTGATTTGTGTAACCTCCCCAGCTTTCCCCCTGGTCAATGCATGTCTTTAAGATTTTCACTTGCCCCGCCACAGTTACTGCATGCCACGTTTCCTCAGTTGCAGCTTTCTGCACACGCAAATACACTTTCGCACCATATCTTCTTCTTCTTCTTTTTCCTTTCTTCTTACGTGCGTGTGTTCCCGTTACGCCCCTTGGCACAATATGTGGATGCTATTATGAATCATATTTTAAATATAAACTTTACATTGATTGCTAAAAATGAAATTCACCTTGGACAAACTGATATGTATCTGTTGACGAGAACGTATACGCACGGTTGCGCGGGGTGGGTGTTGAAGGGGGGAGAGAGAGAGAGAGAGAGAGAGAGGGGGGGGGGGAGACAGGCAGACAGACAGACAAAGACAGACACAGAGAGAGACAGAGAGACAGAGACTGATAGAGAAGTAGCCTGTACATCATACCATGACTCATCGTATCGCGGGTAAGTATGAATCTTGCATACATGATTATGTGCTTTTATTGCCTTCTTTCGTTTAAGATAATGAGTGCAATGAAATGTGCAATCACGATAGGTAAAATCAAGAGTCCGTTGTGGACAGGGTTTATTCTTAATTTGTCTACATATTGTGCAAAGTCGTGAAATGCACCACGCATGCATTTCTGCACAGGCATGCAAGGTAAACCGGATTCACTAAATCGACATTAGCTTAGTGCAACAGTCAATCAGTGAATCATGATAGGTTATGCGCGTTTCGTCTGGGTTGGGGATTGGGTGGGTTGAGGGAGAAAGGAGCGGTGTAGATGGGCAAATTTGAGGTGATAAGGTTTTAAGCCAACTTCAAGGGTAAGTTTTTGAAGTTTTGAAAAATAAAGGGATCTAAACGCTCTAAATGCATACGGCATGTGCAACAAGAGCAAGCGAGAGTTGAGTGGAACCAGTCTCCTTGCACCCGACAGAATAACAAGCACTGAAGTGAAAAAGCGACAATCCTCGTTTAGTGTGTGTTAAATAGTGTTTTTGAAGACGTCAAAGGGCAGTGAAAAAATCGATATGTGTACCTCAGGACAACGTTAGATCATAATGGGTCATCTTTGGGAGGGGTTGGGGGGAAAGAGAGACAGAGAGGAGAAAAATGAGGTTGGACAGACAAGAGATTCACATACGCTCAAGACCATGACAGCAAAAGACATGACCGCAGTCAGAAAATCAATATAAGCTCAATACAACAGTCGCGACGGATTTCCTTCTTAAGCTGGACTTGACTTATCCACAAAGATATTTACGAGGAGTCTCAGACTTTGAGAACGATCGGTGAACACGAGATGACGCTGTATGCCGGACGAAAAATAATCTCTGCAGGGGGAACAGTTAATTAGTTCCGAAACACGAACGATTAGCAGTTGACAGGAAGCTGTCGTTCCAAAATAATCTGGAAGCGGGAAACAAGAGGAAGGAGATGAGGCCGAAGCAGGGGGAGGGGAGGGAAAGTGAGGGGTGCTATGGTAAGGGGTGGTGGATGATCAAAGTCATATGTTTGAGTGTTGATTCCACTCAGCTCATAGTTTGCCTTTTTTAACAGAAGCCATCAGTTTTCAGCAAGCAAGGGCTGTACTGCAACCACTGACATTAGTTGCATTGCGTTCAGTTTCATTCTGTGAGTTCGACAGCTTGACTAAATGTTGTATTTTCGCCTTACGCGACTTGTTTGATGCTATTTTCAAAATGGGGGTAATGGTACCTTTTCCAGGTCTCTGGGAGTTTCAGAGTTGTCTATCTGGTGATCGTAAAATACTAACATTAGAGTTGAAACCTTACGGGGAAAAAGTCCACCGCATTCCAGTTCTTAATGACAAGAGTGTTGTTGCCCATTCTTCAGTGTCAGCAAAACGAGCTTCGACGTTGGAAAAGAATTTCCATTATAGGCTTATCAAGCCGTGTTTGTTTCCCTCGAAGTTTACTGGAAGATTCACAATACCAGCTTGCTGCCTGCTTAAATATCGATTCCATGTTATGAATGTAGAAGGATGTATATTAAGACAGCAGGCGAGGCCGCCGACCCCGTTTTTTGATTAGTGGCACGTTGTCAGGCTATTGGAACCACGTGGTTTACTCTGTAAGGTGACGTTGGTTTACCCCGCAAGGGTATGGTAAATGCCGCGTCGTTTCGGCACAGCAAACATTCACAAGAACAGACGCCAATCAGCAACGAATCGGTCACATGTGCAAGTGTGTCACCGTCAACGTAAAACGCATGATAAATCATCACTGGGGTGTGTGGTGTGTGTGTGTGTGTGTGTGTGTGTGTGTGTGTGTGTGTGTGCGTGCGTTGTTTTTGTGGGATGTTTTTTTTCAATGCAAGAAGTTTAAAATCTATTTTGGAATACGGAGATCAAAATATATGTGGCTGTGCGATGGAGAGACCTCGCAAAAAAATCTCAATTCATTTATTCGGGACCTAATGGCAACAATAACTAATGCTAATTAAGTAAGCTAGCAGCTGCAGACTTTCTCATCCGACAATGTCTCTATAAGAACACAGATAAAATAAAAATGTAACTGGAGAAAAAAAAGTCTTACCATATAAATAGCCTCATATTGGAAACGGCTTTGTGAGTGTTGAAATTGGGTCAACTAATGAGTCTGACCTACACTTTTCCTGCTGTAAGAACTGGATGGACACAACAACTCGACGACCTTTGGTGTCGGTTTCCTTCACTTCCTGACACAGAAATGATATGTGAAACCAGATAGGTGTGGCCTGACACATGCAGAGTGATTGGTGTATGTGCGGAAGCACCAGAAGTGAAAGAAACGCTCGACACCCTTTCTCAACAATGATGTGCAACAGACGATGTACGGATATAGATCTATCGCGGGTTTTATGACCTGTTGAAGTCTTGTATTTCTTTAAGGTGAGGCAAACGAACTATACTATGGTGGTGCTGGTTGGCACTGTTCTGCATTATATCAGTGTCACAGATAGTAGAGTACTTTCTTGAAACCACGAGATAGTCATTAATTGAAAGTAATGTCTGGAGGAGTCACACAGTACTTTGACTTTGTTCAGTCAGTTCTTTGACTTTTTTTCTTCTTACCAGTTTGTTTCAACTACAGTTAGAAAATTACATTGAGGTTAAAGATTGACTATACACATACTACTTTCTACACATAAAACAACATAAAAAATACACATTGACAACATTTCACATGTGTCTGCGTGTGAGGATTGTATTGTTGTGTGATTATAAATGTATGTATGTAAAACATGTAAAACACATTGTGTGTGTGTTTCTCCTCTTCTTCGGGAAAACTTGCTGTCTTCATGCATGCTCTTCTTTCTTCTTTCTTGCAAGTACTTCTGTTAGCTACATGTATTGTTTGAATGAGTCGCTGTGGTTGTTGTGTGTGTCTGTTGGATCGTCGAAGGGTTAGTGGAACTGTCGACTTGGTGTTGTCACAGCGTTGGGGTGTGTTGTTCACAGGTTGTGGGGTGTCTAGGCGAGGCGGTTTGAGGCTGGCATCTTGTTGTTGGTCTGCCCAGGTGAGGCGTTTCTGCGTGGTGGGCGGGTCTCGCAGCTGTCTTCTGTTGCGGCGGTAGATGCCACCATTGGGTGTCCGGATGGTGTATGATCTTGGTTCAGGCCTCTTGTTGACGACAGTTGCTGGTATCCATGTGCCATTGTTTTCTTGCATCTGAACCTTCTGGCCTGTGTGGAGTGGAGGAAGGTCTCGGGCTGAACGATCGTGGTATTTCTTTCGAGTTTGTTGGCGGACTTGGAGATTCCTGCACGCTTTCCTGTTGTATGAAGTGGGTTTGGCCAGGTGTGGGAGATTGGACTGGAGATTGAGGTCACGGGCGTTCTCGACAGGCTTCAATGCAGTTGCTGCTGCTGTCTAAATGGCGCTGTGAATGGTGATTAAGTTCAGCTTTTTGCTGCTTGGTAGTCCCAGAATGGCTGGATCATCACTTTCTGTGATGAAGAATTCTGCATCATGCCATGCTGTGTTCTTAAATTTGCATTGGATCGTGATGACTCCAAATTGCTTGATGAGTGTCCCGTTGTACGCTTGTGGTACAGTGCAACGTAGTTCTGTGGCGCCTGCTGCCGGTAAGCCCTCATGGTTGAGCTGCTCGGGAAACATTCGCCAGATGCGGAGTGGGAGTATGTTTCCCTGGGCTCCCGTGTCAACCTTGACTTTAAGGGATGCTGGCATTGTATACTTGATGTCCAGGCTGGCGTACAGCTCATTCCGGTTGTCGCCGTTATTTGTCTCGATGCTTGAGAAATCTAGGCTTGCGATGTCAGCTGTAAGTTCACCATCGCTGAGGTCTTGCACGACATTGATGTGTTTCCTGCCGCCTTGCTGGTGGCCAGGTCGACTGCGTCGCCGTCCTCGGGATTTGTGTTGGTTGCCAAGACTCTGTCCAGATCTGTCTGTGCTACCGCTGGTGCTCGAGCGGCATACCTTCTGCCAGTGGTTGGGTTTGAGGCATTTTGAGCACGTAGTGCCGTAGGCTGGGCACTGTCGAGGTGGGTGTTTTCCATACCAGACCGTGGGAAGAACTCTGAGAGATAACAGTCAGGAGAGGCTGGGTGGTGGCACAGTTGATAGTACTACACTGTGTTTCTCGACTTTAAGAAAGCGTTTGATCTTGTTGATCATTCAATTCTATTGAAGAAATTACAGTTGTATTCAGTGTGTAACTTCTTTGTTTCCTATTTACATGACAGATCTCAATATACTGCCCTAAACTGTAAAATATCTACTGAGGAGACTGTGAAATGCGGGGTGCCTCAAGGTTCAGTGCTTGGGCCGATCTTGTTCTGTCTGTATATCAATAATCTGCCACTGCACATTTCTGATAGTAATGTAAGTGATTTTTTTGCTGACGATTTTTCTCTTCATGCAAGTGGTGTATGTGTGTGTGTGTGTGTGTGTAGAGCGATTTAGAGAAAACTACTAGACCGATCTTCATGACATTTTACATGGGAGTTCCTGGGTATGATATCCCCAGACGTTTTTTTCATTTTTTTGATAAATGTCTTTGATGACGTCATATCCGGCTTTTCGTGAAAGTTGAGGCGGCACTGTCACGCTCTCATTTTAAAACCAAATTGGTTGAAATTTTGGTCAAGTAATCTTCGACGACGCCCGGACTTTGGTATTGCATTTCAGCTTGGAGGCTTGTCATTAAAATCGATTTTTCGCAAACAGAATTAAAATTGAATGCATCGTATTCTTCATGACATTCTGAATCTAAAAATATATACATATGTCATGTTTACTCTTAAAATGAGATCACAATTAACGAAAATAGATTAATTACTCTTACGATTAAAATTTAAGAAATCGATCCAAAAATGATTTCATCTTATTCTTTATCGTTTCCTGATTCCAAAAACATATAGATATGATAGGTTGTATTCAAAACAAGCTCAGAAAGTTAACACGAATACAGAAAAGCGCGCTTTCCTGCTTAGCACAATACGCTACCGCGCTATTCTGGCGTGTGCATATCACTGCGTTTTGCACGTGGGAGGTGAGCGATTTCCTTCTCGCGGGGATTGACGAAGCTGTACTGTCTTGGTGAAAAAAATACAGTGCGCTCAGTTTCATTCCGTGAGTTCGACAGCTTGACTAAATATAGTAATTTCGCCTTACGCGACTTGTTTAATTATATAATTGTGTGTCTATGCGTCCCAAGGACAGATTGTAAGAAAAGGCGTAGCCTTAAATCTTAACCATTCCATTCCATTCAATTGAATCAATTCAATCCATCCTCTCTCTCTCTCTCTCTCTCTCTCTCTCTCTCTCTCTCTCTCTCTCTCTCTCTCTCTCTCTCTCTCTCTCTCTCTCTCTCTCTCTCTCTCTCTCTCTCTCTCTCTCTCTCTCTCTCTCTCTCTCTCTCTCTCTCTCTCTCTCTCTCTCTCTCTCTCTCTCTCTCTCTCTCTCTCTCTCTCTCTCTCTCTCTCTCTCTCTCTCTCTCTCTCTCTCTCTCTCTCTCTCTCTCTCTCTCTCTCTCTCTCTCTCTCTCTCTCTCTCTCTCTCTCTCTCTCTCTCTCTCTCTCTCTCTCGTCGACAACTGCATGTTTGTTTGTTTTTCTGTGTTTTTTTTTTTTACCTCAGTTGCATGCAGGTTGCCTTTTTTACATTTAGTCAAGTTTTGACTAAATGTTTTAACATAGAGGGGGGAATCGAGACGAGGGTCGTGGTGTATGTGTGTCTGTCTGTCTGTCTGTCTGTCTGTCTGTCTGTCTGTCTGTGTGTGTGTGTAGAGCGATTCAGACTAAACTACTGGGCCGATCTTTATGAAATTTGACATGAGAGTTCCTGAGTATGATATCCCCGGACGTTTTATTCATTTTTTCGATAAATACCTTTGATGACGTCATATCCGGCTTTTTGTAAAAGTTGAGGCGGCACTGTCACACCCTCATTTTTCCATTAAATTGATTGAAATTTTGGCAAAGCAATCTTCGACGAAGGCCGGGGTTTGGTATTGCATTTCAGCTTGGTGGCTTAAAAACTAATGAGTGAGTTTGGTCATTAAAAATCGGAAACTTGTAATTAAAAATTATTTTTTTATTAAACGATCCAAAAACAATTTCATCTTATTCTTCGTCATTTTCTGATTCCAAAAACATATACATATGTTATATTTGGATTAAAAACAAGCTCTGAAAATTAAAAATATAAACATTATGATCAAAATTAAATTTCCGAAATCGTTTTAAAAACTATTTCATCTTATTCCTTGTCGGTTCCTGATTCCAAAAACATATAGATATGATATGTTTTGATTAAAAACACGCTCAGAAAGTTAAAACGAAGAGAGGTACAGTAAAGCATGCTATGAAGCACAGCGCAATCGCTACCGCGCCAAACAGGCTCGTCACTTTCACTGCCTTTCGCACTAGCGGCGGACTACGTTCAGTTTCATTCTGTGAGTTCCACAGCTTGACTAAATGTAGTAATTTCGCCTTACGCGACTTGTTTTATTTTTGTTTTTGATTTGGGGGGATGCTGGGAGCATCCTTCTTCATAGGTCTTTTTTCTTTTATCAATCAAATTCTTACATTTTTAAATCAACAGCCTAGATAACGGGTTGGAAAAAAAACCCATAAAATTCGACCCGAAATACAGTGCAAAGTTTTGAAGTAGGACACAGTCACACTTCAATAATGCCAGACACCCCCAATCCCACCTTCACCTCCACCCCTTCACTCTCCATTTGTGTATAACTACACTTTCGGTCTTTGGCATTCATTGGGCATGTTTTTGTGTCGAAAAGAATGTAAGGATCACAAAACTGGAAGTTTAAGAGAACACACAGAAACATGCTAGTACACACACACACACACACACACACACACACACACACACACACACACACACACACACACACACACACACACACACACACACACCTCCCCCCCCCCCCCCCACAAACACATGTGCGCGCTTGCACGCAAACAAACGAATGAATAAACAGACGCACAATTACACACGCACGCACGCACGCACGCACGCACGCACGCACGCACGCACACACACACACACACACACAACACACACACACAAACACACACACACACACACACACACACACACACACACACACAGGCCTGCACGCCAACATACAAGGACCCTCCCTTCCCCCGTTCTTACTTGCTCACACCACAACCCTGGCCTCCCATACGCCCACGCACCCCACCCAACCTCTGCCTCTTTTATCGACCACACCTCTTTCAATACTGATGGAAACAGTCGCTGAGATATCGACCTGTATTGCAGTGCACAGCCAGCCTTTAGCTGAAACAAATCTCAGCACCTCTGGAAGTAATAGCGGCACTTTAAGCTTCTCTCCTGACATCGCCCCAGGAACATCACAGTGTGAGAAAAGGACGATTGAATTTAGGGGTCTCTAGGGAAGAGTTTCCTGCTTCTTATTTTTTGGTGTCCTCACTAGCAGCTGTACGTATGGACTTCTCCTCGTGTTCACCTTACAATTGGTCAGAACATTCAGCTGAATCAGTGAATGAGATCAGAATGGGCATCATTGTGGCTTTTTTTCATATCTGATTAACTCCGAGCCCTTCAGTTCTTTCCCTTTGTTCGATTACCGGTGATCGATGGAACTGGCAGGATGTACAGGCGATTTTTGTTCGATTCGAGATACATGTATCAAAATATCTGTTTGACAAGAGATCAGAACTATTAAATGAGCACCGCTGAAGACAATCTGACAATAAGGCCAACAAAAAAAAAGTTGTATGTTTCTGGTAACATGGCTACAAAAAAATAGGGTAGGTAGGTAGGGATAATAACTATACAGTGACGCAAAGAGACTGGACTTACTATACAAAGAGAAAGACAACACATTACAAAACAAATGAGACAAAAGGGATGCGGGGTTATCCCCCTTGTGTCGTCTGCCGTCTGTTACTTTCGTTTTGACGCGCTTTTTTTGGCTTTTTTTTTTACAAATGCAATAAAAAAAAAAGTCTAGGGTCGGTGGGAAAAAACTAGGTAAGGTCGGGTGACCAGAAACATACAACTTTTTTTTTTTTTTTGGGGGGGGGGGGGGGGGGGCCTAACACGCCATTACCTTGCTATTTTGGACCTTACGTTGTTGTATTTCGTGACCATTTGAACACATAACGGGGTAATGGCTGGCCTAATACTGGACTTCGTACTCTGCAAACGTGCCGTAACAATTACCGTGCCTGTTCACAGTGAAGTTTCGATGTACTCAGACAAACTATAGGTTCTCGGTTTCATGACTAAATGTGGCCGGATGCTAGCTGATTAATTTATGACTTATTCAGAAGAAGTCTTTTGATTCAAACATTCATCATGTTGTCAGGGACCAATGATGACACTGAAGATCAAGGATTATACAAAAGAACGTGTCAGACAGCTAGGCAGTTGTTGAATAGACAGTACGTTTCTCTTAACTGGCTTCAAATAACTCGTTCTTACCAAGCATCTCTTCATTCCTGTTGGAAATTGGTCGACATGCTGAAGGACCAGGGGAATGACATACAGACAAGGACCAAATGCAGGACCTGTAACGGATACCTGTGTTTCATATTTGCAGTTTAAAAGCAGACGCGTGTGAGTTGCTATATATATTTGGTACTTTCTACGATGCTGGTCTCATTTTGGGATCCATCTGTATCTTGCTCTTTTTACATTTAGTCAAGTTTTGACTAAATGTTTTAACATAGAGGGGGAATCGAGACGAGGGTCGTGGTGTATGTGTGTGTGTGTCTGTCTGTGTGTGTGTGTGTAGAGCGATTCAGACTAAACTACTGGACCGATCTTTATGAAGTTTGACATGAGAGTTCCTGGGAATGATATCCCCGGACCTTTTTTTCTTTTTTTCGATAAATGTCTTTGATGACGTCATATCCGGCGTTTTGTAAAAGTTGAGGCCGCACTGTCACACCCTCATTTTTCAATCAAATTGATTGAAATTTTGGCCAAGCAATCTTCGACAAAGGCCAAACTTCGGTATTGCATTTCAGCTTGGTGGCTTAAAAATTAATTAATGACTTTGGTCATTAAAATCTGATAATTTTTTATAAAAAAATTACAAAAATTACAAAACGATCCAAATTTACGTTCATCTTATTCTTCATCATTTTCTGATTCCAAAAACATATAAATATGTTATATTTGGATTAAAAACAAGCTCTGAAAATTAAAAATATAAACATTATGATCAAAATTAAATTTCCGAAATCGTTTTAAAAACTATTTCATCTTATTCCTTGTCGGTTCCTGATTCCAAAAACATATAGATATGATATGTCTGAATTAAAAACACGCTCAGAAAGTTAAAACGAACAGAGGTACAGTAAAGCGTGCTATGAAGCACAGCGCAACCGCTACCGCGCCAAACAGGCTCGTCACTTTCACTGCCTTTTGCACTAGCGGCGGACTACGTTCAGTTTCATTCTGTGAGTTCCACAGCTTGACTAAATGTAGTAATTTCGCCTTACGCGACTTGTTCATCTTTACAATTAAACTACATTATGCCATCTTTGTTGTCGTTTAAGCTCAGATATACCTGCATAAGCAGTTTTGATCGATGTTGAAGATGTGTGCCAATAGATGTGCGCCTAAAAATGGTTAAAATCACACACACACACACACACACACACACACACACACACACACACACACACACACACACACACACACACTGGTAACATTAGTGGGTAGGGAGAGTCTTAAAGGTGTGATTAAAGGGGAACAGATTTTAGCGAGAATTTGGCAAAAGACGGACAGACGAGGGAAATACAACTAGGAAGGAAGCCCAGGGTGAAATATTATTAGCTGCCCTGGCCAAGAAAAAGGACACCTTGTCAAGATTGACATTTTGCCCCAGGAAGGGCCTTGGTACTGCCATCAAATGGGTCGACTCATCTTGTTAGCCGCTACCAGGCAACCAGGCAGTTAGGACAGGCTAAGGGGGGAACAAAAGGGACACATTGACGAATAACCTTCAGGAATAAGACACAAACGTCTCAGGATATACGTGCGTGTGCGCGGCGATTGCAAGACAGACAGAGAGAAACACAGACACAGACACAGACACATTCAGAAGAGGGAGATACAGGGGAGATGTGGCGCATTGCAGATAAAGGGAGGGGGCAGAGAGAAACAGAAAGAGCCAGATAAAAGGGAGGAAGGTGTGAATAGGAAGAAAGACATATAAAGGGACAGGGGCGCACGGAAAAACAGAACTGAAATAAACGAAGTACCGGACAAAAAAGGAAAACTTCAAGAGCAACTTCGTACTCAGCATAACACCATTACCGTACAAAAAAACATGCACACATGTAACAAAGAAACAATGAATATTGAAACCAGCCAGCAATATTCACACTCTACCCCTGTGGTCAATATAACCCGCCCGAAACAAGCGATCCGGCAGTGTCCGGTAACTGGCCAGCGGGGAAATCAATACACATGATTACTGGATGACCCTTTCATGCTTCAGGAATCCGCCAAAGCCGTTGGTCCCGGAAATATCCATAAGCTGACTACTACCGAGAGCGACTGAGGAACTCAAAGCATCGTGGAGCGAAGTCTCTATGGATGGTACTACAGATTTATTACCCCCTCCCCTGCCCCACACAGTTCTTCTTCTTCATCACCATTAGCATTATCATCTTCATCTTGATCATCTTTTTCATAACCATCATGATTATCATTGTTAGGCACACAACAAAAGTTGTATGTTTCTGGTCACCCGACCCTACCTAGTTTTTTCCCACCGACCCTAGACTTTTTTATTGCATTTGTAAAAATAAAAAATAAAAAGAAACAAGAAGGGCAAAGCCCATACGACTCACATGCTTGACCTTGACCTTTACATGACCTTGCAATGACATCATACACTAAGAACTGCTTTACACATTTTTCCTACCAAAATACATGTGACCTTGACCCAAGGTCAAGGTCATCCAAGGTCATGCAACACAAAGCTGTTAATTCAAGACATAGGAAGTACAATGGTGCTTATTGGCTCTTTCTACCATGAGATATGGTCACTTTTAGTGGTTCACTACCTTATTTTGGTCACATTTCATAAGGGTCAAAGTGACCTTGACCTTGATCATATGTGACCAAATGTGTCTCATGATGAAAGCATAACATGTGCCCCACATAATTTTTAAGTTTGAAACAGTTATCTTCCATAGTTCAGGGTCAAGGTCACTTCAAAATATGTATACAATCCAACTTTGAAGAGCTCCTGTGACCTTGACCTTGAAGCAAGGTAAACCAAACTGGTATCAAAAGATGGGGCTTACTTTGCCCTATATAATTATCATATATAGGTGAGGTATTCAATCTCAAAAACTTCAGAGAAAATGGGAAAAATGTGAAAAATAGCTGTTTTTTAGACAACATTTATGGCCCCTGCGACCTTGACCTTGAAGCAAGGTCAAGATGCTATGTATGTTTTTTGGGGCCTTGTCATCATACACCATCTTGCCAAATTTGGTACTGATAGACTGAATAGTGTCCAAGAAATATCCAACGTTAAAGTTTTCCGGACGGCCGGACGGACGTCCGTCCGGACGGACGGGGGGGGACGGACGGACGGACGACTCGGGTGAGTACATAGACTCACTTTTGCTTCGCATGTGAGTCAAAAAAAAGAGTCAAAACGAAAGTAACAGACGGCAGACGACACAAGGCGGATAACCCCGCATCCCTAATGTGTGGTCTTTCTCTTTGTATAGTAAGTCCAGTCTCTTTGCGTCACTGTATAGTTATTTTCTACCCTGACCAAAAAACAAAAACAAAACAAAACAAAATCCCTACCGACCTACCCTATTTTTTGTAGCCATGTTACCAGAAACATACAACTTTTTTTTTCGCTTATCATCATCATCATGGTTTTGTTGTTGTTTTGTTGCTCTGTGTGTGTGGGGGGTGGGTGCGTGCGTGTGTGTGTGTCAAACGACAGATTGAAAGTAAAGGCCCAGCCTTAAATCTTAATCCCTGTTGTTACATAAAGTGCACATCAATTCATCTCGAACTGCCTTTTCGCACACAAGCCTGATGTACATTAATAATTTTCAAGTGAACCTGTATGAGTTCTGAATCATTCGGCTTTGTACAGACATACGATCAACTGACAAAGACGGAAATAATCCATACCTGTAGATGAGACATTTATGTGCGGATTATTTAGACCAACATCATTAACGCATTTTCATTCGACCATTCTTTACATGCCATTGACTCACAAATATAATATTCGCTGTGAATACAAATATTGAACTTTGTTTTACTGGCACATTATGTCCTGCCATGACCTCCATGATTATGCTGAAGTTATCCATGGATACAATAATCCAGCGAACAAAGAATTCGACCGGACTAGCATTCATAACCTGCTTTATTTCTGTATGTATCGATTCCTTTACATTGTTTCTTCATACCGACAAGACTGTTAAACACATCCGCCGTCAGATGAAGTTCGTATTACAGTTGTGCCCTGACAGACTAGTGTGTCATTCTACAAAATAAATTCATCCAAAAATTCCCACTTTGCACAGGATCCAATCAGGATGTGGATTTTTTCGTATGCAAAAACCAATCACCCGTTAAACAAAATCTAAAGGAAACGTACTTCTTACACACAACCATCCATACTGTATAAAAGTTGCCATTGTGTCACGTGTCTGAAGTGTTTGTATCCACATGATTGTGACCACCCAATGCCAAGCATCCCTGTCATTCACAGCACCAACAACTCAAATTCCTCCCATCAACAAGAACTCACGAGCAGATAAGGAACTCACCAAGAACATGGTAGCGGCGAATCCATTCATGCCTTTATGTAACAGCGCCGTCCGGTCCATGACTTCTACCGTGCCGTCCACGTTCTCGATATTCAGCATGCACTCGTCGAAGACGGCCATCACCTTGCCCGCCAGCTTCTCCAGGCTTTCGTCCATGCGCAGCTCATCCAACGACTGGCTTTTGAAATGCTCGAACAGCACTTTGGACGGAGATTTAGTCTTGAAGTACCTGCAAAACACAGCACACGGTCTGTCTTACCTCATCAACTGACAAAAGCAGGAGATACCTTTATACATGGTTTTGGCGTGTAACTTATTCCAGCGTGGATCCTAAAGAGCAAACTGTTGCATGCTTGTGATTATTTGTTTGAGCATAGTAATTCTAAGCTTGGCGTAACAGCGTAGAAATTTGTTTTAAAACGTAGCATTTTTGTTTAGCATTGCGGGCGAAAGTATCACGACCCACAAATCCTCAAACCTTGCAGATATTGATCAAGTTTAATGTATGGTAAAATCGCATGTGCAGGCCCCAGAAAAGCAAGCCAGCAAGCAAACAAACCAGCAAACAGATCAACACACAAGAGAGAGAGAAACACACACACTCTCTCTCTCTCTCTCTCTCTCTCTCTCTCTCTCTCTCTCTCTCTCTCTCTCTCTCTCTCTCTCTCTCTCTCTCTCTCTCTCTCTCTCTCTCTCTCTCTCTCTCTCTCTCTCTCTCTCTCTCTCTCTCTCTCTCTCTCTCTCTCTCTCTCTCTCTCTCTCTCTCTCTCTCTCTCTCTCTCTTTCACACACACTCAAAAAACAAATAAAAAAACAACCTAGACACAGACAGACACACCCAGATACACACACACACACACACGCCACGCTCACAGATGCACGCAGGCATCTACAGTATCCGATTTGCTGACACACCGTGACGCATTAGAACAATCCGTGCAGGGTAAGATCGAAATCAATAAGCAGAAAGGACAGAAGTCACAGTGAGGCACTGTCTAATTAAAGGACAAGTGATACCGATTATAGAATGAACTATATTTGTCCAAAGATCATTGACACACGTCTCACGTTTTTCTTGTCAATCGAGTCTGCATCAAGTCACGGAACAAGTAAACCACGTAGCAACCAAGTTGAAATGTGGTTCTATGATGTCTGCCGGCTGGTTACTGTTATTGAAATGAATATAATCTTGTTCCAAAAGAAGTAAGTGTCAGCGTCATGCTGGAAACGGGGATGTCAACCACTCGGATCTGAGCGTCATTCCCGGAGTGTAAACAACAAGAACTGAACATGCGTCGGCATCTGGAGAGAGAAAGTTAACACGCCGGATAAATTGCTACATGCAGCGTGTTTTGCAAGCATAACACAAAAGCTAAGGTCCTCACAACATGAAGAAGAGTATAGTAGGTCTAGAAATATCACTTGAACAGCTTCCCAAAATGCATGATGTAACTAAATTAGATGTCTAACATATGTACCTCATATAATCCTCATTTTGCTGCATTAAAGTGATCATTGAAAATATAGCTCACATTGCCCGTATTAAAAGACTTCTTGGCAAATTTTGATGCCAGAAACCCAAACCTTGCATTCAAAGCTTTTTTATTGATATGATATGCACCCAAGCACACACTACGTGGAATAGAGATGTGGACTAGCTTAGGCCTAAAAAAAAAATAGGTGTGGTTACGGTAACCCGACCTACCCTATTTTTAGGGGCCGACCCTATAACTTTTTATTACATTTGTCAAAACAAAACAAAAAAACAAAACAAAAAAGTGATTGCCTACCTTCCTACCCTATTTTTTTTTGTGGCTATGTTACCTTAACCACACCTTTTGTTTTTTTTTGGGGGGGGGGGCCTTATGCTCAGTGCACCTTGTGATTTTGGTGGCTCTGCATGTAAAAATGACGGAAATAGATCAATTCAAATTTGTGCAGTTGGAAAACACCAGGCTACGACACGCATAACTTTCATGTTACAGCTTTCAATAAATTGTGAATTTAATGAAAGCTGTAATATGCATGTTGGTCGTAGCCTTCTTTCGACGATTTCATCTTATTTATTATCATTTCCTGTTTTCCCAAAACATATAGTTATCCTACATACTTGAGAGACACCCGTGAGATAATAATCGTTCAAATCACACGTGTGTATAATTTTCAGGGATGTCGTTAGGCGTCGGACATCGGACATAGACCGATTAAAAGGCTCTGTCCGATTCACTTAGCCGCATAGCGGTCAGATGTCTTATCGTTTTCAACTGAGCGCGGTCATTGTCCGATAAGAACTCCATTCCTTCGGACAGCGTGTAATTTGATAATTTTCCTTTCATAATAAAAATCTTCAAAAAGTGACCGAGCGCTCTCGCGTACAGGTGCACTGAAGTTGTGCAGTGCAGATCTTGCGTTTTCCGAACCGTTTGCGGTTCGAGCTGTACGGGAGACAACTTCAATTGACCAAGGCTCGCGTATGCTTTAATTTGCTTTCGGTTAGAGTTGAAGCACACGGCACTGAATTATGCCACTGAAAAAAGCTAAAGCCTGCCAAACAAACAAACAAGTCGCGTAAGGCGAAATTACAACATTTAGTCAAGCTGTCGAACTAACAGAATGAAACTGAACTCACTGCATTTTTACAGCAAGAGCGTATACTCGTAGCATCGTCAGTCCACCGCTCGATGCACAGGCAGTGAAATTGACAAGAAGAGCGGGGTAGTAGTTGCGCTGAGAAGGATAGCACGCTTTTCTTTATCTCTATTCTTTTTAACTTTCTGATCGTGTTTTTAATCCAAACATATCACATCTATATGTTTTTGGAATCAGGAACCCACAAGGAATAAGATGAAATTGTTTTTAAATCGATTTCGGAAATTTTATTTTAATAATAATTTTTATATTTTTAATTTTCAGAGCTTGTTTTTAATCCGAATATAACATATTTATATGTTTTTGGAATCAGAAAATGATGAAGAATAAGATGAACGTAAATTTGGATCGTTTTATAAACAAATTATTTTTTTTACAATTTTCAGATTTTTAATGACCAAAGTCATTAATTAAGTTTTAAGCCACCAAGCTGAAATGCAATACCGAAGTCCGGCCTTCGTCGAAGATTGCTTGGCCAAAATTTCATTCCCAGGAACTCTCATGTCAAATTTCATAAAGATCGGTCCAGTAGTTTAGTCTGAATCGCTCTACACACACACACGCACAGACAGACAGACAGACAGACAGACAGACAGACAGACAGACACACAGACACACACATACACCACGACCCTCGTCTCGATTCCCCCTCTACGTTAAAACATTTAGTCAAAACTTGACTAAATGTAAAAAGCTGAACACGTTTGGCGTTTCAACGGCATCGTATGCTACATTAGGGCCAAGAAGAACATGGGAAAACACGGCTAGCAATAGCACAATTCCAGAAAATGACAGCGCCAATGATAGTGTCGCCGCTGAAACCTCCACAATCACGGAAAGTAAAGTTTCGTGACTTGAAGATGTACGTGTCGGTACAACAGGACATTCGCACAGACGGTCTTTTATTAAGGTTAACTATTCATGTTGACCCTGTTTAGTACTAGTTGGTTAGAATTTGACAGCAAAGAGACCATCTATATAGAGGGGGAATCGAGACGAGAGTCGTGGTGTGTGTGTGTGTGTGTGTGTGTGTGTGTGTGTGTGTGTGTGTGTGTGTGTGTGTGTGTGTGTGTGTGTGTGTGTGTGTCTGTCTGTCTGTCTGTCTGTCTGTCTGTCTGTCTGTCTGTCTGTCTGTCTGTGCGTGTGTGTGTGTAGAGCGATTCAGACTAAACTACTGGACCGATCTTTATGAAATTTTACATGAGAGTTCCTGGGAATGATATCCCCTATAGATATGCTATTTTTGGATTAAAAAACAAGCTCAGAAAGTTAAAAAGAATAGAGAAAAGCACGCTTTCCTGTAAAGCGCTTTACACTACACTATACTGGCTTGTCACTACCTGCACGGGCTTTCCTGTGAAGCGCTATGCGCTACTGCTCTATACTGGCTTGTCACTTTCTGCACGTCTTTTGTGAGCACCTGTTCAGCGCTTTCTTGGCGCATGGCAACGAGGGACAAAGCTGTAATGTTTTGGCGAAGAACAAAAATACAGTCTGTTAACTTCATTTTATGAGTTCGACAGATTGACTAAATGTAGTAATTTCGCTTCATGCGACTTGTTTTCTTTTCTCTACATGAAAAGAAGACTGGAAGAACCCGCGACCTCTCCTTGTGCATCTTCCATTTCCTGTGGCTAGGGCCAGGCGAGGATGGCGACACGAGAGAAGGTCGGGGGGCAGCTAGCGAGATGGGGAGCGGGGAGGGAACACGGGCGCTAAGAGGGTCGGAACGTGACCATGAGCCGCGCTAAAAATCCCAACCGCTAAGGATCGATTGGCTAAAACCCCCACAGGAGGTAGGCAGGGATTCAGAAGAAAAAGGCTATTCGAGGACGTAAGACGAGGCTGATGTGGACGTGATGTGGGTGTACGGGGGAGTGTGTCGGGGAGACAGCGGGAGGGGGAGGGGCGGGCTAGGAAACGAGGGCTATGGGTAACTGTGAGAACGAACGATCTTTCTTAATTTAGGATGGAGACTTTAAGCTGACGCCTAGTTTTACAATCTATCCCTGCTAAAACTACGACGTAAAAATGAAGACTACCACCACACACAAAATTGCAAACAAACACGAACATAAGGGATAAGTACCAAAACTAATACTACCTATCCGGATATATAAGAAAACATTGAAAATTACATGTCAATATTGAGCAAGTAAATAACCAAACAAACAAACAGACGAGAGAACAGGCGTACAATAAAAAATACATATGAGCAATGCAAAAAGATCCACGAACAGACAAATAGTGCTGGGAGAAGACACAGGGTTATACGGGGAGAAGGGTATGGAGGAGGGAGACTTGGTCGTTTCACGGTAGATCACGTTAACGTAGCCCTCTTGCATAGTTGCAGTTTTTCTATGGTGAATCAGTTACTGAATTCGTCCGATTGTTCTCAAAGGTACGAAGAAAGAGCAAGAAGGAAGCACTCAAAACAAATTCACCAGGAAGAATAAAACCGGGAGGCTCAGGCACTGAGTGGGCAAATGACAGACAAGATAAACAGAAAAAATAGGTATGAAACCCTCAAGAAAAGACATCAATTCATACTAGCAAGAGAAGCAAACATGAAAGAGAGAAAAAAAAAACGACAGCTAACACCTTCAAATAATCGTCAAAACAATTCCTCATTCGAATTCCTCCACCTAATCAGTCCCTGCCCAGCCTCACAATTCCAGACCACTCACCCCCAATCCATACCGCTTTCTTTCCCCAGTCTTTCAACACAGCCATTTGATGTGTATTACTAGCACTGCATCAGTCGGTTCACCTTTCTCAATAGACTTGGCCAAGGACAAGCCAAAGGGAAAAGCATATTAAACTGCTCGATTGGCTTCTGCAATATAGACACTAATGACCTTCTTCGATATGAACTTTTGCTCCCATCGCTACGCAGCTCCCAGAACTAAAGGCCATGAACCGCTGCAGAGATGAGAATGCATTTGATAATATTTTTCAGCTTGGCCCAGGGCCTCGATCGTGGCAGTAAAGGCTCGCCCATCTTTAAACCAACACGCACGAGTAGCATTTTATAGCTACAAGAAACGCTTTTGATCTTGCCAGAGAATTAAATTCCGCATTTTGCTTTCCATTACAGAGAGAGAGAGAGAGAGAGAGAGAGAGAGAGAGAGAGAGAGAGAGAGAGAGAGAGAGAGAGAGAGAGAGAGGGGTGCTTTGTGTGTGTGTGTGTGTTTTAACTAATACTTAGTACATTTAAACACTAGTGTTTACCGTCACTGTGTGCTACTTTTGCTAGTAGAATGATGGACAATGTCACACTGTGTTCAAAACTGGTTACAGAAAATATGTTCAAAAGTGGAACACTTCAGTTTACTATAGTGCAACCTGAAATATATCTTCGGCCCCTTAAAGCAGTATTGCTTGTTTCCGGCAAGAAGAAACACCCTGTTCGACTCGGAAGCTATCACAAATATGTCCACATTCTAATATTTAAAGTAGCGTAACATAACATTGGAAATATCCTTCGTAACTTTAGAAAATAATGGTTCAAAACCAACGTCTTATCCGGTGCAGAGTTTCTCCCTTGACCCAAACTCGATGCTTTCCCCCCTTCTTTTGGTACACGGATGTACACGCACACACACTCTTTCACGTGCAGAGCTAAGCATGGGTTTGTGTAATGAAATGAAACAAGCCCATTTCTTATTTACTCACCCGCATGATCACAAAGTTTGTTTCCCCCGCCACTCACACGGCAATTCGCCGGCCCTTTAATCAGCTCGTGACAAGGATGCAAAGTAGAGCATGTGCATTCCGTGACAATGAGTGCACGATCAATTATTAAACTGGCTTGTTTCATCAAACATTAAAGAGCCAGAGATGTACCCGGCTCTAACATTCAGACAGCATTTTCACAGGCAATGGAGATGTATACACCACGGCAGTTTTCACAAAGCGTTGCCTTATTTTTCCATTTGACACACGGTGTACCACCCATTCTGAACCCCACCTGGAAGAGTCCTGTCCCCTGTGGGACGCTTCGGTAACCAAAACTGTCCCGGAGACACTTGACTGCCAACAGAATCTGGAGAAAATATACGAGGAAATTCAGCTACTTGGCCAAATAAACTTGGTCAAAAAATTATTGCAACAAATTTCAAACCCAAATTAAAGCATTAATTCCTGTGTCATTTAATTAAAACTGTATATATATGCCAGTTAAGGCCGTTCACTTAACCTTCAGGATCACCTTTTGGATTAAATATTTCTTGTACAGGGATCACGTGACCGCCGCTCAAGTAAGGGTACCCTCAAAATCGACCAGACAAAAACGGAAGAGCCGAATGAATTGACAAGAAATCACAATAGGCAAAACTTTGCAACTTTGACATACGAGAAGAAAGTCAAACCAATTATCTACCCTGAATAGATTGTTTTGTTTTGCTACCTTGTGTATTTCGCGTGCTATGCTATTCCTACTGATGCAGGTGTCGATCGCAAGAGCGTGATCCCTGTAAAAGAAATATGTAATCCAAAAGGTGATCCTGAAGGTTAAGTGAACTGTCTTAACTGGCATATACAGTTTTAATTAAATGACACAGGAATTAATGCTTTAATTTGGGTTTGAAATTTGTTGCCATAATTTTTTGGCCAACTTTAGATCGCACGAATACTGTGGTTCCTTAAATTTACCTTACCTCTGGCCATAAATGCCTTAAAATAGCTCTACAAAATAATCCTAAATCCTAACCTCTGATACGTTGGTTCAGGGGGGAAAAGGGGAGCAATAAACTGGGGACATCGAAGTTAGAAGTGTCGATTTCGGGATACGGTGAAGTATGTGGGGAAATTGAACAAGAACATCGGGCATTGAGAACGTAGAGAAATGATGTGGGGTCACAGGCTTCTGAAAACATTAGAATATAGTAAGATCTGGCTGAAGAAGTAAGCTAAGCTAACAGCTCCGTAGAACAATCTGGCTGTGGAAGCACATAGGGCTTTTGGAATGATTATGTGTCTGCATGATGGTCTTAGTTGCAAGTTCTATTTGCCACGTCCTGACTGACTGATACGAGTGAGGTCACAGTCACGTACCTTACCTAGGTTGTGCCCTCACTCAGTCATACATAACGGATTAGTATCCCTTGCGGCGTGTTTGTTGGCGGATGATCTGTTTGCGCACAGGACTGTCGATTGCCCGCTGTCCTTGTACAACCCGATGTGTACCAGGCTTTATAATACCAAGGTCGCCATTTATAGCTTTGTATTGTCGCTATTGTTGTCGTACACTGCAGCCTACACACACAATAAAACCAATCCCCCCACACACACAGGGATATACCTGGCCACCCGATCGCCAGGGCGAGTAAAAAATCCGCCGGATTAGTAAAAAATCCTGGTAAAATGCAAAACATCTTTCGGTTGTACTATCGAGTTTCAAAGCCATATTAATACTGCAAATGAAGAATCTTCTGTAGTCTGCAAAAACGCCGCAATATATGTTTCTCATAAATGAGAACGAGGCTCCTAACGCGGACGCGCTTCCGACGTTTCATTCCCGCTGCACAGCCAGGCTGTTTTTACTTTCGTTACTGATTTAAAACTCGTGTCAAAAGAATATCCCGAAAAGACTGATGCCAAAAAGGGGGTAATTAAAGAGTATATATTATATATCAATCGTATCAATGAGAAAAATAAGGATTGATGGAGAACGCTGGTGAGTGAATACCGATAGTGTGGAGAAGAGTGGTTATAGTTCGATCAGGTGGGTCTTATTTTGTCAAAAGTTTTTAAGAACACAGAAAGACAAAAGTGAAAACGAACGCACTTTTGACTGGAACAACATTGCTCAAGGTGGACAATTTCAAGTTGGTTTACAAATCAGTGAGTGCAAAATAGCCATACAAGACACTTCTGAGCTGGAAAAGCCTATTCATCGCTGACCGCAGTCCGGTTGCTGATCGTATCACCGCAAGTTTGTGTGATTAGGCCAAAAAAAAAGAGGTCTGTTTACGGTAACCCGACCGACCCTAGTTTTTAGGCCCGACCCTTATCTTGTTTTTGGATCGTCTGAAAAAACAAAAACGCATCCAAAATAGAGCTGTTTGCGCTCAAACAGCAGACGACAGAAGGGAGGTAAGCTCAAAGTACTGTTTATAGTTATGTTGGGCAAAAACAGGGATTGATGAGAAGAAATGAACTGTGAAACATCATAGAGAGGGGAGAAAAAAAATGGGGAAAAAAAATGGGAAAAAAAATTAAAAATAAAAAATAAACAAGAAGGGCAAAGCCCATACGACTCACATGCTTTACACATTTTTCCTACCAAAATACATGTGACCTTGACCCAAGGTCAAGGTCATCCAAGTTCATGCAACACAAAGCTGTTAATTCAAGACATAGGAAGTACAATGGTGCTTATTGGCTCTTTCTACCATGAGATATGGTCACTTTTAGTGGTTCACTACCTTATTTTGGTCACATTTCATAAGGGTCAAAGTGACCTTGACCTTGATCATATGTGACCAAATGTGTCTCATGATGAAAGCATAACATGTGCCCCACATAATTTTTAAGTTTGAAACAGTTATCTTCCATAGTTCAGGGTCAAGGTCACTTCAAAATATGTATACAATCCAACTTTGAAGAGCTCCTGTGACCTTGACCTTGAAGCAAGGTAAACCAAACTGGTATCAAAAGATATGGCTTACTTTGCCCTATATATCATATATAGGTGAGGTATTGAATCTCAAAAACTTCAGAGAAAATGGGAAAAATGGGAAAAATAGCTGTTTTTTAGGCAACATTTATGGCCCCTGCGACCTTGACCTTGAAGCAAGGTCAAGATGCTATGTATGTTTTTTGGGGCCTTGTCATCATACACCATCTTGCCAAATTTGGTACTGATAGACTGAATAGTGTCCAAGAAATATCCAACGTTAAAAGTTTTCTGGACGGCCGGCCGGCCGGATGGACGGCCGGCCGGACGGACGGACGGACGACTCGGGTGAGTACATAGACTCACTTTTGCTTCGCATGTGAGTCAATAAAAAAGCCGACCTACCGACCCTATTTTTTCACCCTATGTTACCGTAAACAGACCTATTTTTTTGGGCCTTAAAGGGATAACACATTCCAAAGTGAACCATAAGATTCAGCGTCACAAATAATGCTACCGCGCAGGTCTTCACTTTGCAAAATCAAGTCCTTTAAAAGTCGTAGAATCGGCAAAGAAAAGCACACTTTTCGAGTTTCCTTGTACGTTGTAGGGGAGACCGGGGCTAGTCCGCCCCCGGGGCACATCCGTCTTTCTCTGTTTATTCTTACGTTTGCCACCTTTTAGTCATTCACACCATGTGGGAGTGGTGTCCCTTCTTCCCGCCATATCCTGCAGAAGTTCAGAGGTTGCGCGCCCATATATCGTGAGTACAGATCACAAAAAGTGTTTTTCTTCATTTTTGTAACATGAATGCATAGGAGTTGACTTAGGTTTTGATGCATTACCTCTGAGAACAAATACTTAGTCTTGGTGTCGAGTGAAAGTGCGTTAATTAAGGTCGAGTTCTGACGAAAGTTTTGCTTCTTCCTTCCCATGTTGTGCTCGTTATCTGGCAATAGAGTTGCCTGCCCGTGCAGGGGCAAGTCCGCCTATTTGTCATGGGGCATGTTCGCCGTGAGCAGTATGTACAACAAATGTTCATGCGCACATAAAAACTGTCTGCACATTGATATCAGCTACACATTTGTCTTGATGTAAAATAAAAAAAATCAGTCTTCTAGTTCATCAAACTCGCCAGTTATGCTACCAAAAGCATAAAAGTAGCATAAAAGTAGGCGGACTAGCCCCGGTCTCCCCTAACGTAATTTTGTGTTACATTCTTTCGTATTTTGTCATTGGCAATTTTGAACCTAAATATTGAAGGGAATTAAAAAAGCTTTCCCACTAAAGCTTGCCCACTTCTAGTCTTGTACCTACTATGGGATGAGAGCGGCGGACTTGCCCCACCCTGTAGGCGGACTTACCCCGACTTGGGGCAAGTTCGCCTACGTTAGGGTAGGTCTACTTAAAGCAGTATGTACAACAAATGTTCATGCGCACATAAAAACTGTCTGCACATTGATATCAGCTACACATTTGTCTTGATGTAAAATAAAAAATCAGTCTTCTAGTTCATCAAACGCGCCAGTTGTGCAACCAAAAGCATAAAAGTAGGCGGACTAGCCCCGGTCTCCCCTACTTCCCCTGAGTTACTTCCCTTGCTTGTTACATAGACGGCTACAGCCTACAAATGGATCCTACACACACACACTTACGGTCATATTAATAGTATCCGTTTAAAGAAATCTGTCATTCATTCATACATTTCTGGTGGGCTAGTCAGTGACTTTCTTGAAGTTACTCGCTCGACTGGGAGTTTAATGTTGCCGACTTGGCCATCCCTGCGCACACACAGTGTGAATCATTATTTAGCTAAATAAAGCATTATTTAGCTAAATAATGCATTATTTAGCTAAATAATTCATTATTTAGATCAACACGAAAAAACGTAATTTCTTTACAAACGGATTGCCATAATTCTAGGCCCACGACCTTGACACACAGTTCCATGACCAACACCATTGGCCAACGCTAGACGACTGGATAGCCTCCTCGGTATTAGGTAGTCAATACTGCATTCTCAGCTAGACTGGAGCCTGGCGAATATTGGTTGTGACTGTCCCCAAGGTAACGCTCAAGCACGATACCCTTTAATTGGTCGCTCAGTCTCGAGGGAGTTCAAACACGTGACGAACTGCGCGTGCAGACAACCGATGGCGGGATGGGGGTGCCGATGCACCTGAGCCTCAGCTGCCCCCTGGCAAATAAGCTTCTACTGTCGGAGGGCAAAAATGGGTATGGACCTTTAACGGAACTGGTGTACAAGGTCCGTCTCTACACCTAATGAATAGACAACAAGGAACTTAGTCGATAAATATCGACAGGGGGCCGACAAATGGTTTAAATGGGAAATGTGTGTATATGGGTGTGGGTTTGAAACAAACAAACAAACCAACCCATGTGAACCCCGGGCCGCAGGCCTTCGATGTAGTGATTGAAAAAAAAAGGATGTTCTCAAATGGTTCAATTCTCATTTGGTCTGATTCTCAAATGGTACCGGTATACTCCCCCCCCCCCCTGGCCGCAGGCCTAGGAGTAAAATTTTTATAGACACTGACCTTCTTCCCAGGGGTCATTGACCCAGTTTTAGCTATGAGAGGTGGTTCGCCCAGAGGCTGTAGAGTATACTGGGGCGGTCTCTTTGATGTCTTGAGAGGAAACTTGGCCAGGGTAGTACATGCACCAGAACTGGTGGACACCAAGGACAAACATGAAATCGAAGCAGTTTGCTTTCAGAGAGAACGGTCGTCAGCAACTCAAACTTCTCTGTTTTCTTTTTTTTTTAAATCTGACTTTCTTTGTGGCCCCCTGACTCCGCCCCCTCCCTCTGTAAGGACCCTCCTCCACAAGGACCGATTTTTGTCAACATTTTAAAGGTCGCTAGAGAGGGGTTCCACTGTATGACCTAACCGCTACTGGCAGACGGCCTCAATCTTCACGCGCAAAGACGAGATTAATAGGTGCTCGGTTTTGGTATTTTGAATTACATTACATTAAACCTTTGTTGGGTTTCATGGTCATGGCAACAGCCATAATAATATTACATGATGTATAATATCATATTTCAGCATATGTGAATTACATGTCATCATACTAAACTGTCATACATTTTTATTCCTACATTATTCTGATTGATCACAACCAAACCTACTATCATTGGACACATCCAAATGCAAGCGCCTGTTCTTGACAATTTCTCTCTGATCTAAATATAAAATCAGTGCAATTTCCTGGGTCGGGCTTTGCCACAGACACTCACGGTTTGGCCTGTAGGTAAAATGTACAATGTATTTTCTGATTTGTGCACAAAAGCTTTTTTTCTTTTTTCTTTTTTTTAACATAACAATGTTTAATGTCACTGTATGTTTAAAAGACCATGGTCATATTTGTAAAAAAAATGTTAAATTAGAAAATAAATAACATTTTGGTTCATGATTTTTCCTACACCTGTGCTAAAAATAAGAAATAAAAATGTCGGGTATATAAGTCACTCAAATACAGCTAGGTATGAATGGCTCGGTTTGAGTTTGTTGCAGTTGACCCTGCACAATGCGACATATCATGTTTTTGTTGAACAATTTTGACGTCACCCCTCCCATAGGGTGACGTATTTCACAACTTCCTGTGTTACACAAACTCTGTGATGACCAATTTTGACGTGACGGATGACGGGTGACGGATTTCACAACTTTCTACAGATGAACAATTTTGACGTCACCCCTCCCATAGGGTGACGGATGTCACAACTTCCTGTGTACACAAACTGATGACGTATTTCACAACAAAATGGCGCTGCCCATGGTCAACCTCGAAACTATCCGTATAGAATGGGGGCGTCCTCGCCCCCATAATGACTTCGACAACGGTGGAGAACGCTCAACTACGGCCTCTGTGAAGGCACTTACCACTGTCTCTTAAAGGGATGATACCTAAGAAAAAGAGGCCCTCAGATCGCTCCTAAAGTCATACCATAAGATTCTGCGTTACAAATAATGCTACCGCGCAGGAGGACTGCCTTCACTTTGCAAAAGCAAGTGTTTTAAAAGCTTAATGAAGTGCCGTAAATCACGCAAAAAAGATAACTCTTTTTACATTTAGTCAAGTTATGACTAAATGTTTTAACATCGAGGGGGGAATCGAGACGAGGGTCGTGGTGTATGTGTGTGTGTCTGTGCGTGTGTGTGTGTGTGTGTGTGTAGAGCGATTCAGACTAAACTACTGGACCGATCTTTATGAAATTTGACATGAAAGTTCCTGGGTATGAAATCCCCAGACGTTTTTTTCATTTTTTTGATAAATGTCTTTTATGACGTCATATCCGGCTTTTCGTGAAAGTCGAGGCGGCACTGTCACGCTCTCATTTTTCAACCAAATTGGTTGAAATTTTGGTCAAGTAATCTTCGACGAAGCCCGGACTTCGGTATTGCATTTCAGCGTGGTGGCTTAAAAATTAATTAATGACTTTGGTCATTAAAAATCTGAAAATTGTAAAAAAAAAAAAAAAAATTTATAAAACGATCCAAATTTACGTTCATCTTATTCTCCATCATTTTCTGATTCCAAAAACATATAAATATGTTATATTTGGATTAAAAACAAGCTCTGAAAATTAAATATATAAAAATTATTATCAAAATTAAATTGTCAAAATCAATTTAAAAACACTTTCATCTTATTCCTTGTCGGTTCCTGATTCCAAAAACATATAGATATGATATGTTTGGATTAAAAACACGCTCAGAAAGTTAAAACAAAGAGAGGTACAGAAAAGCGTGCTATCCTTCTTAGCGCAACTACTACCCCGCTCTTCTTGTCAATTTCACTGCCTTTGCCATGAGCGGTGGACTGACGATGCTACGAGTATACGGTCTTGCGTTCAGTTTCATTCTGTGAGTTCGACAGCTACTTGACTAAATGTTGTATTTTCGCCTTACGCGACTTGTTGATAGTTGGGTTGGGTTACTTCCATTGAGTTACTTCACTTGGGAGTAGCGGTTACTATGCCGGCGCGTTATCGATGGGGGGCCGGAGAGAAAACCGCCCTGAAGTGCATTCACTCAATTTGATTTAATTAATTACCATTAGTGCGTTTTCGAGCCAATCCATTTAGACTGGATTATGGTACAGTGGATTCCCGGGGTTCTTCAGATTTGTTATATTCGGCAGCAACAACACCCCCCCCCCCCCCCCCCCCTCCCTCAACGGTCAGATCAATAGTAGCCCGTTAAGGTAACACTACACAAGTGAAGGGCACTTCTGGGAACAGACGTGAATCGGAATCACCAGGTAAAGTAGGTGTGCGTTCTGCCCTCTCTCTGCGCAGGTGCGTGTGTGTGTGTGTGTGTGTGTGTGTGTGTGTGTATGTGTTTGTTTGTGTGTGTTTGTTTGTGTGTGTATGTGTGTGGACGCGCGCATGTGTGTACAGAGGGACAGTATCATAAGCAAAACAATGACGAAAAAACAAGACAACAAAGGGAGGGGGTTAATGTGTAGTGATATGAAGTTAAAGATCGACTTTGTGTCTTCCATCAAGAGAGATGTGTCTGAATGCAAGTCAAGCTGTCGCCACAAGCTGCTGATCCGCACTTACTTTAGCTTCCTTCCAATGGTGAAAGTAGCAGCGACTGACAACAACAGCGACCATAGCAATGACTGGGACACATGCACACATTCATCAATCAACTCTCAGCATCATCAACTGCTAGATGCCTAGGGCGGAAAAATTGACATGTTGTGACGTTCTGCTGTCAAATACCATACAAAAAAGGTCGTCTTTTTGACTTACCTAAATTGCTTCCCGTGTAAACGATCATGTGTCACCAACGATCCACCAAATACACAAAATTGAAACGATCGAACATGCTGAATAATAGTTTTGATTGACTCCCCGCTTCCAACCTTATCTGTCAGATTGACCCCCCGCTTCCAACCTTATTGTTTGTTTGTTTGTTTGTTTATTTGTTGCTTAACGTCCAGCCGACTACGCAGAGCCATATCAGGACGAGGAAGGGGGGGATGAAGGGGGCCACTTGTCAAGCGATTCCTGTTTACAAATGCACTAGCCCATTACTTGTGTCCCAGCAGGCTTTAGTAAAACTAAATTAATACCTACTGGAAGATTACCAGTTTCCAGTATGTTAAAATAGGCTTAACCTATCTACTGCTGGACTTACATCAGAACACTAACAGATTAAACTATACATGAATCGCGAGACAAGCGGCAAGAGAAGAGATTTTTGGAAAAAATACAGGTGAATGAGCAAGAAGGCAGAAAAAAGAAAAGAATTCATGAAGAAAAAGAGAGCATGACAGGAAAGAAGAACCAAAAATCTACCTAACAGCAAACTAGAAAGCTCCTGCGGTTCCAAAAACAGGAGGGGCCTTTAATTTCATAACCGCAGTGCCCCACTGCGGGATTCCAACCTTATGTGTCAGAGTGATATATGTGAGAGACACAAGCTTCCCGATCTTAATCAAACCAAAATTGTTTCAGATCACGCTTCGCGAGGGCAACAACAGACTGAATGACAGCACCGTTCACATCCGTCGCTGCGCGAGCAATGTCCCCATGAGTGTAGCAATCGGTCCTACATGTGTCTGCATAAAGAGCGCCCGGAACTGCGTAGCTTTTAAGCGTTAATCACAGTATGCACAGTAACTAAGTTCACCTTACACACATACAAAGCAAGGCAGTCAGCCTGCAAACGAGTTTTGCCTTCTGTATCTAATATGGGAGCCTTCACATTACGCACCATCCCAGAACCAACAACGCTATATCAGTCGAGAAACCACGTGCCTCATCAATTCTTAACCAGCAGAGAAGGGAAAGCCAACAACGAGCGGGGAAACATTTAAACCAATAATGACGTTTAAAGCATTCCGCGTAAAACCGGCAAACCCGTTAAACGGGCAGACGAGGAAACACATAATTGTCATTGAGAGCACAACAAGAAGTTAATCGATCAGGAAACATGGTTACTCGCGCGCGCACACACACAAAAAGCAGAGATAGGGATATATATTAAGTTGAGTGTTTCGAGGAACTGAGTCAATTGTGCGTTAATGTTTCCATTAGCAAGATGGAGAAGAAGAAAACAAATAAGAAGAAAAAAATACCCGGACTGTCGACTGTCCTGTGTTGCAGTACGAGTATGTTACCGCGGTGCAATCAATACCCACCTTGCTTGCTAACAGCTTCAGTACGACTGGACAGAAATAGATAGTACAATTGCGGGCCGTAAATACTGTACCAAATAAAGAAAGACAGAATATAGAACAGATTCGACGGGCGTAGTGGCCTAGTGGATAAGACTAGTCGCCGGCCTCCCAAGCGGAAGGTTGTGGGTTCGAAACTCGGGCGCGCCTGGTGGGTTAAGGGTGGAGATTTTTCCAATCTCCAAGGTCAACTTATGTGCAGACCTGATAGTGCCTTACCCCCTCCCTTCGTGTGTACATGCAAGCAAAAGACCAAGTGCGCACTTGTAATCCGTGTCAGAGACAATGAGTTCGGTGGGTTATAGAAACACTAAAATAGCAAGCATGCATTCCCCGAAAGTGCTGTATGTCTGCTTAAATGGCGGGGTAAAAACGGTCCTACACGTAAAACTCTAATCGTGCAAAAATCGCGAGCGTACATGGGAGTTTCAGACCATGAACACAGAAGATGAAAAGAAGAAGAATATACTTTCAAGTAGCTAACTCGTAGTCGTACAGACCAAGATACATGCAGACACAGATACAGATACAGAGATACACGCGCAAAACGTTGTACACATGCTATACTTGCACGACCGGAGCAAGGTTTCAAAAGAAAGCTTAATTTCTTCGGAACACAACGGTAACTAAATCAAGTAATTCAAACGGCGCAACCACACACACACACACACACACAAACACATAAACGTCTCTTTAACCTCGCTTTCGCCTCTATCGTTTCCACAACCGCCTGAAGCCGAAACCATACTTTGGCATGATAGTCACTACTGCGGCTATCTCGGGGATCAATACAGGCCTTCTGCTTCATCCATAGGGCCTGGAATCACAACAGCCACGGGGGGAAAACGGCAAGGCTCTAAAACTTATTCACAAGTACCAAGTTTCAAACAGCACTGTTGGGCAACTCGTCAACTCACTCCAGGAATTTGCAATCAACAGGCACATCAGGCTTCCCTAACACGGGAAGCACTACACAAAACGCTTTCATGGTGTATTCAGCAAAGTGAGGCAAAGTTAGTGTAGTGTGGTTTGTCGGCCTGAACATTTTCGATAGAGCCTGACGTGTTCGAGTCAGTGTAACAGGTGGTATACCGGTGTGAAGTTCCAGGCAGACTTCTATGCGCGCTTGTGTGTGTGTGTGTGTGTGTGTGTGTGTGTGTGTGTGTGTGTGTGTGTGTACGTGCGTGCGTGCGTGTGGGTGGGTGAGAGAGAGAGAGTCTGTGTGTGCATGTGTGTGTTTGTACGTATGTGTGCTCATGTCAGTGACTCAATAATTATATAAGTGCATAAGTCTGTCCGCCTATGTATACATGTGTGTGTGTGTGTGTGTGTGTGTGTGTGTGTGTGTGTGTGTGTGTGTGCGTGGTGTGTGTGTGCGTGTGTGTGTGTGTGTGTGTGTGCGTGTGTGTGCGTGCGTGCGTGCTTGCGTAAGTGTGAAAAGGGTTTCTCACGTTCAACTATCTGTTCATGGAATTACCCACAAAACACTCTCTCTCTCTCTCTCTCTCTCTCTCTCTCTCTCTCTCTCTCTCTCTCTCTCTCTCTCTCTCTCTCTCTCTCTCTCTCTCTCTCTCCAACCCCCCCCCCCCCCCCCCCAGTTTCTGCATGACTGGCTTCCCGTATCTCCCCGTATTGTGTACAAGAACTAAAGTGGAGGACGACCATACGTTTGACCAAATTCGATTTGTGTGTACCCATCATACTTCTTTGCACATCAAGCAAGCTGTCCACAGCTATCACTCATCTGACTCCTTTATTTTTGTAGCTCTCCGTCAAGCCGTTAAAAAGCGGCATCCCTCATTATCGTCTGTCTAGACGACTGCAACGTTCGTCTGCAGTGAGTCGGGTTCTATTAACGGCACAATTGTCACGACGGCCATGGCTAGCCGTTAATAGATATATAAACAAGAAGGGCAAAGCCCATACGACTCACATGCTTGCCCTTGACCAAATAACTAAACCTAGCAATGACATCATACACTAAGAACTGCTTTACACATTTTTCCTACCAAAATACATGTGACCTTGACCCAAGGTCAAGGTCATCCAAGGTCATGCAACACAAAGCTGTTAATTCAAGACATAGGAAGTACAATGGTGCTTATTGGCTCTTTCTACCAAGAGATATGGTCACTTTTAGTGGTTCACTACCTTATTTTGGTCACATTTCATAAGGGTCAAAGTGACCTTGACCTTGAGCATATGTGACCAAATGTGTCTCATGATGAAAGCATAACATGTGCCCCACATAATTTTTAAGTTTGAAACAGTTATCTTCCATAGTTCAGGGTCAAGGTCACTTCAAAATATGTATACAATCCAACTTTGAAGAGCTCCTGTGACCTTGACCTTGAAGCAAGGTAAACCAAACTGGTATCAAAAGATGGGGCTTACTTTGCCCTATATATCATATATAGGTGAGGTATTAAATCTCAAAAACTTCAGAGAAAATGCGAAAATGTGAAAAATGGTCGTTTTTAAGACAACAATTACGGCCCCTGTGACCTTGAACTTGAAGTGAGGTCAAGTTGCCGCACATGTTTTTTGAGATCTTGTAACCATACACCATCAGGCCACATCAGGTGTTGATAGACTTAATAGTGTCCAAGAAAATCCAACGTTAAAGTTTTCTGGACGGACGGACGGACGGACGGACGCCGGGACGGACGGACGGACGGACGACTCGGGTGAGTACATAGACTCACTTTTGCTTCGCATGTGAGTCAAAAATGTCCAACAATTGGTGTAATTGCACCTTCCTGACCAGGCTGTGAATTTTAACAAAGTTAGCTCCATAGTTCAAGTCAAACAAGCTCCAACTCTAGAAATCATATGGCCGAATAGGTGGTCACTGAATACTCATTATACTTGACAGGACCAGGAATTTAAAGATATTGCGTTTTCCTGGCACGATTTTGCTGGCGGTGATGAAGCCGGGTAGTGGTGGGGAGGAGGAAGTGACGAGGATGGGGAAAGCAATGGAATGTTGAATGTGGAAGGGGTGATAGTGGTTAAGAAACTACAAAACACAGCTAAGCAAAAGCCTGTTTGATTTTTTGAAGAAAAAAAATAATGTTGGCCTCTTTTCATTGCCGCACTAATTGAATTGCCAGGACCGACGCCTGCACATGTGCACTGCAACCACAGTGTGATCGATTTGTCACTCGGAAGCAGTCTTACAGTGATGGCATTTGAATGGATTCAAAAAAGGCTCTTAAATGCACACACCAGGGGAATTGTCCCAGACGTCATCCGACAAATCAAGCATCAAATTAAGGAAACGCGTTTGAAACACGCATCGTTCACTTTCCCGACCAGTCACAATATTACGACCATGCGAGTGGAAAAAGAAAGAGCAAAACACCCAGCTTGGCGAATTATCATTTGCCTCTCTTAAACAATGACGGACGCAGACTAATCGCAGATTCAAAACTCGCGCCCTCACTACACCACCAGGCTTAAAATGTACACGGGCCAGCGGTCATCCATGGAAAATGTCAATGCCAATGCAATCGGTTTGGGAGCAGCCCCCAAGCAAACCGGCAAACAGGCTGTGCCATCGCTAAAACAACTGCGCCGTTTGACAACACAATCATCCTTTCAAACCCGCCCACCCCTACCACCGCAAACCCCGAATGTATACCTCCTCCACGCGAAAGAAAAAACGCATAAGGCACTGTTCACTGACCATAATGCATGCGTGGGTGCGTGCGTGCACCCATTTCAGCTGACATTTTTACGTCTGAAATAGAAGTTAGACTGAGCAGCGTGGTTGTGTGTGTGTGTCTAGCGTTTCCTCAGTTGTTTGCTGTAACTTCTATTTCAGACGTAACAAAATCAGCTGATATAGGTGCGAATGTCACTGTATTTGGAAAGCGCTCTCTCTCTCTCTCTCTCTCTCTCTCTCTCTCTCTCTCTCTCTCTCTCTCTCTCTCTCTCTCTCTCTCTCTCTCTCTCTATTTAAAAGAAAACACCTTTCATTGCATGAAGGCTAATGTCAAATTATAAAAAGTCACAGTGATGGAAGACTGTTTTAGATGTATTTTCACATTTGTCCATAGCCGCATCAGTGTACAAGTTTTTATAACACATTTGAACATGCATGTTCAGTAATGTTCCAACTGTGCATGAGTTAACCCTTAGCATTCTAGTAAAGCCATGTTTTGTACATATTCCTATGATTTTTGTTTTCTGTACGTTTTTTCTCTCTTTTTTATGTGAATGTCCGTGTATATAGGCCTATATATATAATATGATTAGAGTAGTCCCTCTCTGGGGGAGGGCTGGTTGAAAAATAACTCTTTTGTAATGCTTTTGCCCTCATCCTCGTAAAATAAAATTGATCTCTCTCTCTCTCTCTCTCTCTCTCTCTCTCTCTCTCTCTCTCTCTCTCTCTCTCTCTCTCTCTCTCTCTCTCTCTCTCTCTCTCTCTCTCTCTCTCTGCATGTGCTGTTTCTCTCTCTTCCTCTCTCTCTCTGAACAGCAAAGGGAGCGGCATAGCTGTGTAGACTTGTATCCAAATGAACGCGACAGCTGGACTGACTGAATTTAGCGTATAAAACATGACGCTGGAATCTTCACTGATAAACTAAGAGACTATGTTTAAACGGAGAATATTGTGGTAGATGTGAAATTCATCTTGTATCAAGGTAATTCACATGCATAATACCAGAATGTGGCTCCAAGAATAACAAAACGGATGCTTCGGGTGTACACTTGAAATTAATAACTGATCAAGATGATGCGGCCGAGAATAGGTAAGTTCAATGAATCGACATGTACACTGACAGTGGTGAAAAGATGGAAAGCCAAGCATCACAAGTCGACATCGCGGACGTAAAAGAGAGAAGTAATAAGTTTGCAGATATCCAAGAGATTCTGAGCCACCTCTCGCTGAGCTGTTTCCTTAGACTCGTACTTTGGCAGCAGCGCCATGCCCCACACAAAACATCAATAACACCAGATCTATCGTCTGCTGTTTTGTTTCTGTGCTGGCGGAAGCCGCCGAATCGATGTGTGACTCAAAACAAAGAGATCTCACCTGATAAACATTTCCACGCCTGTGTCTTCCAAACATCGTTTAATTCCTTTCCAACTTTTCTTCAATTTGAACACTTGCATGGCACTAAGTGGAAGGCGCGGGTCTGTTGGAGCAGGCGAAGGAGGCGACATTTCGTCGTCCGCCATCGTGCCATGCGCAATGCGTGTCAGCTGAAGAGAGCTCACATCGAGGCTGCCTCTGTGTGCTGTGTACCGACTGGAGTGAGCGGCGGTCGAACTGAGTATGCTGTCGCTGTTTTTGACGCTGGTGCTGTAGCACGCTTGGTCGAACGGTTAAGACAAAAGAGGGCATAGAAATGAGCACTAAATGGGTGTTAAAATTCTAGAAACTTTCACGCGTTCTTTTGTTTTATTCCATATGAGTTCTGAGTGAAAATGATAATGTCATGTTACAGGGTACAGCGTACCATGGCCCAGAATAGGCTTACTGTTTGTATTATACCTTCCGTGACTAGTGTCAGTCAACACACGGCACACACACACACACACACACACACACAAACACATTGAAACGCACGCACACAAACACACACCGTCACACACACCGCACACACACACACGCATCAGTCACGTGCTCGAACGCACGCACATACACACACACACACACCGCCAGTGACGCGGCACATCCACACACAAAGGCTGACACCGTACACACACGGCACTGACTCACACACACACACACACACACATACACACACACACACACACACACACACACACACACATACACACACACACACTGCGGACTGACAAACACATAGCCTATAAACACACACTGAAACACACACACCGTGGCTCTGACACACCCGCCGCGCACACCGGCCGGCACACCATATGCACACATCAGTGCGCACACACACACACACACACTGATACTGATACACACACATACACACACACACACACACTCACGGACACCGGCACACACACACACACACACACACACACACACACACACACACAAACATACATACGCGCGCGAGCTTGAGGTCTAACGAATGACGTCTCACAACGTCAGTGCGTGGTCGTCCTTGGCGGTCAAGAAAGCCGCCGCGATCATTGCGCAGACGACACTTCTAGACCGCCAATATTTTTTGTGCGCATCACGTGCTCCACATAAATCGGCCGGAAACGAAGCAATTGGGAAACCTGGATTACTATTTTAAACATAACACCAAAGTACACACCTATTAAAATGATCTAAAGCATTGTGTTGTCGGGAGAGTGTATTTAACAGCCATGCAGCCATATATATCTACCCGATATAATGTGACGTCAGTCAGAGCCTGACCACAGATCTTAATAGATATCACATTATATAGCTATTCTGATGAACACGTGGGGGAATTCGGGGGCTGTGATTGGATGGTCTCTTCCGATCATCAAAGCATAATGCTACGGAAGTCGGCCATTTTTCTCAATATCCAAAAGCATATTGTCAATAACAAAGACGCATGGTTCCGGTTTACCCACCTGTACCACACGGACCGGCACGGTTGGCCTAGTGGTAAGGCGTCCGCCCCGTGATCGGGAGGTCGTGGGTTCGAACCCCGGCCGGGTCATACCTAAGACTTCAAAATTGGCAATCTAGTGGCTGCTCCGCCTGGCGTCTGGCATTATGAGGTTAGTGCTAGGACTGGTTGGTCCGGTGTCAGAATAATGTGACTGGGTGAGACATGAAGCCTGTGCTGCGACTTCTGTCTTATGTGTGGCGCACGTTATATGTCAAAGCAGCACCGCCCTGATATGGCCCTTCGTGGTCGGCTGGGCGTTAAGCAAAAAACAAACAAACAAACAAACCTGTACCACACGATGTTTCACTGATCGACAACAGCATACACTGACAACTTGAAATTCTTCTCGGGAATGTTGTTCAGCTTTACAAATGTCGATAGCATACCCTTTTCTGCTAACTTCCCGATGAAACAGGACTAAACCTATTATTTTCTGTCCCTAAACACCACAAAATGCCCAAAGTCGAAAGATGTAGTACAAACAGGGGAGTACAACGTAACAGCCGTTATTGTGTGCCTGTGAGCTTAGTTCACAGTTGCCGGCTGACACACATTTTCGCATTCGGCTTTTCTTATCTCGTAACTCCACTCTAAATACCCCACTTCCCCTCTGAAGTATTGATGTACAACCCATGGCACTAACATTCATGTAGTCGTTTATAACTGAGGTTGAAAAATTCGCTTCATGACGAGACAAGTATAAATGCCATTCACCCAAACTGGAAACGTCGCTGCCGTCTGCTCGCTTTGTACGGATTAGCTGTTCTCTTTTCCTCCCCTTGTTGCATCCTAGTTCTTCAGTTGTTTCTAGTTTTCTGTTGATGTTGTGTTTTAGTCTTCTTCATAAGTAGTCTTGTTCAAAATTAAAAAAACTCAAACTTCTTTTTGTTGTATACGAATGAACTAATAAAAAGCTGTTTAACAGCTGTGTTGTCAAATCGAGTTTTTTTCCAAAGTCAGTGTGGCGCCTGCGCAAAACTAATGCGCATAAGAAACGGCGTCTGCTATCAAAACCTGAGATCAACGCATCGACGCAAAAACTGTCATTTTGTAAGTTTGGAACAACAAATAAAGGTCAGAACAGCTATATAATCGCTATTGTATTTTCAGCGTAGCAATAGGGTCCGATATTTAGACTCGAACAAGTATAATGCGACTCGTCTTCGACTCGTCGGCCGTTATACTTGTCTCGTCTAAATATCGGACCCTATTGCTACGCTGAAAACACAATAACTGTTGATATATCATTTAGCGAACTCAGCCGTTAACCTTTCATAGGCTATTAACTTTTCATGGCTTGACTGATTGCACGAAAAGGTTTCGTGCATCCGAATATCATAAAACACGTACGTTGCGTTCTAGCGTGTCAGGTTGACGAATCTAACCAAACAATATGCCAATGGCCATGGTATTGAACAGGCACACATACACACGTGCACGCTCTAATGCAAGTAGATTTTCTCCCCAACTAGTATGCACACACGCTCACACATGTATAGCAGTGCACACACATGCCACAGAGGCGTGTATGTGCTCTCTCACACACCGTGCGTGCCGCACACACACACACACACACACACACACACACAAACATAAACACACACACACACACACAAACATAAACACACACACACACCGCACACACACACAAGCATAAACACACACACACACACACACGGCACACACACTGTGACACACACTGTGACACACACTGAAACACACACAACCACACACCTGGCCACTGCGGATTACAAGTGAATAATAACCAAGGCCCGAGAGTTTTCAAAGCACACTCATTTTAAAATCGACTCTCACTTGAAATAGGAATAAACATGGATATAGGCAATCACTATCTCACCTCCATGCCGCCACCACCACCACAACAACCACTATCTAACCCGTCCCCCCCCCCCCCCCCCCCCCCCCCCCCCCAATCCCCCCACCCCACCTCCCGGCTCCCCGCCAAGACCAACCCATGTCCAACCCAAATCATTACAGTAAAGCGCACACACACACACACACACGGCACACACACACACACACACACACACACACACACACACACACACACACACACACACACACACACTCTGTTGTTCCCGACCCTGTGGAAGCCTTTACAGTCTCTGTAAACAATATCTCACTTCATAGATTAAAAAAAAAAGCGTTTGAAAAGAGCTCCTTTCCGTGTCTGCATTTTGCATCCCGTCGTGCAAAGCGCATCCTGTCTTTGACAGAGTGCAGAACATAGTATGCTTCTCTCTTTTCGGCTCTTGGTGCCACGGCAAATTCAGAAACTGAAAAAAACAGCGGATTGTTTTCCTTCTTGATGGGCTGTGCAGACTCTCGGTGGCTCATTTTTGCCACGTGGGATGCAGCCAAGAATGTGCCAGCGCTCCACCCCTGTATCTGTCTCATTAAATGTGATCCATGCTTTGAGCTTTGTTCGTTTGTCTTCATTTCCCAGGCCCATAGATAGACTCACATACGTGAGAGAGATACTCGTGAGATAATAATCGTTCAAATCACACGTGTGTATATCATGTAAATGAGGTCATGTCAAGCAAGTCTGGCAGGGACCTGTTTTTCCACTGCTTATGATGCCAAAGTCACCGAGACAAACGTCATTACAGAAAAAAAATTGCGCTCGCTAATTACCCTCGATGAATTGTTAGAACTAACACGTCATGCCACACTTTCAGAGTGACGTTTCTTTGCTTTGACGTAATAGCCTGGGTTGCACGCGGGTTTAGAAGAGATCGAGGTCAGTTCCAAAACAAGCGTCTTCAATTTAGCTGCCTCGACTGCAAGACATTTTCAGTAAAATATACGTAAGTACAGTATGTAGGATAAACAGAATACTACATGGCTTGCTGCATCGTACCAGATTTACACTCGTTGCTTTTTCAAATAGTGACTGAACAGCTCGCTTTCGCTCGCAGTACAATATTTTTTTTTTTAAACTCGTGTAAATCTGGTACGACACAGCAAGCCATGTAGTATTCTCTATGTATATCATGTATGTATCGCTACTTTTAGGCTGGTGTGTGTGTGTCAGTGTGTGTGTGTGTGTGTGTCACAGTGTGTGTGTCATAGTGTGTATGTGTGTGTGTGTGTGTGTGTCACAGTGTTTGTGTGTGTCAGTGTCACAGTGTGTGTGTGTCACAGTGTGTGTGTGTGTGTGTGGCGGGGGGGTGTAGGTGTTTTTCTGTGTGTCAGTGTGTGTTTGTGTGTGTGTACGTGCGTTCGTGCGTGTGTCAGTGTGTGTATGGGTGTGTCAGTGTACGTGCGTGTGTGCGTGCGTGCGTATGTGTGTGTGTGTGTATGTGTGTGTGTGTGTGTGTGTGTGTGTGTGTGCGTGTGTGTCAGTGTGTGTGTGTGTGTGTGTGTGTGTGTGTGTGTGTGTGTACCCCCGTTTCCACAGGTTTGGTTGCCTAAATCACCATAAGGCAACCATCCACACGTGGATGGCAACCTAAACTCTGGATGACAACCTAATTGTGTGGATGGTCGCTTCATTTAACACCGTTAAATTGACTTTTTTGACGGAAAGAATGTCATAACAATGTTCAAAATGACATTCTTTCCGTCCTCTATAGGCGACGAAATAGGTCAAATTTTGTGCATTTTTTAGTGCAAAATTCTTCGATGCCGGAGCGAGTACTGCACCCAGTGCTGTTGTAGTGCAAGTGCACTAGAAAGGCACTACACCCAGTGCCGCCTCTTAGGTAACCATCCACACTTTAGGTATGTGTGTGTGTGTGTGAGAGCAAATCCGTGTGTGTGTGTGTGAGAGAGCAAATCCAGGAATGCCGTTACGCTTGAATTGTTCCAAAAGAACGCGTGAAAGTATTTTGTTTTTTTCATGTTAAAGTAGGAGGAGGGCAACTAATATGGACCGGCTCCTATTATGGACCACTTTCGGTTCTGACAAATTAACGCTGCTAGACCGCTCAAAATAATTTCAGTCGCGACATTTACCCTTTCTGGATAGCTTCACGCCGGATAAATAGTTACAGCATGTTTTGAACGCATTACACAAAAGATACGGTCCTCATAACATGAAGAAGGGTAGTAGGTCTAGAAATATCACTTAAACAGTTTCCTAAATTAAATGATGTAACTAAAGTTGGTGTCTAACATGTACCTCATATAAATAGAGAATACTACATGGCTTGCTGTGTCGTACCAGATTTACACGAGTTGTTTTTTTAAATATTGAACTGCGAGCGAAAGCGAGCTGTCGGCACTATTTGAAAAAGCAACGAGTGTAAATCTGGTACGGTACAGCAAACCATGTAGTATTCTGTTTATCCTACATACTGTACTTACGTGTATTTTACTGAAAATGTCCTGCAGTCGAGGCAGCTAAATTGAAGACGCTTGTTTTGGAACCTCGATCTCTTCTAAACCCGCGTGCAATCTATTACGTCAAAGCAAAGAAACGTCACTCTGAAAGTGTGGCGTGACGTGTTAGTTCTAAAAATTCATCGAGGGTAATTAGCGAGCGCAATTTTTTTTCTTCTATAATGACGTTTGTCTTGGTGACTTTCGCATCATAAGCAGTGGAAAAAGAGGTCCCTGCCAGACTTGCTTGACATGACCTCATTTACATGATATACACACGTGTGATTTGAACGATTATTATCTCTCTCACGTATATAGGATAATCCTCTTTTTGCTGCATTAAAGTGATCATTGAAAATATAGCTCACATTGCCCGTATTCAAAGACTTCTTGGCAAATTTTGCTGCCAGAAACCAAAACCTTGCATTCAAAGTTGTTTTATTGATATGATATGCACCCAATGGCCAAGCCCACACTTTGTCCAATAGAAACGTGGACTGGATTATGCTTGTGATTTTGGTGGCTCTGCGTGTAAAAATGACGGAACTAGATCGATTCAAAGTTATGTCGTTGAAAAACACAAGGATATGACATGCATTAGTTGCATGTTACAGCTCTCATTACGTTTTGGTTTTTAATGACAGCTGTATTTATTTCCGTCAGTCTTTTTCTCTATGTTTTCCATACGTTGTTTTATATGTTGTGCTTTAAATTATCCTCTCGTCGAACTGAAACAAATAAATCTGATGCATATTTGAATCAGTCTGACACGTACACTGAGTTGTATCATGCTATTTCGGAGT